>NC_092576.1:38618610-38966110 GCF_037975245.1 Apostichopus japonicus
CTTCAATGAATACTATAATAATAACTTAAGAATTATCATGAATTATTAAAATATGACACTGCACAAGAAACGTTAATACACATTGTTGTGGGCACTGTAAGTAACGAAAAAATACACAAATATATGTATAGGCTTATACGTAATAGTAGCTTCAATGTTTTTACAGACTGAGTAAATATCAATTGGACGAATGACAATCTAATATAATCAAAGCTTACCGATAACGTGGAATTAATTGGTTTTTAATAGATTTTAATTACGTCCCAGATGAGCGAGATATAACGTTCCTCAAAAGTAACACTGCTGTATATATATAGCTAGATACAAACGATTAAATCAAATACTCGGCAACTACTGATGGGCGCGGTCTGGTAAAATATACTTTACTGATAGATATCAGTTTCATATTTACTGAATCTTTGTACGATGGTTGATGGGATTACTGGGACAAAGTACAATAACTTTTACTTAACCTTTTTGCAAATTTATTTTAGGAAGATACAAATATGCATTGGTCATTCATATAAATCAGTAAAATCAAATAAAAACAGTACTAAAACTTTCCTTCATATCCATATACGATTCTCTACGAAGAAAAGTTGTAAGAAGGTCACCGGGTAAGATGGACAACTAGTGGTTAACATAATAGAAATACTTATGTAGGGTTGTAATGTAGGGTTGAGCATGTTAAGATTGTTTTACAACAAAGTATTGTCCACAGGTTTTGTTGTCGTGACGTATGTCAGTTATCATAATGACTCCTGACTTTGTGTGCACCAGGTTCAAAGGGTGGGGCGGACGGATGGGAGGGGGGGGGTGGTGGAGTTAAACCCGGAGAAATGGACAAAATGGTGTGGCGTACAAAGTCACAGACTAAACAATTTCTCCTCCACCTCCTCTCAAATGGAGGTGCGAGATTTCCCCGACCAGCCCTTTTTTTTCTTTGCGCACGCTACTACTTCGAATGAAACGTGTTACATACTTGTGATCAAGCCAAGTCATTGATGGCGGGATTAGCTGTTGGACTGACCTTTGCAGTTCTGTTTAGTTTAGGAATCTATAAATCAAGGTTCATATTTACATTTTGATATGGATTGCAGCACTATATAACTAGGTAAACATACTAAAGCGAGTTAGACTGTTACTATAAGCAGTACAGTGAAACAAAGCGATTAACATGCTCACGTATGTGTGTCCATATAGGTAGCCTACATTGTAAGGTTATGTGTGTTAACAAATTACAAACACTATAACTTTCAAAAACATTCACTCCAGTTGAACAATCTCAAGACTAGATTGTAATGTAATATTGTTAGAAATATGACTGCATCTTGCTGTTTGTTTATTTGGTTCAGTTTTAATTAAGTTAAATTCTTCCTAACAAAACCATTATAACGCAGGCATTTGTAACAACGTTCCAATTTATCTTATCATTATTATTTGTTTTGAGGAAGGGGCACATTGAGTTACATGGCGAAGATATCTGAGAAGTGTTCTTCATCTGCATCGATTCACGTCTACACATGTTTATCTGTAGCCCTATCTACTTCAAGAGAGTAGAGGAAAGATAAGCAGCTTAACTTACCATGTGCCATAATCACAAACTAAGATAATGGGCATGGGCGTAATTTGATTTCTAAAAGCAAACGGGGGGAGGGGGTTCCTTGGGCAGGAGGTCTAAGGACCTGTTTAACTCACTTTTGCGAACTTGTGTTGTTTTATAAAGACGTTAGAAGTAATATGATGCAATATTTACAGCTTATTTTCAAGTACTACTTGTGTATTTGAAAATGTACTTATTCTATCTGCAAACAAAAGTTTTGTCAGATTCAATCATCGACATTAAAAGTAACAAATGGTCAATCGTATCGTCAATGTAGGACTGGACGGCGCCCATTGATACTCTCATAGATGGTAAACCGTCTAAGAGGGTTTCTCTCAAAATTCAAACACAGACAAACTGGATAACCTTAACTGACATACGCCTATATGGTACTGTCACATTGGTACTAGTAGTATCATGCTAGTACCATAGTGCGCTAAAGATAGAATCGTCACACTGGGTCGATCATTTTTATAGCCTTTGTAATAAATAATTATAAATAAGTCAAAAAATATCGCAGAGTTGCCAAAACTGCTCTGGCATAACCAACCAAATTACCGGCAGAATCGGATAAAAAGCAAACTCTGTCTGGGAAAAGGTAGGGTGGGGCAAGTGCTCCTCTTTCACCATGTAATTCCGCCACCGATCGTGAGTATGGTATATTTGCAATTATATCAAGATTAAAACCGAAATTAATTACATATCAAATTTTTAGCCATGGTTAGTGGTATTACTCAGCATTGATATGAACGTATTATGTAGCTGAACAATAACATGTTGTATTATGTCTAAATTATTGTATATATGTTACCTATGTTACTGGCCGAACCAAAAATACATATCTATTAGTAGCTACTGTTTTTGTGCGTGTGTGACTGTGTGGAATGCGAGTTGACCGGGGTAAAGAGCCCCATGGTATCAAGTTTGAAATTTTAAATGGAATTTTATTATATTTTAGTATAAGAATTAAACAACTATCCAGTGACCTTAATTGACATAGTTTTTACAGTATGTGTTAGATCGTAAAATAAAGATACCAGCTGAAATACTTCTAGGTAAATTGTGAGTAGCTTTGGATGTAATATCAAACGTAGAGAAACACATAACAAACGTCTTGCCCATTACAACAACACCAAATTATTTTTTCTTCAGATATGAATAATGGCAATTTCAGATTCGATGACATATTTTGGAAGTAATAAAGAAAATGTAAAAAAAAAATATGAGCAATTGTCAATATTATATCATTAAAGCAAAAGGCACTTTTAAATGTATTTACAACATCATCTTAACCATTTCCCCAACTATATCACATGCAGCTTATCAATATTACATATTATGTATTTGTTAACAATATCAAATATACTACGCAACTTAAAGCCGGGCAGAATCTTATACGTTATCCTCTCAAATTCACTCTAAAAGGTGCCGGATCAGCCAGAGTTTCCAACGAAACCTCACATTACTATAAGTATCATTTGAATTACTCTGCCAAAGTCTGCACCCCTGAGAACGATGTTTCTGGTAAACTAGCAAACACAGAATAACTGAGCTTCTTGTTCTCTTCACAGATAGATATACGGCAGCTTTTGTACACACAACCTTTGTATTTTTTAAATTGTTATGATAAGTAAAACTCATTAAACTTGACATTGGAAGGAAAAGATGAACACTAGCTCTCAAAAACATGTCACTGCTATTACCAATCTCTTTTAGAAATCTTCTTAACATTTACATATCTATACGAATGAATCGTAATGACATTATTATTATTATTATCATTATTATCATGGATCCTTATATAGCGCAAATACTATAAAATATATATATATTCATATGCGCTTTACATGATGAAGAATCATAACATAATAAGAAAACAAGAAAATCATCTGATTACCATAGACAACATGAGGCATGAAGTAGTATTGGTTTTGGGGGTAAACTTTTATAAATCTCCCAGAGTTTTCAACATTGTGACATCTTTATATGAGCACTGATATGTTATTTGTATAATATATACATCTTCTATGAGGAAGAATTGTTTGCTAAAGAATCCGTCAAACTCTGCTTTCTCTTCACGTGCATATTTACTACCCACATAAACAGTAGTTGGTTCATTTTAGATTCATTGACCCATATCCCTTCGGTCAAATAAATGAATTACAGGACACCAACACCAGCTGAATGCTGTGGACTGTCTGTCACATAGTCGACTGAGAAATAGGTCATCTCAAATATATGCAACCCAGTTAACCAATATTACATTACAATAAAGCCACCATATTATGAACAAGCAATATCAGTTTTGAGTTTTTCAGTAAACATAGCTGTCCCGTCTGCTTTATCTATGAGTTAGCAATAATTTTCCAGAAATTGAAAGGTTTACACTTGTAAAGGTTGAAAATAAACCTTTTTTAAGAAGGTAACAATTCCTTCACTTCGCGCATGCGTTGAAGTTCATGCATAATTCCGTTAAACAGGTGGAATTATACACAAAAGCGTGTAAAAATACAGAATTTATGTTACCTTGTTTCAATGTTGTTGTTGTTCATGTTGACGTTAGCGTACAATATTTTATTTAAGAAATTTTAAAAGTGCTTCCTAAACGAATGTATTTATGCTTCTCCACAACGATATCAAATTGTGAACAAAATGAATGATTTCTCACTGCCTAAATACGTCGCAGAAGCAATTTACTAAGTAGGTTTTCACAATTGAAGGATTTTTTCTCTTCATAATCAAGGTAGGCGTGCATATTTATCTTAAACTGGTTCTCAAAAAAGTTTATGTGAATTTATCTTAGTCGTACTTATATAAGGCTAATACATTAGAAAAGTTACAAACTTTATTGTTAATATATGGTAAGTTAGATACCCTAGGATTAGAACACAATAATTGTTATTATAAAAGGTTATAATAAAAAACCAATCAAAAGCAAATATCCCAGCCCATGTCGTTCCAAATAGCGTACCTATCTACATAATAAAGGATTTTGAATACATTTGTATTACCATACAATAACTGTAACAAAGGATAAATTCATGGTGTACGTTTTTAGTTTTCTTCTGGAAAAAAGGCAAAACTTCAGAAATAAGAAGGGCAACTGTACCACATAGAAAGTGATACAAGTATTATATTTTATCATCTCGGATGCGGGATGTTATACACTGTTGTATGGTTTTCTGTTGACAATTATATGATGATGACGTCAACCTTCTTTTGGAACTACTGTTCCTTTTGTTAATCCAGTTTTATAAATTCTAAATAATCACTCATCCACACTAAATATTAGGCCATATTTTAACAAAATTACATGTTTCACATTGAACTAGTTCTCTTGTTATTCATAGCGAACGTGTTACTTGTTACAAAACTAGATTTCTTCTCTTTAAATGTGTGATACTTCTACTGAGAGCATAATTAATGGTTTGTCGGCTAGACTAGTAGTCCAGTCGCTCTGATGTTTAAGTTTCGTCAAATCAAAATATGGACGTAGTTTAACAACGCCAACTGGGTTGGCAGCGTTTGGTTTTAAATGAATTTTTAAATGCGTGTGTTCCAACAAATAAACAGTAAAAGTATAACTAGTATAGTGTATCCAGTATTAGACTGTATGAAGTATGACGAGTCCCGATATATAAAGAACCTTGAAAGAAATAACGATGAACTAATACGAGAACATTTAAAACAGAATTATAATGACAAAATACAGAAAGTGAATTAAAAGGAAAACATGCATTACACATTAAGCTTCAAGCGACAATGAGTTCATTTCTTAGTATAATGCAAATCTACGGTCGAGTCAAATAGGTGTATAGGTAATATGTTTATTCAAATAATGAAGTAAAAGTTAACGTACTTGTATGAACAGGAGCAAATTGACCCGTGGCAAAATCTTCTTCACTTTCACAAGTGGAGGCAGGAGTGTTTCTGGCCCCTCGCATTCCTTGAGGGAATCGCTGCACTCAGTTACACAATCTTTCAAACTTATATTAGCAGAAAGGTGTATCAAACATCAATTTTGTTTTTTCATAGTGCTTTCATCTTCAATTTTATGTTTTTTGTTATGTATTTATAATTTTCATGAACATTCCAAATTTGAGTCACTACATAATCTACAAATGTCTTTTCTTGGTGAATACACTAGTGATTTTCTGTCCAACACTTTTTGATAGTTTGCAGCATTGGAAATTTGGCAGCTGACTATTAATATCTTATGACTATGGATCTGAAAGCACGTGACAAATAGTAGCTTCTGCTTTTTACACAAGTATAAAGAACATGAGAATGTTGCATCTTTCTTTTTTACAATGAACATTGATATGATATTCAACGATGTTGAGGATCGATTATATTAAACAACTGCTCTTGTCTAATACTTTGGGTTGTCGAGACTTGTCTTAAGACCCTTTTATATACCTAATTTATAATCTAAATATGACTCTGCTCAATTTGAACTCTAAGTGTCTGTTTTTCATGGGAGGACCACACACCCTAAATGTGAAACAAATTAGCGATCATAGGAACACTTTACCCTTCCTTCTAATCACGCCCTTACATAGACGTTCTTGGCCCTTCCTATCACAGCCGAGGAATACTTAGTAAATAATGTGGTGAGCTGTGGGTCCATGCATACTCCTCTTCCGTCATTCGAGGGAAAATGGTTCAGTTGTGGGCATGTTTATATTCAGTCTGGGAAAATTACACCTGTCTCACGTGTTAGTTACACAACCTTACAACCTCACACAAAAATTCGAGATTAGGTATTAGCAAGACCATGTGCTTAGACCTTATTATATACCTAATTAATGTTCCAATGATTAGGTATTAATGCCTCTATTGGTCAGGAACAAGGACCTCAAAACCCCATACACGAGAAACATTTTATCCCCACCTTTGATATCTTATGCACGTCACTGCAGCTTTCTGCAATGAAGTAATGTGGTGGAAAACTGAACTTATTTGTTGGTGACACCTGAGTTATTATTAACATCAATGTCCTCTGAACTTGAGAACGTATCGTCATCTTCTTATTCTGTTTCAAGATTTTGGTTTCCTCTCGAGACTCTCCAGGTCTGCTGCCATGGTTTATTTCTGTATAGAATAAAGTATGATCAACTAGTACATGGTGATAACTGACATATCTTAACACACTTATACCATTTATTGTACATAAACTAGTCACCAGCCCTTCCAAGTTAATATTTTAAATAGATTGACATTTTACGATTATATCAGCTATGTGATTTTGCTTTCCGAGTTGTTTATTACCAGTAAATGAATTAATATTTATTCTACGTCTTCTGAAATTGGCAGCTACATTGTAAATGGAACTTAGATCCACAGTAGCTTTGACAAGGTAAACATATTCAAATCAATCTCTTGACAAGCATTAATGAGTTTCAAATTGAAACTGTCACGAGGGAGGCGATTGATACATTACTGTTTTGTCCTCCGTGGAGTGGTCTAATGAGAGGGGTGTCCAATTATCATTTGGGTATCAATTTCGTGATTTAATTGATGTACAATATTTTACACATTGTGAGTTAGTCTGGTCTATGTTAGCTTCGTTGATAAGGAAGCTTTATAAAAACGTATGATCGACCAAAACGTTTGTACGTTGTATACATAACATGCCGTACATGTTAGGGCATTCTTTAAAAAAAAAAAAAAAAAAATGAAACGGCTACAAAATTGCAGAAACAGACCAAAACAACCCTTTTTCCTTACATGCTGTCATTTGGCATTGCTATTTTTTTTTTACATCTGAAAATTCTTCATAATTGTACATGAATTTGCCGTTACATCTTTAATTCTCATTAGAGCAGCAAGTTGATAACTTGATATGATGTTTACTTATGTAATATACTTAAATAAAATGGCATACGCAACTACAGTAATGTGTCTAGACTAAACAGTAAAGGAATCAATATATTAATTTAATTGATTGATCTAAAGTGTCATCGCATGTTTATCATTGTTTCAAATAACAGTAATGATCCACTAAGATGTCATTAACAACATTCGGAGACACCATTTCAAATTTGCATTAGCATTAGTTCATGCTGTTTTAATTACAAATTCATACTTTGAACCTTGATATTTGCTTAGATATACAACAGTTTCACACCAGTGACATTGTAATTGTTTAGGTGCAATGCTGTGGATGTAACGATAAGTTCTATGTTTGGATGACAGAGAACCTTTCTTTTTTATGTTTGTTTGTAATGTTCTGAACTTACCTATAGCGACGACGGAAGTTTTCCACCTAAAGAAGACCAACAAGAAAGAAAACAATGTAAAAAGTAGATAAAACATTAAACTGCCGCCGCCGTCACTCCTCCCTACCAGCAGAAATTATATTAATCCCAAGACTGCTCTAGCGATGAATGCAATGCCTCTGTTTAACTGCGACTCTTTCTCTCACAACACATAAACTAATATATACATATGATGAATAGCATCCATTTTGAATCGACTTCCTATCACCATAATTAGTCTTTAACTAATATAAGGTAGTTTGTAATCACACAAAAATTAGGCATACAACCTCTCGAACTAAACCGTCTCATTTATATAAACAGCATACTATAGTCCGCTGTAACATATAGCCACATTCTGATACCAAGATAAGAACCTCAAACAATTAAATTAAACTTATTATTTCACTGGTCGGCTGCTCATTTAACCTGCCATTCTTCCACCAACATTCTGACACGACTATAGACTTGTTAACCTAGATTCAATTATGTTTACAGTCAACAATAATGATATACCAGCATTTAGATTTTACTATTCACATACCACCCTATCCATCCAACAGTGTGCATAAAAAAACTTAAAAATAATGAATTAAAACATAATTTAAGTGTCGATATCTCATAGTTGTACGAAAGAGGGAAATTTTAGAGCTAGTACTGTTTCAAATGTTCATATTTAAGATATTTAACTTGACAGTCTGATACGAAATATTTGAATCACACTACTAAGGCGAAATCAATGATCAGTTCAGTTCCTCGGTACAGGTTTTCATTTTAACGTTTAAATCCATCGTTTGTGCATCATAATTATTTGATATTAAATACATTTGATTACTTTCTGACAACAATAAATAAATAATCAAGATTGTAATGGATTGCCCAAAAAACAAAAACAAAAGAAGCAGAGTAAACCACTCCCAGCTGTTATTTGCCTCTTAAATAACATTACACACACACCCAACGTGTCTGCATAGTTTATTTGTCTGCCTAAAGCAGAATTTTAAGTTTTAATTTTAAGGGATTTTTTTTTTATATATTTTGTTCTTACTTTTATTTATTAATAAGGCGTATTTGATTATATGACACCGTAAAGACGTCGTGTTAATCGACCAGATCTTGTTGAACATGTACCAACGTCTACATGTAAAAAGTGTATTGTTGGAAGTAGTTTGTGTTTAACCAAAAAATAAAGTATAAATGTTTACTATGGAACATGTGCTATGGCTTTACTTGATTTTATGTGTGGCTATTAAATCTGGAATGACACAGGTATCTCACTGTACACATGTATATGTATGTATCATACTGACCGATTTACCAAATAAAGTAAAATATTCACTATTTGCATAACATTACCTCTTGACGATATTCTGCTTCTGTCAATTCATCTCCAATGGATTTCGTCTGTAAATAATGTAATATCAATGGAAATGAGAACAACAATGATTGCAACAAATACAAGACTTGCTGCTTTTAAAATTGAAACTTTTAATTATTTTCCAAGTAAAACGATAGTGTTGTCCAGAAAGAATGATATAGATATTGATAGTGAAATAAGCAACTGTATAATTTTCAAAAATGAAATACCTCGTTAACTATACCATAGCAAATAGGAACAGTTTCTTGTCCTCCTCCTGCTCCTCCTTCTCACCAACACCACCACCATCAATACTTCTACGTGAAATCCATCACCATCATCACCAACCACATTCGTTATCATCCTCATCATCACCTTGTGATCCCACGATATGCATCATCATCATAAGCATCATCATACGCATCATCATCATATGCATCATCATACGCATCATCATCATATGCATCATCATACGCATCATCATCATATGCATCATCATACGCATCATCATCATATGCATCATCATACGCATCATCATCATATGCATCATCATACGCATCATCATCATATGCATCATCATACGCATCATCATATGCATCATCATACGCATCATCATATGCATCATCATACGCATCATCATATGCATCATCATACGCATCATCATCATCATCATACGCATCATCATCATCATCATCATCATACGCATCATCATCATCATCATCATCATACGCATCATCATCATCATCATCATCATCATCATCATCATCATCATCATCATCATCATCATCATCATCATCATCATCATCATCATCATCATCATCATCATCATCATCATCATCATCATCATCATCATCATCATCATCATCATCATCATCATCATCATCATCATCATCATCATCATCATCATCATCATCATCATCATCATCATCATCATCATCATCATCATCATCATCATCATCATCATCATCATCATCATCATCATCATCATCATCATACGCATCATCATCATCATCATCATCATCATCATCATCATACGCATCATCATCATCATCATCATCATCATCATACGCATCATCATCATCATCATCATACGCATCATCATCATCATCATCATCATCATCATCATCATCATCATACGCATCATCATCATCATCATCATACGCATCATCATCATCATCATCATCATCATCATCATCATCATCATCATCATCATCATCATCATCATCATCATCATCATCATCATCATCATCATCATCATCATCATCATCATCATCATCATCATACGCATCATCATCATCATACGCATCATCATCATCATCATCATCATCATCATCATCATCATCATCATCATCATCATCATCATCATCATCATCATCATCATCATCATCATCATCATCATCATCATCATCATCATCATCATACGCATCATCATCATCATCATCATCATCATCATCATCATCATCATCATCATCATCATCATCATCATCATCATCATCATCATCATCATCATCATCATCATCATCATCATCATCATCATCATCATCATCATCATCATCATCATCATCATCATCATCATCATCATCATCATCATCATACGCATCATCATCATCATCATGCGCATCATCATCATCATCATCATCATACGCATCATCATCATCATCATCATCATCATCATCATCATCATCATCATCATCATCATCATACGCATCATCATCGTCGTCGTCGTCACCACCATAACCACCACCATCATCATCACCATAATCACCACCATCATCACCACCATTACCAACACCACCATCACCACGATCATCACCAACATCATCACCACCATCATCACCACCATCATCACCACCATCACCAACACTATCACCTTCATCATTACCACCATGATGATCATCATCACCATAATCAACACCATTACCATTACCATCATCGCCATACCATCATCGAAATCATCATCCTCACCATCATAAGCAACAAGATCCTTACGACCATCACCACCAAATCATCCCCTTCACCACCACCATCATCGTGATTTACCATCATCATCCCCATCATCACCATCATCATAATCACTATCACAACCATCATCACCATTATTACCACCATCTACATCATCACCATCACCATTACTACCAACATCATTCCAACCACCACCACCATCCTCATTATCATTATCATCATCAAAACCATAACCATAATCACATACATTATCACCATGATCACCAACAGCATCACCGTCATCACCACCACCATCACTATCATCACGATCATCGACATCACCATCACCGTCAACATCATCACTATCACCATCACCATCAATGTCATCACAGTCATCACCATCACCATAAGATTCCACAATGATCATCATGATAATCATTGTGATTGTTAACATTACTTTCACCATTAACACAATCATCACCATCAACATAATCGCCATCATCAACACAATTATCATCACCATGCACCAAGAAAATCATCATTACTATCATCACCACCAACAACATCACCACCAGAAATATCATCATCCCCACCATCAACAACATCACCATTCCCATCACCATTCCCATCACCATTATCACAATAACTACCACCATCCTCACCTTCACCATTTCCACCGCCGTTATCACACTCACCACCACCAACATCAACTCAACTTCATCATATTCATCACCACAACCACTACCGTCACCACCATCATCACGATAACCATCTCCGTCACCATCATCATCATTATAATAATCAATATCACCATAATCACCATCGTCACCAATACCGTCAAAATCCCCATCGCCATCGCCATCATCATTATCATCATCCTCTTCGACATACCCATCATCATCATCATCAACAACATCATTAACATCATCATCGCCATCATCACCATCAACACCATCATCACGACCGCCACGAACATCACGACCACTGCGACGAAAACCACCACTATCACTACCACCACGATCACCACAGAAACGGCCACCGCCAACGTCATCGTAATAACCACCATTACTGCTACGTCACCGTCACAGTCACCGTATTCGTCATCGTCATTGTCATCATCATCGCCATCGCTATCACCACCATCACCATCATCACCATCACCATCCATCATCATTCATCGATGTCATCATCGTTATCATCGTCATCATCGTCAACATCGTCATCATCATCATCATCCCATCACCAAGACCATCATCACCATCAGCATCATTATAATCACCACTATCATCACCATCATAACTTCTTCCCCATTATCTCCACCATCGACCTCCACAACGATTACGACCACCACAAACATCACGACTACCACGACGAAAACCACCACAATCACTACCACCACGATCACCACAGAAACGGCTACGACCACCCAAATGTCATCCACCACAATAATCACAATAATCGCCACCTTCACCTTCACCTTCACCTTCACCTTCACCATCACCATCACCATCACCATCACCATCACTATCACCATCACAATCACCATCACCATCACCATCACCATCACCTTCACCTTCACCATCACCATCACCAACACCATCACCATCATCATCATCACCATCACCATCTTCATTATCTTCATCACAATCATCACCATCATTATCATGATCATCATTACCATCATAATCATCACGACCGTCATCACCACCACCACCATCACCACTACCATCACCATCACCATCACCATCACCATCACCATCACCATCACCATCATCATCATCATCAACATCACCATCACCATCATCATTACCATCAGTATCACTATCACATTCATCACCATTAGCACCATCATGATCATAACCATCATTACTATCACTATCACTGTCACATTCATCATCATCATCAACACCATCATCATCGTAACCATCTACACCATCACCGCCACCGCCACCACCACCACCGTCACCGTCATCATCTTAATCAGGATCATAAGCGTCATCACCACCATCATCACTATCATCATCTTCATCGCCATAATAACTAACACAATCATTGCGATCTATAATCATCAACATCATAACAGTCATCACCACCAACATAATCATCACCAACATCATCACCATCATTATCATAATCATCATCACCATAATCAACGCAATCATCACCATCACCACCAGCATCACCACCATCACCATCACCAACACCACCATCACCACTATCATCACCATCATCACCAACACAATCACCATAAAAATCATCATTATCACCATGATCATGTTCATCACCATCAATACCAGCATCACCATATGATCCAACCACATCACGATTACCATCATGATATTTAACACCATCATCATCAACACCATCATCGTCATCATCATCGTCATAACCTCCATTGTATACATATATGTGACCATCATCATCATCATCATCATCATCATCACCATCTCCATTATCTTCATCACAATCATCACCATCATTATAATTATCATCATCACCGTCATCATCATTACGACCGTCGTCATCATCAACATCTGCATCACAATGTTCATCACAATCATCAAAATCAATATCACCATCACCATCTCCATCACCATCACCATCACCATCGTCATCATTACGACCATGATCACCACCATCACCACCCCCCCATCATTACCGCCACAACCGCCACCACCGCCGCCACCACCGCCGCCACCACCGCCACCATCGCCGCAACCACCGCCACCACCGCCACCATCGCCGCCATATCACCGCAACCAGTATCACCGCCACCAATAACACCACCACCATTATCACCGCCACCATTATCACCGCCACCATTATCACCGCCACCACCACCGCTACCATCACCATCACCCCCATCATCATCATCATCATTATCATCATCATCTTCACCACCAGCATCACTATATGTTCCAACCATCATTATCATGATTAGCATCATGATTTTTAACATCATCACCATCACCATCATAACCTCCATTCTCTTCATCTATGTGACCATCATCATCATCACCATCATTATCATTATCATCATCACGATCATCATCATTACGACCGTCGTCATCATCAACAGCTTCATCACAATCATTAAAATCATTGTCACCATCACCATCACCATCGTCATCATTACCACTATGATCATCACCATCACCCCCATCACCACCATCACCCCAACCACCATCACCACCGCTACCACCGCCACCATCGCGTCATCTCCACCATCTCCACCATCGCCTCCATCGCCGCCATCGCCACCATTATCACCGCCAGCATTATCGCTACCAGCATTATCACCGCCACCATTATCACCGCCACCATTATCACCGCCACCATTATCACCGCCTCCATTATCACCACCACCATTTTCATCGCCACCAGTATCACCGCCACCACCACCGCCACCATTATCACCGCCACCATTATCACCGCCACCGCCATCGGCACGGCCACCATCACCATCACCATCATCATCATCATCATCACCATCTTCATTATCTTCATCACAATCAACATCACCATCATTATCATGATCATCATTACCATCATAATCATGAAGACCGTCATCATCATCACCATCTTCATCACCATCTTTTTCACCTTCACCACCATCATCACCATCATCACCGCCACCACCATTATCACAACCATCACCACCCTCATCATCACTACCATCATTACCACCACCATCACTACCATCATCATCACCATTACCACCACCACCACATTCATCACCATCATCACCTTCACCAACATCATAATCATCAGATACAACCACATATTTTACCGCCCTTTCAAAAGCATTGTAAAGCGGTACTGTTTATCTGTGACCACACGTCCGTATACTTCATAGCCCCTTATACCTGCCAAGGATCACATAACACACTGTGAAGTTAATAAGCATGTTTTATAATGTATAAGCTTGATGTTACTTCTGCGCACTGAAATGTTAGAGCACAAACAAATCTGAGATGTTTCCGCCATTATATAGTTTAGTGGGTACAAAACAATATTCTTGTCTAAATGTTCCTTTGGAATGAACAGCATTGTTTCAAACTAAACTTCCATTCGGTGGGTTTCTTTTAGTGAGTTGAACCATCAAGGGTTAATGTTAAAATAGACAATTAGAGATAATTACCGGGAAGAGTAAAGAACGTCGAAATGTCAGCTTCCAACGACCAGACTGGAGATTTAGTTTGTAGTACCCTTCGCTTCGTCCATAAGGCGCCCAGAAAACTAAAATATAAATGAAGTTAAAACAAGTCAGAGTAGGTAATCAGTATCAACAAACAAACATGAACATACAAGATAGAACGGCAGTCAGTGTTATAATCTATGTTTGGATCAGGTCAAACTTCCAAAGATTTAGGTACTGTTGCATACACAGTAAACAGTTGTATTCTGTTTATTGTTAATGCCAAATGCAACACTTTAAACTGAGTAATTCATACAGAATGCTTTATCAGACCCGTCAGTGAAACTAATTTGATAGTTTCCTTTGATTGTTTGAGTCCATTACATTTCGTCTGAACACAAGACCGGTTACTTGAAGATTGAGGAAACGTGCAAGAAGAAAGACCAAAGGGAGCAATCAGTTTGTCTCAGTGTTTTACTCCAAAGCTAAATGTGTGATACCGACATATTTATGTCACATTTAACTATATCTTTTAACTGTCCGGTTGCATCCCAACACTAAAATATGTTAAAGGTAGAATGGTCAAGTTGCCATCATTTGAGAATTGAAAAGACTGTTAAAACATATTCACAAATATTCAGCATCTGAACTCTAACATGAATTGGATATATGTTTATATCATACAGTTACTGGAATTTATATAGCACACATCTTTAAACGTATGTTTTCCAGTATTTTGAATTGAAGGTTTGAGTTCCTGTCCATTACAATTCTTTCTCAGATATCTAAAGTTATTACAACTAAAATGTCGTGCTTATTATAACTTCAGGTTTCAGATTTCTCTCTGACATTTCTGGCATTGCTCATTAACATTACAGATGACAAAAAAGAAAGAAAAAAAGTTAACAACTGAAAGGCAATCATATAACCTGAGCATTTGTCCTTAAAGCGTAAAGGTTGCATACAATACATGATACTTTATAGACAAATATCGGTAAATTGATCAGCACTATGATATGGAAAATCCTATTAAAAACATAAGCAAGCTACATTTTACTTGATTTATGTTCGCTTTTTACCTTTGTTTACTACCAGTGGTACCGCTGTTTTTATTTTAATGTCTCCATACCACACCGCAGGTGTTCCTATTGCATTTAGTCTAGAACGTCTTCAGTTGTAACTTTGGAAGTTTTTGCATCAGATTCAGGGCACCAGCTACGTTCATGTTGGATGTCATTGTATTAAACATATGTAGCCTGGTTGATTTATTCCTCACTCTCACCAACCACCTACTCTCAGACCCCCCTCCCCACTCCTGTATCCTGTTTAAACTTTCCACATCGATTTAATAGGCATTCAAAACACGTCATTATCTTGTCTTATTTCAGAGAGAGAGAGATCACTCTCGTTAATATTAACATATTCAAGCTTCCCTCACTGTTACACCATGTAGTAGCCATTTGATTGTACTGTGCAGGGTCTAGGCTTAATTTAAGTTTGTTATCTTTTGAGCTTTTTTTCTCTGAGCGAAGGTAAATGTACGAAACGCTCAGTATATTACAGTAAACTTAAATGATTTATTTAAATTGTTCCAAAGCTCTTTCTCAGCTACGTCACTTATTTGTTAAATATTTTTCTTCATCAGTCTTAATTTAAGATATTGACTTATTCTGGTCGGAAATAACATGATCTAAACTGTATCTTAAATGTTCTTGAATTACGAGAAGAAAAGGAAACAGCAATATGAACCGAAGAAGGCAAGATATAGTCATCAATCAATAACTAATAAATCAATAATTATCGTTACTGTACCTTTAACGTTCTTTGATATCAAGTTGAAAATATCATGCATCGATGTACAAGGAGGCAGCAGACAGTGCTGAAACCTGATGATTAAAGAAAAATAAAATTTGACTAACAAAGAGACAAAATCAGAGACTCGATAATGACTACACGCTCGATTAAAATAAACTGTAGAATGAATCATATAATAAGAGATACCATTGTTAATCTCCATTCTCTAATACACTATGTACCAGCAGCACGTTGTCTTAGCTTCATGTTCAATTTATGTAATTGACGACGAGCGCTTTATTTAAATACTCTCCGGTGGTATACGGCATGTAATAACCAGACGAGAAATGTTTGCGAGATCATTCAAAATTTACTAATAACTATCAATATGCCCTTTTAATATCTGTTCGACACCTCACATCATTAGGTTGATTGTTATTTCATGTCATGTGATACTTGGAGAATAGGAAGATTACCATAATCATCATCTTAATCACCCCATTAACCATCACTATCACCGTAATCACCACTATCACCATCACCACTATCTAAATCATCAAGATATTCATCACCATCACCATCATCATCACCTTCACAAGCACCATCATCTTAATCACAATCATTATAATCATTGTCATCATCACCGTCACTATCACCATGATCATCATCATCGCTAATCTGGTCATTTGCGTGACCACCATTACCATCATCACCACTTTTATCATCATGATCTCCATCACCATCATCACGTACTACCATTGTCGTCATAAGTATCACCATATTATCCCACGAACATCATCATATAGATCATGATCATAAACATCAACGTTACCATGGTCTTCGTTGTCATCATCGTAAGCATCATCATCACCATATGATACCACCATCAACACCATCACCGCCCCATCGCCATCGCCATCGCCAACATCGCCGCCGACGCCGCCACCGCCACCGCCACCATCATCATCATCATCACCATCACTACAACCATCATTATCACCAACATCATCATTATCACCAACATCATCATTATCACCATCGCTCTTGTGGGCATGTGTGTGCCCACCATAACCATAACAAAAACGTTTACCATCGTGATCACCAGCACCACCATCGTCGTCATCATCATCACCACCATATGATCCCAAAATCATTATTTTATGCGTAATGATCCAAATCATTGTCATCATCACCATTATCACCGACATTGCCCTCATCATTATGACCATCCCCATCATTACCATATGATTCCACGATCATCATGATTATTAACATCACCACCAACATCACCACCGTCACCATCATCACCTTCATTATAACCATCATCACCTTCATCATCACCATGACCACCATTACCATCATCACCGTCGCTGTTCTGGTCATTTGTGTGACCACCATAATCATTATCACCATTTTACTAGCACTATCGCCAGCAAAACCATCACCATATGATTCCAAGATCATCACGATTATTAACATCACCATCACCACCAACATCACCATCATCATGACCTCATCACCATTATCATTACCATCATTACCATCACCATATGCATCATGATCATTAACATCATCACCTTTATCGTCATCGTAGGGATTATCAATACCATCATCAGCATCAGCAACACAATATGATCCCACAATCTTCACCATGGTAAGCATCATGATCATCATGATCATCATCATGATCATGATCATGATCATGATCATGATCATCATCATCATCATCATCATCATCATCATCATCATCATCATCATCATCATCATCATCATCATCATCATCATCACCATCATCATCATCATCATCACCACCATCAACATTATGAGACCATCATCACCATTTGTTCTTATCATATTTCCATCTTTACCACAATATTCCTTCCAATCACCGTTCCCATCACCATCATCACCACTGTGTCCCTTTTGTTTTCCTTTTTTCTTGATCTATTTCTTCTATTGCCTTATCTTTTCTGTCGTCTTTATCCATGACTTTCCAAAATGGAAAAGAAAAGAAAAACTTTAAACATATTCTACTTCAAAAAAACTGAACACATCACGAAGGCTTAGCAACGATTTAAAACCAGACAGTGTCTAGACGTATCCATGGCAACCTCGAGGTACTTGTTTATCAGTACATTCCAGGTGTTTTTATTAAGGACGCGAGCGTCTCTGATATTGAACACAACTTCTATGGATTGCATTGTTCAAGTATTTGATTGACAGGTGTTGAACAAAAGAAAAATGTTAAACTATTGAAAGTGTCAGTACAGTCAGTGTACATCTTTAGCAAGGAAGAAAACATGATGAAATAAGTTCAATAGACTTTTGCGATAAAACAAAATGTGTACTGAGTAGAAAAGAGTGGAAATTGTTAACGTACAAATAAGGTAAAAATAGGGTGTATATGACAGGTTAGATTTTGCAACTGGAAATTTGGTGACAACACATTGTAAAGTATATAGGGATTAAGTAAGGGTCATAGGCCTTGTAGGTTTGGGGAGGGTGTGTGTGTCAGTGTATGTGTGTGTGTGTGTGTGTGGAGGGGGGTGGGGGTGGTGAGGAGAATACTGCACTGTTAGAAAGCATCTACAGTAAAATCTTCTCAAATATCAATCTAAAAACAGATACTTTTTAAGAAAAAGTCACCCAGGAAAGAACCTGGGCACGAAAACCAAACTACCAAACGACTGATCCGCTCTCAGCCCCAGTCCCCCCTAAAAACAGATGTACTGTGTTTGTTTCTACATATATATAGATTTTGAGTGTTATATACTGTTTCAATGGTCTCTACTGTGTGGGGATTGACTGTCATGTTATGTGGGTTAATAACATGCATACATCAAGAGATTTGTGTTGCATGGGGTGGGTGGGTGGGGAGGGGGTAAAGGGTTGGAGTGGAGGAGGTGAAGACAGGTTGCTGATCAGAAGAGAGGAACGATAATAGTATGACAGGAGACCTTGCTGAGTATGTGCATGTGTGTGGGTGTGTGGGGGGGGGTCGGGGAGGGGGTGCGTGGGGATAAATGTGTTATTAACAAGTTACCCCAAGTGTTATAAACAGGTTCAGGAAATATGATAAGTGGTCCGGAATAGTTGTATGGGGTGGATAAGGGAAAGCTAATGGTAATATAGTTGAAAGGGGTGCCATATGAATGGATGAAGAAAAATTACAATATGTTTAATTTATATCACTGTTTTTTTTTTTACTTAAATATCAATGTGCAATAATTACCACTTAATTCATATATTAATTATGAAGTGAAAGAGTCCTGATGAAACAATGAGTTTTTTTTTTCCTTTCCTTTTTATCTTATTGATTTCTTTTGGTTAATCTACATGATCGAAGTTTGTGTATATTTATCAAAGGTTGTTTTTGGCAAAAATGTTTAATGTTTTTACTTCTACAGTAATGGTGCCTCATATCTTGATCTAATTAAATCCTATTTTTTAATCATTATTCTTATTTCAATAAGATATATCAATTTAAAGTGTAAGCTAGGGCCTCGTATCTCTTTATTTTAACAAATTTCATTCTTCTGAAGAATTTATAGGTCAAATGATGTGTTTTGTCTCATTTTGTCTCTATTTTACTCTCTCATTAATCATATTCCTCACCTGACGACTGTTCTTTCATTGTTAGTTTATTTCTTTATCCAATTTCTTTTTCATTCGTTTGTTTTACTTCTACATTTATCTGAACCTATTAATAAACAACCTTCAGTAACTATTAAATATAACTATATCAATAATTCTTATCTTGTCTATATCATTAGTATCAAGTAGTTATAATTAATGCCTTACATTATATACATAACTATTAAGTATACTTACACCAGTTCCTTGAATCTTTGAGAGTGTTGTAGATAGTTTAATATTCCATTTACTTCATGTTTATTCATCTCTCTCCCTTCCTCTGTCTGTATGTACATATTCTCTATTGATGTTATGATTGGTAGAGAGAGACCAGAGGAGAGGATAATGTTCCCATCTTCATCAATCTTACTAAAGGACCAGCCTAAATTCACCCAGTGTATAGGAATCTGTAGAAAGGAAAATAATAACTAGAATTAATATCATCATGTTTCTTTACAGGATAAAAACTCGAAAATAATACAATTATAGTTAACTTAAGAATATTAACTTGATTTTACTGTTTTAAATTCATATTAATCAAATGATAATTTGTTTATTTTAATAATATGTTGTTATTATTTTGTTGATTATAATAATAATTAGGGGTTTGAATTTGTTTAGAAAAGGCTAACTTTATTTCTAAAGTTTGTTTAATCTTCGTTTTCTTTTATTTGTATTAAGTGAAATTTGGTTGGGGATTAGGAGGGTGCCTTAGTGTGGGGAAGGGCGTGGATATGGTTTACCCTCGTTAATGTTATAATTTTATTGTGCGAGGGCGAGAGATAAATGGACCGATGGGTGTCACACTGGCTAAAGATGGGTGTGGTAGGGGTAAGGAGTGGTGTTCTAGGGTGGGGGAGCATGTAGACAGCTCACGTATATTAAATGTAATTTGTGTTTTAGGGGGAGGAGGAAATCTGAAGAAGGAAAATAAGAAATATAATTAATATCTAATCGCTTTATTAGGGTTTAAAGTTTAACACATATTTTGTTTTTAACTATTTTATTATTATGATTATATATATTTATTTCATTATGTTTTATATTGAATGTGGTTTTATTCATTTCACAATCGGATCCTTTTTGTGTTTACTGTTTTGCTGTTTGTTACTATATATATATATATGTATATTTATATATATATATATATATATATATATATATATATATATATATATATATATATATATATATATATATATACATATATTTTTGGTGTGGGGGGGGGGCCGGGGATGAAAGTTAATATCAATTTGATGTCTAAAAGCAGAATTGTTAATTTTCAGGATACTTTGCGTTTAATTTAGAAAAGATGAAAGAATATCTTAAATTATTTGTATTGTTTGTAGTTGAAGAATATCATAACAGCGTGTCTATTAATGTTGTTAACTTTTAAATATGTATATGCATTATCCTAAAACGGGTTGGGGTGTTGAAGCAAAGAGGGATGCAGTCAATAGGTTTAACTTATTTTAATGTAAATATGTGTTTGGAACAAGGGTGGAACTGTACACCTTGTTTTTAAAGACAATACAACGATATCATTTTATTTGTTGATGAAGAATATACATTTTCGGGTAATTAATTTATGTTGTTACTTTTAAATATAATTTGTTTATCTGCTTTGACTACAAATCAAGGGTGGTGAGTTCATTGGTTAGTACAGATATTTAAATTTGTACTTGCGTTTGGAGAAATAAAACACATTGTGATATATAATTATTATTTGTTGCTGAATTATATTGAAACAACGCGTAAATAAGTTGTTGTTGTTGTTGTTGTTGTTTACTAAGTAAACATTTTTTAAATCCATTTGCCTACAAGTCAAGAATTGTAAAGGTGAATAATGGTAGCAGCAGTTGTAATTAATTGGAAAGCTATTAACGTTAATTATGTTTGAAAATGAGCTATCATTGCATCCTTTGTATACAAACATTTTTTATTATTAACCTTAATATGTATATTTACTCCTGACTTTTAAACAAATTTTATCAAATTCTACACATAGTGCAGTGTTATATAATTTTTTTGAATAATATCGTTTATTAAGCATATCAAAACAATTCGTAAATATTTGTTGTTGTTTACTTTGAAGACATAAAGTTTCCATTAAGGCAGATGAAGGAAATATAGTCATGAGAGCAACTAGTGTTACATATTTTACATAAGTTTTTAATTATTCTATAAGAGGAGAGTAATATTGAATTGTTATTTTATTTTGTTTGCTTTTACAAGTACTTGTTTTTATATATTTATTTTCAATGTTGTTTAACTATTAATGTTTCGTTATTCTCTGTTCAGCACAAACGTTTTCACAAACAGTAGTCAATTCAGGAGTTTCCATTTAATGGCGAGGGTAACATATGAGGGAGCGGTAGGTTAGTTATTTAAATATATTGATATAACGGTTGGACTGTAAGCAGGGTTACTGTTTAGTAAATATAAGTTGAGTGACAATTTATTGTCGAGGGGGAGGGGGTGTTAGCAATGGGTTTTTGATATTGTAAATTTCTAGATGTTTAAATCTTGACAGTCTCATTTTATTCATTATAAAAATAATATTTACCATATTTAATGATTGGGGAAGATCGTGTTGTTTTTAATCTTACTTAATCAAAACCACGAATTCAGTAACAGGTTTAAACGGTACCCAATACTGGAGGGATGGAGTGGAGTGATGTGTATTTTTGATGGTTTTAGCTAAGGGTTATAGGAAGGTGAATAGTTTACTGTTCAGGGGAAGGTGATTTTTTATATTGACTCATTCCATTAAATACAGACAATTAGAGGGAGAAACAGGGATAGTCATGAATAATTGTTATTATTTTTATATTAGTTGAATGTTTATGTTGATTGTATTCTTTGTTTATAGACACAATTCAATATTAATCAAGGGTAAACATTTTCATTATGTTATCTTCCTCAAAATAATGTGGTAGGAAGATATTATGTGATATTAGATTTCTACAATTCCGTACTCACGTGACCCATTGACGGTGTACTTACATTATGACTGGACGCTTTCACCAGGAGCTCTATGGCTGACCTCTGTGCTGACACACTGTCTTTGTTACTGATGGCTACATTTTGTGAGCACAACTCTGTAATAGTTTGCACGTCATCAGCCTATTGAACAATGAAACCATTGTTTTAGCATTAACAGATGATAACTGATAAGTAGAGAATAATAATTATTTATGAAAATACTATTATATGATCAAGTGCCACTTTACTAGTCATTACAATAATAACTAATATCAATGAAGATTCCTGTAGTGGGTAATGAGGCATGGTGGTTTTAATATGTATGGGCGCACTGTACGGTACATAAAGAACTTGTGTAAGGACCCAACTCCTGAAATCTGATAAGTCAAAACACTATCATGCCATATATAGGCATGGTGACCAGTCGTCTTGTACGGTTTGAATAAATTAGTGCAAGTATAAACAATTGATATTTAATCGTACGTTATTGTCCATGGAAGATATTAGAGAAAAAAAAAAGGTTATACATCAAAGTTTAAGAAAAGAATAAACAGCAGGATACACCTTATTATTTTACCTCCCCTGTTCACAGACCCCCTCACCCCCCCCCCTCTCACATGCACACAAACACACGCAAACACAACCGATCCAGACAAATTTAATTCAAACAGAACCAAAGTCTAACCAACATAGAATAATGATGAGTTATGAAAAAAATATATATGATCAAGACCCACATTACTAATCCTTACTAACTAATATATATGAAGATTCCTGTAGTATGTGATGAAGCACGATGGTTGTAACCTGTATGGACGCGCTGTACAGTACACACAGAACTTGTGTAAGGACCTAACTCCTGAAATCAGATAAGTCAAAACACTATCATGCCTTATAAAGTCGCCTTGTACGGGATGAATAACTAAGTGCAAGTATACACAATTAATATTTAATAGTACGTCCATGGAAGACATTAGAGAAAAAAAAAACAGAAAGGTTATACATAAAGTTTAAGAAAACAATAAACAGTAAGATGCTCCTTATTTCTACCTCCCTGGTTCACAGACCCCCTTCTCAGCCATCCCCTTCTCCCCATGCACACAAACACACGCAAACACAACCCATCCAGGCAAATTGAATTCAAACAGAACAAAGTTTAGCAAACCTTCTTCCATCGACCGGATTGGAGATCAAGATAGCAGGCATTACTCGGCCACAAAACTGAAAAACAAAATGAAACGAAATCATTCTTTCAATAGTTACCGTTTCAATTACGTAAGTGATAGCGTTGACCACACACTACACATATTATCATGGCTAAATACTAAAAGGAGGCGTTCTTTTTATGGGCAATTTGACCAACCAGCCATTGGAGCATGACGACATCGCTGAATCTGAAGAAGATTCGGACGATGAAATCCTGATATGGTAAGCCACACTGTATGTATTGTGTATACATGTACTGTAGTAGCGCAATATGCCTATATGACTCATCGTTACGCTTGACTACCATTGTATTACATAATACATGTAGGTCAAGTACTTTGGAGGGAGGGGGAGGGGTATAAGGGGGGAGGGGTTGGCAACCAGGTAGTAGATATGATTGAAGGGACGGGAATGAACTGTTTTTTTTAAGTTTGAATAAGAAATTTCAAAAGTCAAAGCAATTTGTTTCCCTTTTTGTGTATTGTTTGTACAAATTTTGTAATTATTTGCATACTAATTTATTAGACCCTTGCTCCAGTTACAGCAACAACCGAGGTGCCAAATATGATGTGGATGAACAACAGCCTAAACTTATCACTCCAGAAGAGCCCCTGACCAGCATGGAGACCATAACTTTGATATAAACCCTAAATTTGGTAGCCTGTAAAATAATTTATCCGCGAATGAAAATTTAACAAAATGTCAAAAAATCAGTCATATTCCTCGTATTCAAACATCAAATTATATTTTACTTATAAAATGACATGTCTTGAACTCATCAAACTATCAAAAGTCCAGCAGATTTCATCGAAATAATTTCAAATGGGCAAAGGAAAGTACAGTGTATGTATCATAACCTCATTTGCATATTTACATATCCAATTAGCTCAATTATAAAAAAATATATATAAAAATTAAAACCTCATTTCAATACCTATCTGTCAATACTTGGGTCCCTATGTACAAAATGAACAGATTCTAAGTAATTACAATGTGTTAATATTTTCCCCATGAACAATGATATTACGTGGAAATAGAGACATAAGGAGTTAAAGTACATTTATTAAAGGTGGGATCGCTCGTAATTTCCTCGTTAATTCTATCCTTCACAGCAACCGATTCAAAAATAATATCAATACTACCCTCTACCGGTTCGTCGCTGTTGTTTCGTAATTTCTCAGCAATCCCGTTTTTACGGCTAGTAAGCAATAAACGGGTTTGGTTACCTGAAGCGGTGGCCTTGGCGAAATTCCTGCATAGTTTCTTGTCTGTAGCAGTGTCAGTACAGGGAGTTGTTATGGAAAAACTCCCTGGTCAGTAGTATGCGGTAAATTATTACGTCTCGTTTTCGTGTGTGTTGTGTGATACAAAACTCTGTGGTTTGTTTTACGTTCATAACTTTTCACAACTAGTGGGCTGTAGTAGCTGTACAGTATAGATGTAATAGTTTGACCAGGGAGCTGCTACTCGAGCGGTTCCCTGCTTTTTACTCTTTTAGGCCCACATGGTGAACAGTCGAAGTCCGAACTGCTCGGATGCCCTGGTTTCGTAGTTGATTCACTGATTTGGAAAGCTCTGCATGCTTTATGCTGTATCGAATATCAGAAGTTTAGCCTATAGAAGTACAGTAAGCTAACGCTATTTTACTGTAAAAAAAACAGTGTATTCCAAACCTTTACAGATGCGCCAGTCTTGTACTAACCTGAGTAAAGTATTTGAAATATTGCAACCTTAGTTGCGAGCCGACATTCTTTCACAGCTCAAGAAACTTATAGTGAAGTTTATGTCTGATACATTGACTCGTGTCACAAAAAGGACAGACGCGAATGAGTGAAAAAATTGACTGAAGTGATTACAACATTGGGTATCAAACGTATGGTCAAGTCCGTCATATGTGAACAATTGGTATTTCAGCCAATTTAGGTATTAATTACACATAGACACAGTCACAACTTACATTGTATTTTATATATAAATTTTAGTTATATATCAGGAGGATTTTATGTCATAAACCATATATAGATAAATATGTATATTTAATTATTTTTGGACTCCTGACAACGGGCCCTTTAGGCGATCACAGAACACTTGCCCTAGCTGCACCCCATCCTCCTAACCGGTGCACGTAAACACTGTCCTTGCACCCCTTTGACCCGAATTAAAGATAACAAAATTTGAACGGAAAAGGGAACGAAAATACGTTGCCATAAGGGGCGGCTTCACCCTCTTTAGAAAGGATTGGCAAAAAGGGAATAAGTACATGAACAATACATTAAAAGTTATTTCCATTGAAAAGTGACTCGCTGAACATCTGCAGTCAAAGCAAACAACTTTTTTTTTTCTAGCAACTTTTTTTTTTTTCTAAATCACGTCAGTTTATTGACTCGAATTACAACTCAAAACTATAACTCAAATTGGATTGAATTTAAAAAAAAAAGCTGTCTGCATGGCTCATACTTATCTATACTATTACAGGGATGAGACTGAGTCGGGGGAAAAAAATCTGAAATTTATCGATCGCCGTCCTGGGGGAGGTCAGGTAAGGAGGGCTTAGATGCAAAATGGTGGACTCTAGATGGAATCTATCACATCACGTAACTCGCCAAAAAAGTGTGGAATTTCTGCTTGTATAATTTATCCATTAGCTTTTTTGAACCAAAAAAGGCTTTTTTGCTTGCTTTGTGCTACTTGATTCCACCACTGGTCAAATTCGGTGTTCCTTCCCTTCACAGTCCAGCATGTTCGGCAAAAAAAAAAAAAAATTAAATCAAAAAAATAATAAAAAACGCGAATTACGAGAAAAAACGCGAAAATGAAAAAAAAAAAATCGGAAATCCGCGTTTCCGCGGAAGAGTCTCATGCCTGCTATTATGTGACAATATAGGCGTACAGGCTCTAGTCAACCAGGAGGGACACTGGAAGGGGGGGGGGGCTTTTTTTTCTTGCCACAGAAAATTAAACATTGCCCGGAAGTTTCTAGCACGATTAATTCATTTCAAACTTCGACGACAATGAAGGACAAAGAGAACCATATAGGCCTATGCCTGACTATAAGACCATTGAACCATCACGAACAACTCCGAATAATCTTCCATTTGCCGATTTATGACACTGGGGAAGTAAGGGGTGGGGCTTTCCATTTGATCCGCAAGTATAGTGAACGGTCACCACAACAAAGGTGTATAACTTGGGACTAGCATGGGGAGACTTGTCAACCTTGTGAACATTTTTTAGGGGGGTAAGATGTAAGGGGGGGGAGTCGGCAAACTAAAACATACAGGGTAAACAGAGGGAAGGAAAGAAGTCAAAAAAGAAAGAGTGAAAGACAGATGAAGGGATGGAGGAAGAAAGTAAAGAAAATGTGGAGATGGAGGTTAGGGGTAGAGATAGATATGATATGAAATACAGAGAAAAGAAAACCAAGAGCAGAAAATGGAGATCACTGGGATACTGTCAAATACACAAGAAGAATATACAATCTCAATACTGGAATTAAATATTGCACCACATAAATACAGCTTATGACATCAAGAAATCAAAGGGGAAGGATATAATGTTTCAAGGATGCTGCAAAATAAGACACAACAGAAGATAATCATGGTTTCTGATCTATTAGGCTTCTTCTCCCTACTGCTACAAGGATGTAAGAGACCACAGGGACTCACACAACTCTTTAAGTTGTGATGACCTCTGACCCTTACTATGCCTAACTGTTATGTTGCCAGGGAATAAATACACCAGTGCATGAGAGGAGGTGAGAGACAGGACTGATTGATCGTGTCTATAGGGGTGTTTAATATACATGTGATTCAAGAAGATAGATGTAAAATGTAGCACTGTTTGAACACTTCAAAGGGGACCCCTTCCCCACCCCTTCCCCACACCCTCCCCACGTTCAAATCATATCCCCTCCTGCCTCCTGGCAACGGATATGAACACCAGTATAAATAAACCGATACAGATATTTATACCCGCTGTGTGTAGGCCTATATACAATAATACAAAGCTGGCCATTCTCTGATTGTTACTCCTTGATTGAATTTCCCCAACCTTGCCCACCTTGACTTAGAGGGTGGCCAAGCTTCTGATTCACAGTCATAGCTACTATCGAACAAAATGGACGAAAGCAATTTATCTCAATCTGGTGATGCAGATGTATCAATAGCTGCTAATCCAACGTGAATGTCGCACAACCTGTCAATAAAAGTCTGGGAAAAGTGCTTGCCCCTGCCATATGTATGATCTCTTTTGTTCAGGATCATGTAAATGTGGCAATGTGTATTTGTATGGTCTGATGTTTCTCTCCCATGCTGCTCCATATCTAATCCTGCTGGTGACATTGGACAGAACATGGCAGATGGCTTCTTGAGAGGTGTTGAAGTAACTGGATCAGAAGTATCTGTAAAGATTACATAAAACATTTGTTACTAGATTGCAAGTATCCTGCTATAGCTACTATGGCTGTGACTAAAAATATACTTTTGTTTAGAACTTATCACACTTTCGCAGCACTGGAAACTGATATTTCAATTTAAATGGTGTCATTGAGTTTAGAGGACATTGAAGTAGAAGATATTGAAGTTACAAGTATGTTGGTGAAACCAAGACCACCCTCAATAAGCAGTTCTAGTCACAGGTCAATACAATGAAAATGGAGACTCCAGTAGGGGAACACTTTCAGTTCCCCAATCATACCATAAAAGTAAGACATGTCCCAACAGGTAACTAAATTCGTAGACTAACCATCTCAGACATAGTACACCACAGCAGAGAAAGAGAGAGTGGACGGAATGCCTTAGCACCATTCAACTGAATGGGCTCAATATACAAGAAGGACATGACTAACTTACATAGGCGTAGGAGGCTGGGGGCTGGGGGGGGGGGGCTGCAGCCCCCCCAACCAAAACTTTTGGTGAAAATTCGGGCAATATGCTGAGAATTTTTCGGGCACCTACTTAAAAAAAGAATAATATGCAGTGTGTTTTGCACATTTTTGGGTGAAAATTCGGGCAATATGCTGAGAATTTTTCGGGCACCTACTGAAAAGGGATAATTTTCAGTGTGTTTTTCACATTTTTTGGTGAAAATTCGGGCAAAATGCTGAGAATTTTTTCGGGCACCTACTGAAAGAAGAATAATTTGCAATGTGTTTTCCCCTTTTTTCGGTGAAAATTCCGGCAATATGCTGAGAATTCTACGGGCACCTACTTAAAAAAAGAATAATTTGCAGTGTGTTTTTCACATTTTTTGGTGAAAATTCGGGCAATATGCTGAGAATTTTTCGGGCACCTACTGAAAGAAGAATATTTTGCAATGTGTTTTTCAATGTTTAAACTTATATTGTTATGATCATTTTTGTTTTACAGATTCCCCAATAATTTTAACCAATATGGAAGGCTAATAAGATTGTATGTGATTGGCATGTGATGTAATAACCGATGAATGCCTATATGATATGCACAACAACATGTTGATCGCGCGCGGAGCGCACGAAAATTTCGGATATATTTTTCGGGCAAGTCGTTTCAGCCCCCCACAAATCAAATGAGGCTCCTACGCCTATGCTAACTTAATCCTGCTCCATCTCTGTATTCTGCCATAGTTCATTCCCCCTCTCTCCTTTCTTAATCCTCGCTTTGTACTCCACAGTTTATCTAAATACCTCTGCTTTCCAATGTGTTTTTCAATGTTTAAACTTATATTGTTATGATCATTTTTGTTTTACAGTTTCCCCAATAATTTTAACCAATATGGAAGGCTAATAAGATTGTATGTGATTGGCATGTGATGTAATAACCGATGAATGCCTATATGATATGCACAACAACATGTTGATCGCGCGCGGAGCGCACGAAAATTTCGGATATATTTTTCGGGCAAGTCGTTTCAGCCCCCCACAAATCAAATGAGGCTCCTACGCCTATGCTAACTTAATCCTGCTCCATCTCTGTATTCTGCCATAGTTCATTCCCCCTCTCTCCTTTCTTAATCCTCGCTTTGTACTCCACAGTTTATCTAAATACCTCTGCTTTCCAATGTGTTTTTCAATGTTTAAACTTATATTGTTATGATCATTTTTGTTTTACAGATTCCCCAATAATTTTAACCAATATGGAAGGCTAATAAGATTGTATGTGATTGGCATGTGATGTAATAACCGATGAATGCCTATATGATATGCACAACAACATGTTGATCGCGCGCGGAGCGCACGAAAATTTCGGATATATTTTTCGGGCAAGTCGTTTCAGCCCCCCACAAATCAAATGAGGCTCCTACGCCTGTGCTAACTTAATCCTGCTCCATCTCTGTATTCTGCCATAGTTCATTCCCCCTCTCTCCTTTCTTAATCCTCGCTTTGTACTCCACAGTTTATCTAAATACCTCTGCTTTCCCTGACTCCTTTTTTTCAATACACCATTAACTTCTTTCTTTGTGTTCATCATGTCCTCTCTGTACCAGGCTCTATTGTGTCTATTGCCTCTAAAGAAGATCCTCATAATATCAGGCCCACTGACTTTTATATAAATTCTCATACACATGTACCCTTTTTAGTGGATGAGCAATATGCTACCATTTTTTTCTTTTCTTTAGGAATTTAATGAGAATGAAATTATATTATTTTTCTGATCACATCAGATCAGATATAAGATTAGCACTGCTCTTCCAGTCTGTTATTCATGCAAGGATAAACATATAAATTTACCTTCTCCTTTCTGAGTGTCAACTGATCTTTCTGTGGTGACAGCTGCTGAGAATGCCTCTGTTTGACTTTCGGCATCCTTCTGGAAAGATGCATTTAACACCTGTTCAATGAAACAAAAAAAATGTCCGTAAATCTTATAACTGAAATAGTAATTTTACTGTACACCCCAAGCTTAATTGTATGCGTAATGAATCTGGTAATGATTATTACAAACAAACATGTTTTTATCATACCTACCCAAGAAAAAATATGAAAGAGAAAAGTAACAAACAAACACTTTGGCAGATTTCAATAATAACATATTGTTAACCCACAATGATTTAAACCCAGATAAGGATGATATATTCTTTCATACTCTTCTTCAACATATCCTAAAACCGTGGTACCTTTCAAGAAAATTGTGAGGATAATTTTGTGTTGCCCAACTGCTTGCTCAACAACCTGAGCTCACATGTCAATGTACAATTTACTATGTAAACTTCCTGTCTAAGTGAACTGATTGGTTTCATATCACTAAAAGATGTCCAGTCTTTTGATCAAAGTTTGATGTACACTCATTATTTACCTACTGTGTAAACTTCCTGTTTATGTGAGCAGTTGGTTTCATGAGTGAGAATTGAGATGCTAGCTTACTCCATGACATAAGCCCACCATTGTGAAAAATTCCTGTTTACATGCATAGCTAGTTTTCAGACTACCATTAACGCTAGATCACTCTCCACAAGAGATAGTTACGGTCACCAAATTTAATAGATTAAAATTTTTGAACACTAAACATCAGATCATTTAGGGCTCTTAAAATGCAATCTGGATTTGGTTGCTAGGCGGGCCGTATCCTAGCAACCAAAAAGTTTTCCATTTTTTTTTGCCCAATTTCATCCTTTGAGACATATTGCAAGACACCATATCAATTTCAGGCAATTCTGAGAGGGTGGGCATGGAGGCCACTGTTGATTTGGCATGGATGGACCCATATATAAAAATATGATAAATTATCACAACATTATAGCATCAGGCCTACACAAAAAACTGGTACTTTCTTACCTCCAGGCATGGCAATATAAAGGTTTATATAGGTGTAGCTATATGTACTAATATGTTCCCTCAATTTGTGAGGCTAATTTACCTTAGTTCTTGCATAGCAGTTGGGTTCCTTCAAAAATCCCAAATGCAGAAATGTACACATGATTGAGTCAGTAGATAACATGTACACCCCGTTGCCCAAATGAACCATTAAAACTTGATTGCGTATATGCTGGCTGTGGCTGACCTTAGAAAAACCTAAGGTATAGTTGCATATGTAGCGGTGTGAAAACATGTGAATCAGTTAGGAGTGATTCTAAAGTATTTATGTAGATGCATTATTTTTATAGGAAAAACTGCAGGTCCATGTGGTTGTGCGTGTACAGCACAGTAGGCCTTCCTCACTGGTGCATATTACAAAATTAGGGGATGCAGTTACTTTGAACACTAAATTCAGATACTTATTACAATAGGCCTTAGTTCTATATATGCCTAGTTAATTATGACTGGGCAAAGATGAGGCTTCAAACTTCTTTCTTTTTTTCAAATGCTCATTCACAAGAATATCTTCTTCAAACAAGGACAGCTGATAACAATTTAGAACCTGGAGGGGGTGGGGATGAACAGATCACCAAGGCCTAGTGGTTAGAAAATATATTTCCATCAATTTGTTGAGGCAAAAACAGTTTACTGTTTGGTGATGAGAAGGCCCAGCTTTCCATTGCATAAATATGTGTCAGTCTTCTTTAGAAAGGATACTTTCATTTTTAACTGTATACAGTATCTTCATGACAAGCATTCACAAACAGTGATGATGCTGACTCAGTAATACAACTTACTGCTACTTTGTGCTAGGATAAGTATGATAAGGTTAGCATACGCTAGGCCCATTGGAAAAATAATGAATGATAGGACTAGTTACATGGCCTAGGCATATCAAATCATGTATGTTACAAATACAATAGCATACTAGACACTGCGAAATTCGAACACCTAAGCCTTAAAATACCCCAAAACTCCGTTATCTTCATTTTATTGACAAATATATACGTACATACTTGCACACAGGTCATTTTGCAGAGGAAATAACTGTAGCTTCGTAGTTTTTAGTGATACTGGCTTTTGCTTGTAGGTTATCATTGTGAAATCGTGTATTTCTTAGGGGTGTCCGAACTTGACAGTATTCTGTACTTCGCAAAACTGTTAGGCTATACATGTAACCTAGGACAACTACCCTATACAGTTTTAGCCTAGCTTAGCAAATCATTACCTTTTTGTGTGGTCCTGAAGCAAATGTCCTGCGAAATATACGTTGCTCACAGAAGTCAAATCATGGACATGTCTGTATAGTTCTTTCTCCATTTGCCAGCTTACATAGGAACGTAGAAGATAGATCTTCGTGGCATCTCTTCGTCGCTGCTGTTCCTTTGCACTGCTGTTTTTGTCAGGTCCATGCAACAAAGGCCTTCCTCCACTTAAACCTAACCTACGCTCGTTCCAGGATAAGGTCGTTTTATTTCGCCCGATTCTTCTTGCCCTGATCCTTTTTCCATGATTGTCACAATACTCTAATCGAATGTATTTGGACGAAAATCGTACAGTATTCTTTACTCAAAAGGCACGCAAACAACAAACTATCGAGGACGAAGGTCCTATGCGGTAAACAGTACAGTAAACTGAAATGCTGTGTTATAACATTATGTGTGCAATGGGTACGGGCTTGTTGCGCATACGCTTGCCTGTGCTATTCACTGATCTAAATTTACCACCGAGGTCACGTGATTAATAGGGGTCCCCGTAAACCTCGCTGAAACCTCGATGATGCCAGCGCCCTCAAAAAAAAGTCTACGAGCGATATCGCCTTTAACTTAACCGGAGCTATGTATTTAAGACTCTCGATAAATTAAAACTAAGCTACCTATTTTTCTTTTAAATAGATATATATGATATAAAAACAACCATTTTTACCTGCAGGATTTTTATATAGGATCACACTGGCCTACCATCACTATGACATTCGCTGAACATTCCCTCACAGCAATAAACTAATCTTACATTGTAACAACATGGCATTGTTTTCAAATATTCTAAATAAAATATGATGTATCAGCATTGTTGCCCTAAAGCTAAATAATTAGTAACAAAATGAAAGAAAAGATCCAATATTAGCTGAATGGCAGTAAATATTTATTTGCTATTTTAAACTTGGATTTTGCTTGTTTGCTTATTGTTTCCAGTCTAGTATATTACTGACGTAGATGGTGGAATATCACTTATTATGATAGCAATTATATCATCTCACCAGCCCTGGTTAATTGTTGCATTCACACAATAGTATCACTATCACTAATGGCGTCATAGTACTCATCTCATTAATAATAACATTCATGTACACCCATTCTGTTATTTATATACTTATGGTGTAAGTCTGTCATACCTTGAATCAACGTCTGATATTAGGGAGTTTGTTTGAACAATGCAATACAAATACATCAATTTGTAATGTTTTATCAACAACATATGATCGCCACAGCACAGTACAGGTAGAGTAGTTTAATATCACTGTGGTATAACAAGTGTTTGTTACATTACACAGTCTGTACTGTAACCAGTATACATGATATTGTAACATACTGTAGTCTTAGCCATACCTTGTAATGTAACATACTGTAGTGTTAGCAATACCTTTTATTGTAACATAGTGTAGTGTTAGCCATACCTTGTATTGTAACATACTGTAGTGTTAGCCACACCTTGTATTGTAACATACTGTAGTGTTATCCATACCTTGTAATGTAGAATACTGTAGTGTTAGCAAACTCTTTTAATGTAACATACTGTAGTGTTAGCCAGGCCTTGTATTGTAACATACTGTAGCGTTAGCAATACCTTGTGATGTAACATACTGTGATGTTAGCCATACTTTGTATTGTAACATACTGTAGTGTTAGCCATACCTTTTATTGTAACATACTGTAGTGTTGGCCATACCTTGTAATGTAACATAATGTAGTGTTAGCAATATCTTTTATTGTAACATACTGTAGTGTTAGCCAGGCCTTGTATTGTAACATAGTGTAGCATTAGCCATGCCTTGTAATGTAACATACTGTGATGTTAGCCATACTTTGTATTGTAACATACTGTAGTGTTAGCAATACCTTTTATTGTAACATAGTGTAGTGTTAGCCAGACCTTGTATTGTAACATACTGTAGTGTTAGCCAGACCTTGTATTGTAACATACTGTAGTGTTAGCCATACCTTGTATTGTAACATACTGTAGTGTTAGCCATATTGTAACACACTGTAGCGTTAGCCATAATTCTTATTGTAACATACAGTACTGTAGTGTTAGCCAGGCCTTGTAACACACTGTAGCGTTAGCCATACCTCTTATTGTAACATACAGTACTATAGTGTTAGCCAGGCCTTGTATTGTAACATACTGTAGTGTTAGCTATACCTTGTATTGCAACATACTGTAGCGTTAGCCATACCTTGTATTGCAACATACGGTAGTGTTATCCATACATTGTATTGTTACACACTGTAGTGTTAGCAATACCTTTTATTGTAACATAGTGTAGTGTTAGCCATACCTTGTATTGCAAAATACTGTAGTGTTTGCCATACCTTGTATTGCAACATACTGTAGTGTTAGCCATACCTTGTATTGTAACACACTGTAGTGTTAGCAATACCTTTTATTGTAACATAGGGTAGTGTCAGCCATACCTTGTATTGTAACACACTGTAGCGTTAGCCATACCTTGTATTGTTACATACAGTACTATAGTGTTAGCCAGGCCTTGTATTGTAACATACTGTAGTGTTAGCCATACCTTGTATTGTAACATACTGTAGTGTTAGCCATACCTTGTATTGTAACATACTGTAGTGTTAGCAATACATTGTATTGTAACATAGTGTAGTGTCAGATATACCTTGTATTGTAACATACTGTAGTGTTAGCCATACCTTGTATTGTTACATATTGTAGTGTTAGCCATACCTTGTATTGCAACATACTGTAGTGTTAGCCATACCTTGTATTGTAACATAGTGTAGTGTTAGCCAGACCTTGTATTTTAACATACTGTAGTGTTAGCCAGACCTTGTATTGTAACATACTGTAGTGTTAGCCATACCTTGTATTGTAACATACTGTAGTGTTAGCCATATTGTAACACACTGTAGCGTTAGCCATACCTTGTATTGCAACATACGGTAGTGTTATCCATACATTGTATTGTAACACACTGTAGTGTTAGCAATACCTTTTATTGTAACATAGTGTAGTGTTAGCCATACCTTTTATTGTAACATACTGTAGTGTTGGCCATACCTTGTATTGCAACATACTGTAGTGTTAGCCATACCTTGTATTGTTACATACAGTACTATAGTGTTAGCCAGGTCTTGTATTGTAACATACTGTAGTGTTAGCCATACCTTGTATTGTAACACACTGTAGTGTTAGCCATACCTTTTATTGTAACATAGTGTAGTGTCAACCATACCTTGTATTGTAACACACTGTAGCGTTAGCCATACCTTGTATTGTAACATACAGTACTATAGTGTTAGCCAGGCCTTGTATTGTAACATACTGTAGTGTTAGCCATACCTTGTATTGTAACATACTGTAGTGTTAGCCATACCTTGTATTGTAACATACTGTAGTGTTAGCAATATATTGTATTGTAACATAGTGTAGTGTTAGATATATTTTGTATTGTAACACACTGTAGTGTTAGCCATACCTTGTATTGTAACACACTGTAGTGTTAGCCATACCTTGTATTGTTACATATTGTAGTGTTAGCCATACCTTGTATAGCAACATACTGTAGTGTTAGCCATACCTTGTATTGTAACATACTGTAGTGTTAGCAATACCTTTTATTGTAACATAGTGTAGTGTCAGCCATACCTTGTATTGTAACACACTGTAGTGTTAGCCATACCTTGTATTGTAACATATTGTAGTGTTAGCCATACCTTGTATTGCAACATACGGTAGTGTGATCCATACATTGTATTGTAACATGCTGTAGTGTTAGCAATACCTTTTATTGTAACATAGTGTAGTGTCAGCCATACCTTGTATTGTAACACACTGTAGTGTTAGCCATACCTTGTATTGTAACATACTGTAGTGTTAGCCATACGTTTCACACACATAACCATACCTTGTACATTCCGTCTTTTTAATTCTTCTGGGATTTTCTCTGGTCTGATAGATTCAGGTAATGTGCAGTTAAGAAACCTGTGATATAAAAATATATATTTGTCAAATGATCTTGTGTTTCTCTTTAAATACTAACAAACAGCTGACCTTATTATAGCCAGGTAACCTACTAAAAAACAGGGAATACCTCATTAATGTTATCAACAAAATGCAAATATTTGCAATTGATATGACAGTTCTATTGAATAAACCAACGTATAAAATTCAAGATTTGAATTACTGAATTTATATGCTTGCACGGAATGGCACCTTCTTACCTGTCTGAGTTGATCACACTTCGAGTACCCAACACGCACCCTTCGCCCTAAGCCTATTACTCTCGTTCCACGCAGCACGAATAACAAGAAACACTAAGCCACGCAGCTTTTTCCGTCGCTGCACATGATGTATGGAACGGGCTTCCTTTCAACATTCGCATAATCAGAGACTTCACCTCCTTTAAATCACGCGTATTAACGAATCTCTTTCATTATAATATACATCTAATATTTAACGTCTATACACAGACCTATTACGGAATGTCTATTTTCCTTTCATTATAATCTTTACCAACACGCACGCCGTCTACGTTTCACCATGTTCATTGTATCCTGTATATATGACCTGTCAATCACATGTGTCACGTGGTTGAACACCTGCACAGCTAAAGTACATATTTTGTTACATCTCTTAGTTACTGTGAATACATCAAAAAAATGTACCGCTGAAGGTCACCTTGACAATCGGTAAACCTGTACCTCTCTGTTTTAATACAATGTAGCCAATAACCAGCAATATAGTTTTCTTTCATAAAACAGAGAAAATCATCTTGTTTAATTGTTAATGTTTTTCTTCATACATGTTTTCACACTCAACAGGACTCTATCTTACTTGGGTCATAAATTCCTACAAAATCATTACTCCGATGTTTGCAGTTTCTTTGGCTTTGATTTTAACTGTTCATCAAAGAACAACACAAGAAGTTTTACGATTGAAACCAAAATTGTGTGCATGATTTACGCAATGACTCACTGATTTTGTTGGCAACCAATTAGTAATTAGTAATGATGACTTTCTTGAATTATTTAGGGTGATTTGTTTTTTAAGAATTTTTACTCTTGTAATTGCCTCTAAACATTGTTAGGAAATGTAATGTCTAAAATGTATAAAGAAAAAAGAAACAACCGGTTGTCAATGCTTCTCTTATTTTCACCTATATTTGGCATAATTTACGCCTTGATTTGAATTGAAAATAGGCGGCGTGGTTTGTCATAATATATACCGCGATATCTGTTTGACGAATTTACTGCACTCCACTCATACGTATCTCTATTCTACAAATACACTCAAATAAGCCTTGCCTACAAAACATTTTGCGGAAATCGAAGCATTGTTATACAAGGACAATCTCGTATCGCAACAGTCTTACTGGAAGTTCAACCCCCCCCCCCCTGGGCCGCGATAAAAAATATTTACGAAATAAAGCTTTATAAACAAGTTTATCTTATTAATTGCATTCAGATAACCTTAAACTTCCAATTTATCCGGCCAAACCAACCTGTTCCTGTATGACGGCATCTTTGATGCTATTTGTTGTCTATTACCTTTTGTCGGTTCCTTTGAATGTACAGGATTAAATAATCGAATAATTTATTAAATCTTTTGTAATTATAAAAACTTTCCTCTCCTCATATTGATTTTATCTTGTAAGTTACTTACCAGAGTTTCCTGAATTTCTTAGACGGCAGTACATAGTGCAATAATCCTACAATATCTTCCTCAGTAAGTTCTGGTTGGTAGTTCGTGTCTGCATTCACCAATAACTTCTCCAGTGATGAGAGGCTTGGTAGAGCAATACCAGACCGGAGGATGATGGTATTGTTGTCAACCTTACTGAAGGACCACTGCAGGGTTAGATCACATATTGGGATCTGAAGAGAGATGGATGAAAGATTACACTTTAGATACATGACCTCATGGACATAAATAGTACTAAACATACTTACCACTGTTAACAGAGTAATATATTTTCTTAGAAATTCAAATAAAAGCAATACTAATGCCCAGGTCCCTCTCCAAAATAAAACGAAGAATTAATTTTGAAAAGAAACTGCAAAATTACAAATAAATAAATGAACAATATGAAAAACAGAGTTGAACTCACTACCGATGTGTTGAGTTACCGTGAGTACGTACAGTAGGATAGTCAAATTTGGTTTCGACTATAAGGAAAACAAAATGCTTTCCCCATAAAAATATAGGAATAGCCTCGAGTATAAATTTATACAAGTGATTGCAGATCTCGAGTTAAATCATTTAGGCTAAGGTATTGTCAATCTGCCCTTTAACCACCACGCCCCCACCCCTCTTCCGCCCTACCAGACTAACTCGACAGAACAACACATGTGCCGGCTGGGTGATAACAATATACATGGTAGTAAAACCCATTCGCTATACCTAACAACTGGTATCAATGATTTGTAGCAAGTAAATTTAATCAGGCACTTTAACATTTTCTTCATCATAGCTTGGTCTTCAAACACAAACTTATTTGTACCAGTCTTGAAAAATAACATGCTAAGAAATTAATTAGAAAATCGTAAACATTAAACTATCACGTCTGTACACTCATCGTTCATCACACTAGTATAAGCGCGGTTGTAAGACCTAAATCTACATAATGTAACCGCAAGAATGTACGTTACCTCACGACACATCTTAATTTTTATAACATTTAAACTGTATTTTCTTTTAATTCTCTCAATCTTCTCATATGTACTACTCTTGCATGATAACATAGTAAAAGTAAGTTAGAAAATATTATGTGATAGTACCTGACAAGCTTAGTTGCAATTTATATTATCACCACCCCCCCCCCCCTCAATCCCTTATATGTACTGTTTAAAACGCCTCAACCTGCATACAGTAAGAACGAACATGCCTTCCCGACATATACGGAGTAAACACGACCCGTGTAAATACCGTAACAAGCAACGTCACGTAAACGCTATTTCATATAATGATTGTGCAACACATTCCACGCCTATGAATTTGTCTATGCAATGTTTGTTGTAGGCTTATTCTTTGTCGTGTCTACTCTAAAGCAGTACTTCAGCTGGGCCTATTTTACATAACGTTATCCACCCCCCCCCCCTTTGCCCTGAACAAACTCTCCATAACAAACACACAATAAATGTCACGGCTGGGAGATATCTATACCTGATAATATAACCCATTAGCTACACCTAACAGCTGAAATGAATGGTTTATAACATGTAAAAAGTCGTTTGTTTGAATTCTCTTTATATCTTTCTGGGTGAACAGTACGAACCCACACTCATCTGTAACAGTCTTTCTTGCATGAGAAAATCGTAAGAGATAAGTTAGAAAATAGTGTGTTGACATTACATGATATTTGTGAAATAGAAGTTTATATTACTTTCCCCGTTTCTCGTTCCCTACTCTGTACACTCATCGATCATCACATTAGCATTAACGCGGTTAATCAGGCCTTAACCCAGCAAACACAAAAACGTTTTTAAAACGTTTCGTTTTTTGTTTTGATAATGTTATCTGTGGTGTAATAAATATGTCACGAAAACGTTTTCAGGCTATTATTTCAAAACATGTTTTCATTAAAACATTAAAATAACATTAATATAACATTTATATCCCATAAAAACGTTATGCCGACGTTTTCATAACACCACATTTAACGTTATAAAAACAAATTTTAGAGGCTCTTTTAAAAATTTTATGATGACGTTTTGTATTTGCTGGGAACCTATATACAGTCATCGCAAGAACTAACTGTTCGCCCCGACACATGCAGAGTAAATACAACCGACACACGCCCGTATGAACCGCTGACAAGCTACCGCCACGTAAACTCTGGTCAGACACTAGTTTTAAATTATAATATTTTGTTTTTTTATCACTGTAAACAAATTCAATGCATTTTATATTCTCTCAAAAATGTTTGTTGTTGGCCCATTTTTTGTCGTGTCTAAAGTAGTAGCCTATTGTGCAGCTGCAAATGTTACAATGTTACAGCATCATCACTGCTACAGTAAATATCTTTGCTAAACGTGAGTTACTACCACTCTCGATGTAACCGCACGGCCAAATACATTATCACTACCAGTACCAGGGCTAACTCGGCTATCGGAATGTCTGATTGGATTTAGGGCCTAGTGATATGTTACTCGGTATCTATACGTACGGATTAGTGTCGAATTAATAACTATTATAAACACAGTTATATTCCTTAACACAAGCTATTTAAATCAGCATACAGCCATGTTTTATGGCCAGTGGTAAAGTCCTAGCATATCTTGACAGAAATAAACAAACCCGTTTATAGTATAGTCAGTATTGCGAAGTTCGGCATACTGCGAAGTTCGGGCACCCTAAGAAATACACGATTTTCACCACGAAAACCTACAGGAAGAGCCAAATTTCACCAAAAAGTACGAAGCTACAGTTATTTTCTCTCCAAAATGTCCCGTGTGCAAGAAATTACTTACATATTAGTCAATAAAATGACGGAGATCTATGAAGTCTGTTATATTACTGAAAAAGCAACTGCGCCACCAATTTTATCACCAGCGCCACACTGTGGGTTGCGTGTCCGAACTTCGCAATACTCTAGCAAGAAATACCAGTTCCACAATCACGAAGAATCTTCTTGGAAAACAACGTGAAAACAGTTTGCAGGAAAGAAAGTTTGGCCGTGTATCGTACTATAACAAAATTCTCCCACCATATGAAGTATATTTTCAAATGATTTATACCAGAAGATTTAGTTTTGGGGTGTTTTAAGTCTTAAGTGGCCGAACTTCGAAGTCACCATCCTACTAGGTCTAGCCTAACCATCCAGAATCGGTGTACATAATTTGCAGTACTATAACTAAACTTACCTTGAAAGCATGCAAGATTGTTTTAGTAGGACTTTATCCTAATGCGGTGATAAACGTATAGGCCTAGACTGAACATATCCTAACTGCGTATGTCCAAATAAAAGCTCCGTCCTCAACACAGTCAAAACACCGTTATATTGTAATGGTCGATGCGCCTGTATTGACGCTGCAGGCCGAATGGCTGACATTCTAATATCTGCCTTACACTTACAGTATTGTAGTAGTTGTAATGCTTCAATTGAACAGGTGTTATATATAAGCTGTGAATAGTCTACTGAGCGGTGAATAGGTAGTTATCGTAACTCGCCCTAGTTTACCTTTTGAGAACAATATAATTATTAATATTGTAATATTGCATTTAGATAATGAATGAAAAACGTATTACCTACGAATGCTGCTGACAGGAAGAAACGTCTACGAGAGATGGTAGCAAATTACTGTGTAGCCGGTCGGATCAATTCAAACATAAACAACAGTTTTTGGATCGATGAACAGTCGATATTAAGTGGGGGCGCACTCCAAAAAACTGGTCTTAGAGATTGACCGGAACATGTTAAATATTATAAACTAGATAGTGTATATCACTGTTCGTTTTCATCTATTTATACTCTTCGTTATATATGTCATTGATTAGTTTACAGACTCAGATAACAGAAAAAGGTCATCTAACCATGGTAGCAATTCAATAGAGCAAAACCCTGAAAACTGTGCTTGTTTTCATTAGATTCATGGCATTAATGAAATAGTACCATTTGTTCTATTCTAGTGCCCCGTTTTTTAGAGTGCAATTTCTGTTATGTAAACTGCTTCACTTTTTTGGGAAATATGAATACAGAACATTCAATGAATAATTGTCCGCTTTAGTGCATCAATAGTTGTCGGGACGTTTTTATGTAGTGTGGTTAGCACAAATCCCACTGAACCTTGAATTTTGTGCACACCTACCCACCCCCCCCCCACCCACCCATGGATGCTTTATGAATCCATCGAAGGAAGAGGAAAATAGTTACATCGGAGTAATGTGTGACTTACCATACCAGGAGATCTACTTTTACTGTTATGTTCCTCAATAATGATTTCAGAAAGAACTGTAGTAATTGTTTGTATACCGCTCTCCTCAAATGATAAGCTAATTACGTAACACGAACGACTAAGCGTAGTACTTGCTCACTACAAAGTACTTACGATTCGTCCACGGGAGAAAACTGAGGCTCACTTTCTTATACATTCAGTAAGTTCAATATAGAAATTACACTAGGTAGGAATACAAAAGAACTCGGCTGAACATAATACGTAAAGACAGCAGTATAACAACAGTGACAGAAACAAACAAATGAGACAACACCAATAGGAAACAGAAAGAGAGAAAAGTAAGCAGCCGGTAATTATACAATGAGTTATTATTAAGCAGTATTTACAAAAGTTTTCGACATTTGATATGAGAGCAGCAGAGTTTTATCCTGCAGTACGCATATAGTGTATGTTATGCTGAGAGGGAATAAGCCTATTTGAGGGTATATACACTGTTAAAAATAATGGGCAAAATTTACCCAACTTTTTAACCAACGTTGGGCATGTATTCAGCAACCTCAAAAGTTGGGCAAAAATTGACCAACCCAAATAGGTATAATAAATTCTCAACAGTTGGGAGGGGAATTACCCAACTGTTCAGGTTAGCCATTTCCCCAACTGTTGGGTGGGTCATTCATTTTGTTGGGCAAATCATTTAACCAACGTATGGGTTAAGGCACCAGTAATGTATCCATCTGTTGAGCAGTTCATTTAGCCACCTGTTGGGTGTATACTAAATTTGTCCCAATTGTTGGACAATTCATGGATTTTGTTGGGCATTTGCAACAACCAAATGTTGGGTTAATCCTGAACCACTTCCAACTGTTGGGGGTTTCTTAGATCGTGTTGGGCAATAATGGAAAAGAACTGTTGGAATTCTAAAAAATCTAAGACATCACATCCTTTGAAATAAAGAAAGATACTGTATTTTGTAATACATGGAACACCTTTATTCACTGACCTTGAAAAAGACATATATAACTATCATGGGTGAATAAACTTATTGTTGAATGAACTGAACTTGAACAAGACATATAACTATAATGGTTGAAGAAACTTATTGTTGACTGAACAGTATAATTTGATATAAGAAGTCTTAAATTCCGGTATTCTTGAAACAAGGGTATGAACTGAAATAAATTAATTAATGAAGCCATATGTTTCATTTATGTAGGGTTCACGCACATTCCTTGGAAACTCATTTTGATCTGAAAACAACCTTCCCTAAAGTGACATTAACATTTGTGGCCTCAATTTTCTTAAGAATCCCACAGGATAAATTTTATGGAAAAAAAATACCAATGGCTTTGTGATTCCTTGCCATGAGAACTAAAATCCCCCTTGTACATCATACACCAATTTTGCATTAATATTTTAACCTTTCAACTTAAGTTTAACCCCAAAAGTTTCAGTAATGTGGATCAAAATCACATATACACCCTCCATTTCTGGAGTACCCATGTCTGAAAGTGTACTGGTTAAAATTAATATTTAACCAATGCAAGGGTGGATCAAAATGGGCTGCAATCAAGGGGTGTAAAGCTCCATACTATAGTTAAACAGGAAGCAAAACAGGTTGTCAGCAATGTTCTTGTACCTAAATGCTTACTGCCTTCAGCCCAGTACTGCCCTTGCTGTCTTTTCTTGTTTAGGAAATGGAAATTTGCTGTGGTCAGACTCACTCCATCTCTAGATCTATGTTAGGACCTATGTTTTCATCACCATAGCTAATCACTTATTACCTTTGGGTTCCTTTAAACTCATCATTAATTAATTAATAATTATGTGGAACCATGTACAAAGTTGAATGTACAAAATTTACAGCAATTTCTTTTGCACTTGAACAATTGTCTTCCACAATCTAATGATATTGGCAAAACATTTTCCACAAAATGATTACTACATAACTAGCCATCTTTAAATTGTTGAATAGGTCTCTTTTTTAGATGAACATGAATGTAACACTCTTAAACTTTTGTTCAAATGAATAATGGAATTAAAGGGGATATGAGGGCTGGCCAAAAAATGTCTTTGAAAATGTTCTTCATGATAATTAAAACAAAGGTCCGCAAATTTTGATATATTGCTATGCTAATTTCTGTGTTTCTGTGCTGTGAAGCAAGCTATACAATGTTCATATGATTTAAAAACTGATAACATTCTTTAGGGCCATTCCATGTGACGTAAGACACAAATCAGAGGGAAATTTTACACTTGTTTTCAATATCATGTTCAGTACCGTACAAGTCTGTAGTTAAGTCAGAAGCCTATAGTTCCTGAACTTTGAAAACCCAAAATAAATTCTGTCACCACTGCGAAACATTAATGCTTTCCCATTGCGAATTATATCGCCCTCAACATTTGTCACGTAAGTCACGCAGAGAAATGAAGAATTTAAACTTTTTGGAGGAAATCAATAAATGCTGTGAAGCATTGAGAGAAATCTGCTAAGGGGCCTATTATATCTGAAAAGGACACATTGAGGAGTAACTTCAAGGTAAAATTTAATTGATATGCATTTTATACTGATATTCTTATGCAAATTAATCACGTAAGGCACACTGTTCAGTTTCCTTTCAGTTTCCAAATATACAAGGTAACACAGGCTAAGGGAATGTTTGCAAGTTCATTACATTGAGATGGGGAAGGGGGAAGGGTCTATTCTACATATGTAAAAATGTAAAAATAGTGGATAGAAAGAGCACAAGTATGTCAGTTCATTGTACACTTGCTCATTACACAGTAGTTGCTGGAAGAATTTTAATTGGTGGTGCAAATCAAGAGTAAGTTTCAAAATAACATTTGCAGTCACATTGTGCTTAAAGCTCTGCCTTTCATGGGTGCCCTTAATAATGTTGTCATTTTGATTTAAGTGAATACAATTACAGAGTAAGTTCAAATCTAGATGTTCAGTTGTACATAAACATTCCTATGGACTAGTTCTGCGAAATATCTTAACTTAAGTGCTACAATAGCTAAATAGTTCCTTAATTAGCCGTAAAATCACGGCAACTGCCCATTTCAGCACGTTCATTACACAAATGTAACCTACATATACTCGTATCATCCAATTTTTTTACCCAATTCCATGATAAATGCATGCTTCAAAAATGAATTTCTAGACACCTTGTAATTTGTGTCGAAGTTTGAAACAGCGGTATTAGGGCTTTGGATATGTATCCCATTATGATACCTCGAGGAAAAAAGGCTCCGAGCCAGGTGATAAACTGTTTAAGGACTGGCAGCATTCTTCAGGAAAGCTCTGAAAGACCGGATGGAGGAGGAAAGATTCTTCATTCCTGATTGTTTATATATGCAACTTTCAATGAAATCCAAAACATTTCGGCAGTGGTGCTGGTACTACAAGTTGAATATGTAGTGTGCTTTATAGCAGATGTCGACTCCTTCAGAGAGTGTCTGCACGCTCACTGCGTGCCTCTCCAAGATAACAAACACTTGTGATGGTGTCAGCTTGAAGTCTGAGTAAAACTCAAGGATGAAAGGCTGAGATCTTCATTCACTGCTTATTCCCTGTAAGTATGAAGGCAAATGGGTGTGCTCCTGTGAAACCAATAGAAGCAATGAAAAGTAGCTTTTAGTATTCCATGTTCAAATTGATTTATTTCTGGTGTGTTCTATATTACAGCCAAAACCATTTACTTTATGCATATCACAAATATGTTATTGAACTTGTAGTATAAATTAAAAATGGAAACGCTCCCTTTTGATATGTCTAACCAGTAGGATGATACCAGCACACCACTGATTCATATGTAGAATTAGTTTGGAGGGACTTAACTGACTTAAGATCATCTAAGTGAACAAGAAGATTGTCGTAGGGCATTAGTTGGCACCTCCTTCCCATTCGAAATATAAATGTAGGTCACAATGGGTACATGCTAGTTTTGAACTTTGGGATTTTGCACAATCCAATGCCCAACAATAGCAATACTACACCCAATACTACTGATACTAATACTACTACTACCACCAACGACAAGAAGAACAAGAACAAGAAAAAAAAAGAAGAACAGCAACAATAACAATAATGATGAAAATACAGCTTAAAGGGTTTTACAGATCAGTGGAGCCTGTCACAATTCTCCAACAATCCCGGAGCGTAAGTTGCTGCAGTCTTTGTAATCCACACAGGGTTTTGCTCAGGTTCCGCACAAGTTCACATTTTCACCTGAGTGGAGTGAGGCCATCAAGATAGGGTGCCTTGCCTAAGGACACAATGTAGCCGGGATTTGAACCACTGATTCTTGGATTACGAGATTCAAACCCTAGCTGATTACAAGCAAAGTCAGCAGCTGATATGAATAATGCATTTAGACATACCCTTTTTTAATTCAATAAATGATGAAGCATGATCTGTTGCCGCTGATCGTCCTCCGGTTTTGGCCTTGCTCCTGGTCCCAAAAATAAGTGGTAACATGAGCAATGAGAGGTTGTCCTTCTCCTCTGCAAGTGAAAACCAAAATGCCAAATTTAGCAAAGCATAAAAACCTCAAAATCAATGGTTGTTGTAATATAATAGTCTATCGGGAAGTAAATACCAAATTCAATAGTCATCAGGTTAGAAACAATAGGGTAGGTAAGTAGCTGGGAGACCCCCTCCCATTCAAAGAAAGATAGTGATCCTGTATTCAATATGGGAAATATACAGAACATACTTAACATCATCAACCTGGTTGTTCCTGAGGTAATATGGTTAAAGGTCATTGTTTGACCTCTGCTGACTTAATTTATTGTCATTTGACCTACAGTTTCTATATTATCTACAATAAACACTAAGAAATTACCGTAATATACTGAAGCTACTGTAGATTGCCACTGTAGCATAATAAAAACGATACACATTGTAAACATAAGCCCAAGATTTCAACCACGGATCACCATAGGCTTATTAAAAGGATAGAAAAGGTTATTGGAAGTTCGAACTCCACACTTAACCTTAACTAGCCTAGGAGTAGGACTCGCTTTTGTAATTTAGGCTAGGCATATAGTACGTACGTCGGTATACAGGTATCCTTTTGTCACTGTGATAGGCTACACTACTGTATAGGCTCTATACGCTAACGTTAGTATTACTACTAGGCCTAGAATAGGAGTACAAAATGTTGATGAAAATTGTGTGAAAGAATCGTCCCAGTTTATTCCGATTACTTCAATCCCTTCACTGAAATGATTACCTTTCATAGACTGAATTATGTCGGGAACAAACAACCCCCAGCTCTTGAGTAGATCTTCCATTTCGACTTTTGAGGCTGTCAACTCGACGGAATATGTAACCCTTCGTCGTGCACGCGCGCTCAAGCACACTTTGCATTCAAAGTTGCCCAACGTTGGTAAACGTCGCCAAGATAAAGCCGAATGCTTGCCCAGCGTATGGTATAAAGAACCGAAATTTCGCCCAACATACGATTACGATGACAGAAAAGACCAACATGTGGACAAATATGAGCACGGAGTTTACCAACTCGATGGGTAAACAAACTAATCTGCGATTCGATCATTTTTATATATAAGTTGGGCACTATTTGACCAACACAGTTGAAAGGGTACTTGCCCAACATTTGTTTTACCCAGTGTTTTAACAGTGTAGACAGTGTTGCGCGGGAACGAGTTATTAGCTACGGGGGGGGGGGGCGAGGCCCCCATGAAAACGGCTGCTCCCCACTGCCCCCCCCCACTGGGAATGGGGTAATAAAATGTTGTAAAAAAAACTCATCAGTGCGATTCACTAATATTTTTTGTTCAATAATTTGGGAAATAGAGTTACACTATTTTCTCGTCTGCATCTGGCAGAATAAGAATAATACAATATCTGTAGTAATCATGAGAATGGTCACACAGCATGGCATGGCAATGGTCGATGCCACGATTGCGACCATACACTACGAACCTTGTTGTGCTGCGCGATATCGATATCTGCTGAAAATATGTTCAGTGCTTCCACCTAGCGCAACAATCTATCAAAAGATTGGCTCCGTTTGTACTGAGCCGAGGTATCAGGTATTCATATATTGCCTCGAGTCAAATGAATATATGTCATTGAATATTCACAAAACAACTTTTTTTTATGGCCACGAAACTTTCGAAACATGATTTTCCACTACTGGTAGAGATACAAAATATTGGGAATTCTGAAATTCCTGCAAACATGCGGCTGTGCCTGTTCACTATTCACTACTGTATCGCCTAAAAAGTGATGAGTGGAAATTGTTTCTCCAGGACCGTATCGTATCGTGGGTATCGAGTGCGTCTGATATACGAACGTACGCATCACCCGCATAAAACTGGTGTTCCATCCGATGACTGAGCTGTAGATTACAATACGTAGGTAAGTATTTCCTGTCACAAGCCATCGCGGCTTCCCTCGTGCGGTCGTGCCGTAGACTAGTTGAAGTTCCTTTGTACTCTTCAGCCTAACGTGTAACGTCAAGGCCCTAATTGTAGCCTAGGCTTAACGCTAGGCCTAAAGTATAAGTAAACATGGTATTTTTGATTGAACACTGCAGTGTCTGCACAGGTCAATATTCTGTTGATTCCCAGTCCGTTGCAGTCAGCCTAACTGAGCAATTGCAGAATACGATGCCCCATCTCTAGGCCCTACTTGCTACTTATTGGACACTCGGGGCTTGTGTAGTCGAATTCACTTCAATTGCTTCGATGTATGAATTGTTTAAGTGGGGGCGGAGGAGGCGTCACCGTGACTCCGACTTCAGGTAGATAGTGCCCTTATTTTGAGAACGACATAGTCTAGTCATGAATGGGATATGGATGGATATGAGTGGATACGGAGTCGCGGAGATGGCGTCACCGTGAATCTGACTCTAGGAAATTAGGCTAGTGTCCTCATTTTGAGAATGACAGGTTCATGAATGGAATATTAATTGTTTGAGTGGAGTCCAACTCCAGGCAGTTAGGACTAGGAGAGACCGGAAAAGGGGAAAGTGAATGCGATTGTACCAGCCTCAGTTAGGCCAGGTGCAGTTTTAAAGGCAATTCATGGATTCGGTGTTACGTCAGTGCGTGTACGCAGAGAGGCCTAACGTTATTTGCCACACACTGAAGAGCTTACCCTAGACTTTTACGATCGGGGCGCGCGTGTTGCAAATTCTCAACATGTTCGAAGAATGTCCATAGAATAATTCCAGTATATATACCAGCTGCAAGAAAACGATGCATAAAACTGGTTGGAAAGTTTGATTTAGGATGTGACGAATGAAAGTCCCATTGACTTTGTACAGGGCTCAGCTGATTTTACCACCCAGTGACGTAGTTGCGTGATATTTCGCTATTGTGACGTATGAAGTTAGCGCCTCTCTCGGATTCATGAATAGCCTATATGTTCTTTCATTGGATGGGGGAGGGATGTGAGTCATGTGACCATCGAAGCAGATCGCCCTAGGCTAGACCGGAATTTTTCGAATATTAGGACCCACAGATCATCGGAGAAGGCCTTTATTAGCTGTAAAAGTAAACAGCATAAAATACTATCTTATTTGGAGCATTCCAATCAATTTCCGAATACTCTGCAACCCTTCAAACATTGCATCGTTCTCAATAGAGCGACATCACATGCTTGGACACACTTTACAGTGTGTTTTATGTTTACATCAGATGTTGCGGGGTATTCAGCAATTGCAATTTAAAATGAATCGGCTATAAGTCTAGGTAAAAAAAAAATGATCAGGTTCTATTTTTTATCAAGCTTTTGTCAAATGATAACAGAGGTTGTTTATGCAAATACCACAATATGTATAGTAGTATCGCTAGTGGATCGTTATGGGGAGTGAACTGAATCAGTGTGAAATGAGTGAACTGAAATGAACAAAAATAAATCAGTTTTTGTGCCGTAACACGTAGGCTTCTGTGGACGCGCGCTTTGAACTGTGTGTGAACATTGCTCGATTCAGAAACTTCCACGAACCAAAATGGTTCTATGCAGGATGTGTAAATGCAAGTTATTGTTCATTTGCTGGTATTTTGAGGACCACGGCATAGTTTAGAAATTTGAACATAGTGTTTTTGAAGCTGGCAAAACTATTTGTCAAATAAATTAGCAAAAAGGACAGGAAATTGTTATCGCAATGTTTTATCAACGATATGCACTTCGAAAGTGATCACTTTGTCGTGTGTGTGTGTGTGTCACGTTTTCTTGTTAGCAGGATTACTCTCGAACCAGGAGGCGAATTGCGACGAGATTTTGTGTGTAGCAGCGGGGTTAGGTGTACATGAACTGATTAGATTTTGGGCACAAAAGACTTTCATTGAGTTATTTAATTAGCATATTTTTTTGTAATTGATTGTTTCAGCTTGTGAGCAGGATTACGCAGGAACCGTATGAGCTATGATGATTTAGCTTAGCATATAGGTACAGGATAACGAGTACTTGAACTGATTAGATTTCCGGCCTAAAATATGCTAATTAATCAGTCCGACTAGGGCTGAGGTGTCGGGATCATAATCACCTGCAGCCAGGCGTTATCTGTAGCATATGCCCCCAACTTTCTTTCTCCTATAAAAAACATAGGTGAATTTCACTCCATGGGAGTGATAACTGAGCACATTCCGGTATAAGAGTGAATTTCCACTCCATTGGAGTAAATCTTAACTCCTAATAGAGTTATATTCACTCATATTAGGAGTGAGGGTTAACTCCAATAGAGTTAAATTTCACTCTTAATTTGAAGTGCGCCGAGTGATCACTCCAATGGAATGAAATCCACTCATTTGTTTTTAGAGTGATGCTAGATATATGAAGAAGACATTTACATACCAATACATGTTATCGGTCATCGATTGGCACAAAAACCCAGATTATGATGACAGCTGCCTCAAGAAACCCAATAATTGGCCTAATTAGCACCGAGCCACCAATGTGGACCATTACCGAAATATCGATGCGTGTTAGTCTTCCATCCCCTTCCTCTAATGCTATTTAAGTCCACATGTAGGCATATCCTGCAAACCTACCGGTAGCCCACAGGGGTTTGAGTTGGAAGAAAGGCCTTGACAGCTTGAAACGACAAATGATGCCAACTTCCCTCAGTTAAAAGTCTGGCTGAGTTGGCAAGGCCAGTCAGCATGAAAGAGAAAAAAACTTTTTTTGCATTTCTGTCACCAAAGTTGCACATCTTTTTGGTTGCTATTTTGCCTCACAGGTGCCATCTCCTGCGATCTGGGGGGTGCTGAAATCTCAAAGTTTCTCTGTACGCTCCGCGCCAACCAAGGTGGCGCTCTGCTTAGATAGTAACCTCCGCCCCCCCCCCCACAAGAAAGAACACCCCCCATGGCCCCTACTCAAAAAATTCTAGCTACGCCACTGAACGAGTACATATTTAGAGTACGTAGTACAATGGAAATTTAAAAAAAAATATGATCAAGAGAATTGGAATGGAGTCATGTACTGGGTTAAATATAAAAACAACAGCTTGATAGCCATAGATGTCAAAGAAAGTGGGAGTTTCTAAATTGGCATAGAGCAGTAACGAATGATGATGAAACAGTGTTTATGTAAATTAGACGAATGACTCTTTTCTGTTAGACGAATAAAGGTTAACTCTAACTGTGTTATTAGAGGCCTATCAATTTTCGAGGCATATCATCAGTATATTTTATTCGTTTTGTTTTCTTGGAGAATATAACAAAGTGCGAGTTAATTACACAATTACTGAGACGAAAGAAACAACCTTGCATAGATATCTGAATCAGGCAAATGGATTACCAATGAATTGAATTGGACGGGTAACATGTAATTCAGTCATAAATTACTTATGGTGAAATAGCAAGCAGATTGAATTATATAACATATATGAGCCGTAATTGCAATTGTACTGTCATGATGCTTAAAGCTTCAAAAGTGACGAATTGTAAACAACCTATATAATATATTACAAATCATGATAACATTCTATTTATATTTATACTACATTATATTGCAATGGTAATCCGTATAAGGGAAATAATTACTACTTTATTATGGTGGGCTTTGTAGTTAGATTGTATCTGATATCATAGAACTGAGGTATATAAGGAAGTTCGTAAAGAATTAAAGAAAAAGACAATGATAAATCATATAATAGTAACGAATGTGTATACTCGATAATACTTACGTCATGACTTGACGCTATCTGTAGCAGCTGTACGGTAGACCTCTGTAGTAACTTGCTGTCTTCTTTACTGATGTTAACCCTCTTAGAACAGAGCTCTGTAACAGTCTTCCTGATCTCCTCAATGTCTCCATTTTGTTCCAAGATGCAGAGGATTGCAAACTTATCACAATCCTTTTTCTTCTTCAAATATTCGATGATATTACGAGCAGCTTTACGACTTAGTCCACATGCGAATCGAAATACATACTGAAGGTCAAATGGATCCATCTTACCTACAATCTGTTCTAGTTCAAACGCATTGTTTGCATTTGCAGTGACAATCGCCAACCTAAACGACGCAAACCATTCACAGAATATTTTATGGTAGAATCTTACTTCAGTATTGGTCTTGATGTCCCCGCTAGAAGTTTCTCTCTTTGAATCTTCAAGTATCTCCTCCTCTACTAAAATACCCACACGGAGATACATATCATAAAACTGCTTACCAAGTCTCTTACAGAGTTGTTTCTTATTCCATGTAATCTGCTGGTTTTCTTTGTTTAGACCCTCAAATGCTACTTTGTCCAGTTCCATGTGATTATTTTCATATTCGACAGAGTAGCTAACTACATTGTGGTCAGATGCCTTGTTTCTAGTGTGACTATGGAAACATTTTAACATGTATACGAACAAGTCTGTTACCGACTTAAATTTCCGAAAGTCGTCTCGTTCATGAGTCATGTGAGCGAACGTAACAAAGAACAGAGGTACTTGACAAATGTCATCAAGGATTGGGTTTTCTCGCAATCCTCGCTTGATTTTATCAACAGCATTTTCGTTATTTTCACCTGTAATAGCCTTGCGAATATACTGGTCACGTGCTGTTTCGTCAAACCCAATTAATTTCAGTCGTTTCGGTGATGACCTTTCGAAGTCTGTTGGTATAAACCTAGTTGTCAAAGTTACATCAAATGTTTCAAACAATTTGGATTGAATGATGCGCCAGATATCACTTCGATTACTTTTGTCTCTATTTGGATATTCGTCAAAGCCGTCCAGAATTAGTTTTACTGTAGTGCATCGTTGCAAAATATCTTTGATGTCTTTGGAATTCAAGTGGAACTCACTCGGCAATAATATAACTTTGATAGCTTTATAGATTGATCTAACATTACCCAACTGTCTAAGTTTCAGAAGAATTAATACATCCGCTGCCGAGACAGGAGAATCCTTGACACCATTACACCAGTCATACGCTAGCTGGAGGGTCAGAGTTGACTTACCATATCCAGCTTCACCCTTCACGATACGCCTTTTATATAACCCTGGACTTGAATCAGTGAAAATGTCTTTATACGAGCTCAAACGTTCTTTCTGTGAGTTTTCGGACTGAGTTTCTAGGACGTGTTCGATACCTCCCTCAACAAAAACCTGATCTATACAATAGAGTCTGTCCTTTATGTAGGGAATTGGCTGTAATGCGTCATACTGCTTCTTGTAAACAGTCTTCAGAGAATCTAGAAGTATGCACTTCTTTTCTGGTAAGAAAATATGGAATAATTAATGTAGTCAAAACAAACGAGTAAACGTAATGCTGAGAAACGTCTGAAGGTGTTCATAGCATATATACATTGTGTGTGTGTTATATAAACAGCAACATTTGCAGCAAAATCAATAATATATTGTTACTATACTTATAGTGCATCTAGATGTTACTTAATTTTAAGTCTTTTGGTCACTCTCATAGGATAATTAATACTCTTAGCCCAGTGAACTGTTCATAACAAAACGTTGCGATTGTTTATACGCTATTTAGATTCCTGGGTGAGATATGTCATCAGTATGCTAGACGTTATTTCTTTCACTAACATCTCAGTGCATTTCAATATCAGATAAGATATGTTTCATTGCTTTGTTTTACTTTAGGTCAGGTTACAACATATACTTTATTTAAATACTTGTGTGATGCATTCAGTTATCATAGACCAAAGACATACCGATGACTCATATGTTTGGCTTTACTGAGTAGTTGTAATAACTCAATGAAGCTTGAATATTTTATTTTTCTTCTAATGACACGTATTTAGCAATCAAGGGTTTTTATTTTCAATTGTCTTCAAACGACTTCATTAATGTCACTCACAAAAGCTGTAAGTGTTTCCAATTTATGTAATTATACCAAAACGTAAGAAGGAGGGGTTTGGGATGGAGGACTAATGTCGGTAAGAACATCATTCGTTTCGTATGTCTTTTATATGTTCCGATGTTTCTGTCCCTTCATGTTATTTTCAACTTGGACCAATATCTTACCAAAGGGAAGCAGTTCATATAAGCTAAATGAGATTCAAGCCAAGACACTACCATTAGGCTATGTGACATAGAAAGCTGTCAAGAGAAACTTTCAAGAAACATATAATCCATTTTAAGAGATAACTCAACATCAATGTGTTTTTTTTCTAGAGAAATAAACGGATTCAGATTATATTGGCATTGGTATTACAAATGTTTAAAGTGACAGCTCTCAAGGATGACAATGTAACCAAACATGCTGATTGAGTCTGTGTCTTCAATGTTACATTGAATTTGTCTCAACTGTAAGAACAGCAATGACAGTAGTTATATTGGTAATTCGGAATGAGGTGTTTGTTAGAGTAATTGCACTTTTCCATCCATGTTGTTTTGCCCCGTTGTACAATGCGCATGGTAAAGAATATGATAATATATTGAATGTGTTACTTACCTGCTAAAGTGAGTGCTGACTGTGAGGCTGACGCCGTTCCTTTGTGAGTGAGATGTTTCTTTCTCCGCACGGCTTTCTTTTTACCTGGCATTTCCAGAGACTTTAAACAAGGTCATTGACTATCAATTTGTGGTTGAGGTTAATTATGAGACATTCATTGTCGATATCCTTGTCCCCATCGATACCCAGACTTTGGCTGGTAATTTCATGCGATAGCTATTAAAAAACCTTCGCGTTTATAGAGAACGGGTAAATCAGGTGTAGTCATTATCGTCATATTACCTGATAAATGTTCATGTCCTATCGTGATTGGCAGGTATTCAAATACGCGTTCTCTAGACAGATAGCAGGGGGATAAATAGGGAAATGTGAGCTTACTCTACTAACGTTGTAAGAAAACCTTGACTTACTTTGTATTTATTTATTAAAGGTCATGTGAAGTCTTTGTAAACTGTTGACATGTGATTTTAAGTAATCTAAAATTGTAATTCTTAGACCAATTTGTATTGCTAAAATTCCTTACCACAGTCTTATCTTGTGTCTATGCTAACAAAAGGTGTGTAAGTAGCAGCGTGTTTTGTAAACGTTGATGAAAATTACGTTAAATAATTTACACAAGACCCTACCTCCTTAAAGTGACGTTTTTTAATTAGATCATGTATCATTAAGTAGGTGCACTTGATGCAAATGTACGTGACTTTATATTACCACCATATCTTAAATAAACATTCGCAGTTAATCGTAGAATGACATAATGCAGTTCACTATACACGTGATTAAAAGGAAAGTAATAGGGGAAGATAATTTTAAAACGAGAGGGTATGTCCTGGGGATCGTTAAGCTGATGTGCATTTGTGGCATATTAAGCCTATACATAGGACATTCTATTAGTAGGTTTACCTCAGCAAGGTTTTAGTGATAGTTACTTTCATTTTCTTCGCGGGAGTAAAACCGAGGAAGATGCAAACCCCTTAAGCCATATTGATATGGGTCTAGTTACACACGCGCTCATTCTTTAGTGAATGGTGCTGTAGTATATAATACAAGTTTTGACGTGAATTGCAGATGTTGTATGTGTGTATCAGTATAGCATTCCTTGCTTCTATCATATGACTTCAACAAGGATATATATTCGATCATATATTTACGATAATTATAGTGTATATAATTATCATTCCACAAACCGTATCATTCGAATGTTTTATTTTCGTACCTGGCACCCCTGTGCTAAAGGAGCAGTGGTCCATGTTCTCCATGATTCTAAGCATGAACTACAGTGTACCGCGTTTATTTCATAAGTTGGTTGTTCACTTTTTGTGTTTAAACAGGGATCGATCATATGGTGTTGTGGGAGTTTTAAAATATACGGGAACTGACATTTAGTGCGTGCCCCCTTGTATTACAAACGGAGTATTGATAAGGGCCTTCTTATGTGATATCGGATATATCTTAACCCATATGTTATTCTGAGCCTTAGACTCCTACGTGTAAGTTTAGTGCTTTAGAATACCAGCTGGCAGATATGTCCAGGGTGCTTTTGTTAACCCGATATTGTTTCTGACCTTTTTTTGAAAGTTTTATGACATATATATATTTAGATAAATTTGTTTTTCATATTTGAGTTTTAGTTTCAGTAAGATTGGAGCTGGGGCGGCTAACGCAGCATACAACACCGATAAACACAGACAATCATTTAACATGGTGGTCTACTTTTTAAGCCTTTGAGAAGATATTTGAGAAACCCCAATAATCCGGGTCCAGCTAGTGTATGGTATGTTATTTGCGGTGATTTATAGTCTCTTTGAAGTGTGTATCAAGTGGGAAGCATACACTTAAGGTCATAAATCATAAAACATTGAAACAGAAAACGTAGCAAAACTCACGTTTTTAGAGTTGAAAAAAAAGGACTACGGTTAAATGATGGGCTATTAGGAAAAACAAAAAAGTCTGACACTATACAGTTCCAATATAATAAAGATATAACAAATCATCCTAACGATTAACAGAGTTACAGCGTTTGCGAAAACAACTATCAACTATATTGTTTGATAAAATTGGAATCAGAAAGTTCATATGTACTTTCGGGCGTCTGGTCGATATATTATTTATTCTTCATATTTGTATCATGAAGATAAAGAGATCTTGAAGATTGTTTATCATAATTTGCGACGAAACTAACAAGTCACTATATGTCTAAATGCACGTTCAAATTCAATACGATTAGCTAACAAAGTAAAATACGGATCTGTATTATTTAAATATGCAATTTGTGAAGCTGCTAAAGAAACTAGCTATTTGAAGTTTGAGTCTTTTAATTTAACGTATAAAAATGTTTTAAAAAATGTTATATCGCAATGGATAATCAGTTGATATATATTTTGGAACATCGGAATATTGACAATTCCAGATGTACTGTGCTTCACAAAAAATAAATCATGATTTACTGTTTAAAGTAACGTACAACGTCAACATTTGAGAGAAGATTCAACAAACTCAAAAGTAATGCAGCGTATAAAGAATACATGTCCTAAAAAAATGAATAAAGATATAAAGTAACATTGTGTTACCTATGTTGATATTTTTATGTTATTACTTTTGTATTTAATTATCGATTAAAAACATTACCTTTTCAATGTAGGGAATTATTATTTTTTTGACATGTAATGCTGTAGTCCGAGTAACAAGTACTTCTCAGAGCTCGAGGTCCAAGTAATGTTGTTAGGTGAGTACTGGGTATCAGTGTCCAAGAACCACATATTATAATCCGAGTACGAGTACTTTTTAACTGGCATTTTAGTTACTAAATTCACAAGAGAGTCATGTTTATAACTTCTCTCATGTGATCATTGAAAGTAACGACATGTTGTTGACTCAGATATGAGATTTGTGTTGAACACAACAACATTTCTTCATTTAAAAAATCACGACTGGAATTGGCTCTTTAATTTGGGCCATGGTGGTAAGGATCAACAGTTACTACAACCTTACAACACATATCGATACCTGTATCTTTTACGTGGTGTTTTAATTATTCATACATATACCTACTTGTTCCTGTTATTCATTAAAAAAAATGAGGTAAACTGCTAAATATTCTATCTCTATTACATATTATACTGTGTTCAGATATTCTTATATAAGAGATTTTAAGAGTAAATTCATATGCAGCTAAGGGCGAAAATAATAATATGAACCTTTTTCAAATAACGATTTAAGAGTATTTATTAACACAACCGTGCGCTGATACCTAATATAACACCTAGGTAATACTCTAAATATGCCTCAGAATGCACCATTTGATGGCTATATATGATTTTTGTTTTTTTTTTCTAGATGAGGATCACTAAACCCTCGAGATTCTTGTCGGCTTCAACGACCTAATTTGCTACTCTTTTACCTAACGTATGTCATATTTCATTTGCTGTCGCCATTCTAAACAGGTTCACGCCCATATCTAAACCTGTTCGGGGAAGTTAGAACTTGTCAATTTGCTCTCTATCTGTGAAATTCTGTTCACGCCACTATTCATCATATAGTTCGCAGATATTTCTTACTCAAAATCTATGTCACTACAAAACTGGTTGAAGGATATTTTATCTCAGCAGCAAGGACTTGGTATTTGAGTTAAACGTATCGGTCATACAAACCTAGCTAAGATGGTGTAAGTATAGTCATATTTTGGACATGTAGCATGTTTTAATCATTCACGGTCTTGTGATCATTACTCTGAGAAACATTTTTGCTGAAATGTTAATGTATTCATATTTTCTCTACGATAGCAAAGAATTCGTTTTTGTAACCATTGTCAGCATCTGGCAGGAAATGTGACGTCCTGAAGGAACGATTGCAAAAGGAAGCAAAATATCACAAACAGATTTAAAAAAAGTATGTAGATTTAACTCCGTTTTGCCCATATTATGTGATGTATTTAATTTAATTGGTTAGGATATAACGACCCCTTGGTCAAATTCCCAGTCAAATTAGAACTTTAACTCCAATACTGATCTACGTATTACTTTCTTTCTCAAGGTGACCCATCATTTGGCCATTGGAGATAACTCTAAATTGCTAGTGTAAGAAGTGACCCAAAGCATATTCTTGTTACCGTATATATGACGAACCTGTACTTCAAAGTTTGAAAATGGATTGTAAGGTAATAATACTCCACGTATAGGTTTTCTTTCACAACTTAACAAACCCATTTGTGGTTTTTAAATTAGTATATCATCTAAAAAATAGAAATATCTGACAACAAACATGTCCATTTAAATCCAACTGTATTGCCCAGTAATGGAAGCATGATGATATTTTACAACAGTAACGCATACAAATGCAGAATTTCGTGATAAACATTTCCTCGTGATGTGCGTTGATGTTTCTAGTTATCTTAAGATAGAGAGGGGAAACTTACCGTTGGTGAACTGGAATTAACGAACTATAACTAACATCTTGAATCTTTTGCAAGGTGAAAAATCATTATCCACATGATTACAAAATGGCGGAGTACGAGGTAAAACTGAACATAATGAGCTAATGCCGTTGACGCTTGCAACGACTAGTAATAGCAAATGACAAAGTTCATATTTACCTTGCTTGATAGTTTTTTGATAAAGTCAACATTTTGGGATATCGTAAAGTCCCTCTGATAGCCAAAGTTCATGTTGACATTTGATAACTGAACTCGGGTATGTATCAAGAAAGTATTTTGCCCGATATGATATGATGGTTCAAAATGAACTCTTAGTGCTCTTACGCAACATTGCACTTGTGTAACATGGAATTTATCGGAACGATAAAATGCAAGTAGAATTAATTAAAGGAAATGTCAGGTTCGATTACGTTAAGTCAGTGCTACTCTAGCCTAGCCAAATTATATTTCTTTCTTTTATTTCTTTATTTTTTTTGGGGGGGGGCTGCTTTTCGTGAACTTTTTTTCTCAGGAAATTCTTGGTAATACAATTGACATCGTCATTGGAGGCTAATTGCTTTCCAATATTGTGTTGAAGTATCATACTGCGAGCATAGTTATCGCGTCTCATTTGTATCAACTAGCTTCTCATTTTAGCATGTAGTATTGGTGAACATCTTAAACTATCTGGAACAAATGCGTAACCACTTATACTTCTGACAATGTGTGTGTATTTTTGTTATGATGGGGATGGGGTGCAGGCCCAGCCTTCCAATGACAGAAATATATCACAAAAAATATATAACTAGTATGTGTGGTACATTCTTATAAATCTATAGATAAGCTGGAGGAGGTAATATTTTATCTACGACCGCAGTACCAGAATGTTTGCTGCCCCTTGATCTGAAAATGGCGTACGTCTCCGGAGAGAGAAACTTACAAGGAAATTGGTGGTATATGTATGCTCATTTACAGGAACATCAACATTTACGTGAATGTAATAGATGATTAAGTTTCAATCCAACATAGATGTTGCCAATGTAGTAAAAAATATATCCGTTTAAAGCATATCAAATACCATTAATCCCATATTTCCTTAACAATAAAGTCATGATATATGTTAACAAAGGTGGCACAGCCCATTTAGCAGTGTAATCAGTCATATACCAAATAATAAGATGGCAATGAAAATATTATTTGTTTCAAGTAACGCATCACGTAATTGTTATTTAATTCACATAGCTTATTGAAACAACGAAACTAACATGTTGTTTGCTAAATATGAAGGTATATGAAGCCTGGTGGTGAAGGAACCAGGGATCAGACTAATCTATCGTCTTGCAGAAATGTAGGGCACTAACTGAAACATGAAAATAATTGCAATAAAAAAGATATATATAATACATGGTACTGTCATTCAGTAATCTAACGGCTTTAACTGTAAGAAAGGGAAAAAAACACATTGGTTGTCATAGCTATCAGGATTTTAGAACCACCGCTTATATAATTATCAGTATTTAATAGTAACACAATATATCAACATAACGCAGCGATAAATGACTGATTGTAAATTTAGCATAACCTCTACTACTTTAACGAAATTCATAAAACGGAAACATTTTACATCTCTTAGTTAGTTTCATTATTAAACACGGACAGCCGCGTCATAGTTTTATTCTAAGTGCGTTCATTGTTCAACTTGATTGTTCAACGTCATAATCAATCTCAATACGTCACTTTCGTAACCGCGGATATTGGTTAAAGCTATGTTTCGTTGTATCCAAAGAAGCTTTATGTGACCCTAATAAGAAGACAGAGAAACCAAAGATATAATATCTTACATCAAACGCTCTGAAAAACTAATTCCAATATCAATTATAAATTCGCACTGTTTCAGGTGTGGCGTTCTGTCGGGGTATCACAGAATAACAACAACGGCACAAAGGTGTCATGTTACACAGATAATACCATACAGTGGATATTGAACAGGACTCTAATAGAACCGAAATCCACCGTAACTGCCGCAATACTAATCATGCGGTGGGTTCTCAAAAGAGAAAAAAAAAAGTAATATAATTACAGGAAAAACTGGAAGAACTTCCAGGATCCAGCAGCCAATGACTAGACTGGAAATGTAGCTTGTAGTGGCGCCCTCCCTGCCCGTATGTACAGTAGGGAAATGTGTGTTATATATTGCTTCCACATATCAATGCTCAAAGTAAGTAGAAAAATACTGCATAAGTAAAATAACGTATTTGATAAGACAGAAAACAACACTCAATAAATTCGTATATTATATGATATACCTGACTGACGCTTCTTTTTAAAATAACCGACCACCAAATTTAAGCATTGTAGTCGTTTCTAAACTTTAATTAGAGTCATGTTATACAATAAACTAACAGACTGCAATGTATTAACCAGCTACTTTGTATAGTACGCCTTCAAACATGAGAGCGCACTGCACCATAGCTATTACACTATCATCACAATCAGACCGTTTCAGCAATATATTTATGTATTCAAACCCTTTATCATAACTAACACGTTCTAAGAAGACACAATGCAGTCTCTCTTTACTGATATGAACGTGGTTGGGGTACTTGTCACTGCAGTCTATCTTACAATAGTATCAATAAACCAAAGTTCAGCAAAACGAAAGCAAATCTTGTATTAGCCAACACTACTTTGTTTATTGAGCAAACAAAACTATCCATCAATTATATAGGAACTGATGTTTCGTAATACACAAGGTTAAATCGCGTTCAGCTATTCGTTTAAACTACGGTAACCTCGCATAGGCAAAATAATGTTGGCGATACTTTACAATAATGCTTGAAACTTGAAACCAATGTGAGTACAAACGGCATTATTCAACCTTCAACTTATTATAGTGTAGGCAACAAACAAAACAAACATTGGTCAGCGCAGCTCTGCCGATGTCAGTACAGTGCTAAAAATATGTTTATATAAAGTGGCAACTTAACTTTGACAGTCTAGACTTTATAATTTGTGTTACATTAAAACAACCATCGACATAATAGTTACCGTTTTATATCATTGGTACAAATACAGCTCAGCCATAACATCCAACACAAAGCTTCATCACTGTATACAGGTGTTATGAAACTAATTTTAATTTAATTCACAGAACATGTAGAGCGTCAGTTATACTATTTACAGATGAAAACAACTGTGGAAGAACTGACCGATGAAGAACTCTGCTGGGGGGTAATGTGTGTGTTCACAATTGTGGGCGTGACAACAGTGATATACTGGTGGGATTGAAGCTGCATGATAGGTTTAGTTATATTCGTATTAGATAATTTGTCTTCAGTAAAATTGATAAAAAAGGTTGACAGTAAAGAATGAGTAACTTCGCGGGCTTTTCATCACTAGCACATTGTCGGTCGAAAAATTTCACATCAGGCCAGAAACCATGGATGAGTTTGTCAAAGAAAACTTAGCAGAATGGAATCTATCATCATTGAATGACATATTTGAAAGTAAAGTTTGTTTTGATTATTGTGATGCAGAAAGGTTTGACCTATTTTCTTTGAAATACGTGCGATTATCTGAACAGACATTCAGTAGGCCAATGAAGTGGGCTAACACTAAGTTGACATAGTGAAAGGGCTATAGGCCCAACGTTAGGACAGGTCTAGCGATGGATAAGCCTATACATTGCTAGCTGTCGAACAGGTCTGCTTTACTTTAGTACCTTAAATAGGCCTACGTTAAACCGGTTGCCGTGACTTATGCCGCCCTATAAATAACTGCCCTAAAAAGGATCGAACCGCCACTAAATATGGTTACTCTTGTGTGCATTTGCTAAATTTTACGACAGAAATTTAGCCTACTGTAGCAACTACCATATCACGATTGTAACTCTCCTTAGTTTGTGTATAGGCTACGCATTGCCTAACAGTATCAGGCTAGGCCTGCTGATACTAATGGCTAAGCGTATACTTATGTTAATCCCCACTGTTAATTGTTACTAAGTTAAGCTAGGACTATGTGTCAGGCCTATTAAAGTGTTAAACTAATCTAGCCTAGGCCAGCTTACAAATATAATTACACTTCAGGGAATAATTTATTTAGTATCGCATCCCATTTTGCTACACAATCTGTTCAAATTGTACACAAATTGAAAAATGTGTAGCAGTTTTTTGCATGCATAACACTTGGGTTTTCAACGATTTTACGCTAAAGAACTGGAAAACCTCAGAACTGCCACGCAAAATTTGAACACTAAATTATTCCCTGCACTTACAGGGATAGGCCTAGTAGTAGTATTGCAGTAAATACCAATGAGCTAGCGTACTTTCATATATACGAGTTCTGTTGCATTTGTTTGCAAAAAGTAATTTGGAAGTTTGGAAAGGTTTTACCTAGCTATACCTACCGTGAGTATGAGAAGGGCAGCAATTACCTCATGACGTCATGGTATTGTCATTTAACTCCACATGCTAAACATTTCTGGGTAGAAAACTTCCAATGGTACTATCTTACTTAATTATTAATACATAGACATACTGAATCTCAAAAAGCCAGCTTTGGTGAAAGCTGAGAAATTTTGCAGAGATCGGCAATCTTGGCTTTGCTATATTGTAAATTTCTCGGTAACGTAAACCACTTGATATTGATGCACACATTGTACACCAACGGACAACACTTGCAGTTGCTCAACTATTGTTAATCAATGTATTAAAGTAGTAATCACTGTGAAGATGATGTGAAGATGATGCATAAAGTCACTTTGTGACTCTGAACAATATGGATAACATATGCCAAAATATGTTAATTCGCATGTTTCCCAAAATTATATTAATATTCCTTCTTCCGCTATATGACATCTTAATCCTGTGCTGGGAAACTAGATACAGGTCCATTTGCATACATAAGCATATGTTTGTACACAAATTAAAAAAAAATTACACTAATCAAACATTAACTAATGGTGTTTGCAGCTGACAGAAAGGTAAAACATGCACTAAGCTGAAGTTGCGTCGTGTGATAAGCAAAACGAAGAAAACATGATTTGAAACTGAAGTAGTTATTCAAAGATTGGTTTCTGCATTTTCTGTATTTTTCAGATGAAAAGAAAAGTAACATTGGATTGAATTTGTTGCCCTGCATTTTACCATCTAGGAGAAAAGGGAAGAAGAGGTGCAGCATTGATGATGCGATGACATCCTTTGTGGATCTTCAACCTGTAAGTTATTATGGATTCTTCAGTAACACTCAAGTTGTCACAAATCAATGAAACAGTTTGTTTTTGTAACAATTGACATGCAGACTGATGAATTTGTAGTGAAACACACTATCAGCTGTGAAAATTGTAGTGACTATGCAGTATCTTCGACCAATTGGGTCTTTGAAGCCAGTCTTTTTATGATGCTCTTTTATGCTGTAAAATGCTTTTTTGTGTGTTTTCTTATAGTACTGGCAGTAGTGGAACTGGTAAAGTGTGGAGCTTCCCTTGTTTAAAGTTGTTAAACAGACTCTCTTAATGGACTTATTTTCCAAGTTTTTGATTGTTTTGATGGATAAAAAAGGAACTTCCAAAAATAAGGCTACAACAGACAAGGTTGCCTGTCTGTTTATAGACATGACTAGTTACTTTGTTTTAAAAGGATGACTGAATGTCTTGTGAGGTAAATTTCTTCCAGGGTGGTTAAATACTTTACAATTTTTCCCGAAGGTGACCATATTTGAATATCTGGCATATTTGGGGCAAATGCAGCATACCTTCAAAGTGTTCTTTTCCAGCAGGTGTATATTTAATTTAATTTTTTCCTGTTTTTTTTTTAAGGTTGGCACCAACATGCCCAAATACTTGGAGGAAGTTGACAACCGCCAGCCTTTTTGTCTTAATAATGGGTGTTCGGGATGCTGCCCATCAAATTTTTGTTGTGGCGGATGGGCATAGATTAGAGCAGCTGACCCTACTAAAGGCTCTGAAGTTTGCTTCAAGTTGCTCTATGTATTAGACCTTCACTATCCGTGGCAATGTGCGGTCACATGGGAGTCTGTCCAGAAGGTTCTTTACGGACTGGACAGTAAAGTCAAATAGAAAACATCACCTGCCGTAATTGCAATGAGGGCTGCATTGAAAGCAGGAATGGATGACTGATGCCAGAAGCTTGAAACATCATCACTTATCTCCAACTATTGTTCATTTTTTTTTTATTGTAATGGTTTGTAACGTGTGTAAACTTGTCATCAATATCATTCTTTTGTTATTACTTTTCTTCCTATCTACAGTACTATAGTTGGCCTATCTTTGTCAACATTTGCAGCAATTCTTCCAACCAATCTCCCAAGAGGAAGCTACAGTCCTACATACGGGTTTTTAAGTTTTCAATACATCGTAACTACAAATGAGCTTTCAATTTGTGTGTACTTATCTGTCAAAGACCAGAACTATGCATTCAGTTAGTATTCATTGTTCAACCTTAGGGACATGTGAGTCCATCAAGTTTCTCCTCTGGTCCTCTATAATACTTTTACATAGTCAAGACTTTCAGTTCATGAACAATTTCTTAACACTTTTTATTTTCACTAATAGCATGATAAATCAAAATCAGTTGTATATTTTAAACTTCATAGACATGGTATTGCTGTTCATGGAATCAAGGGTCGTTTGACTAACTGAAACCGTGATGAAAAGTTCAAACTATGATTAAATCTTACTGAAATCAAAACGTAAAAACGAAAAACGAAACAAGTACATAATTTTCATGGTTCCATGTCAAAAGGGAACATAGGTCAACATCTGACAACCTTGTAGCACACAAATTACATGTGATGCGATATTCATGTATGTTTCATCATATTATACGAAACCTACGTTGTATTTGATTGCGCTCAATGGGTTTTGAATAATAATGACTAAACATTTTCAGCAGTTCAAAAGATTTCCCTATTCAACTCCTGCTGGAATATTTTAAGAAAAGATGACTAAAGGCGGTAGTACAACATTTTTCTAGTTTTAAAAGTTTTCATAGTTTTAAAAGTAATTAATTACTTGTAGTTTTATGCTTACTTTAAGCTTCAAATCTTTCACCATGTGTGCTATCCATGTTTTTTGTAGTAATTTTAGCTTCTTTTTTTTTAGTAGTAATAGCTGCACTTGAAGTATGTTAAACACTTACCATAATATTGTTTTAATGTCTACATGTTTACTTATTAATATGAAACAAACACTTGTAAGTATTACCTTCTTTATATCCGTCCATTATGCCTCTCATTCTTCGAATGCATTTGCCTGATTATAAATCTATATATATATTTACACCACTTGCCATCAAACATTCTCTTACGTTTAAATTCTGTTTTACTGTTTGTTTATTGAAGATATACTAAAGATGTTTTATAAATAGATAGTTACACCCTCGAGTTTTTGTACTTGTTTATTTTTGTACACGTTTTTACTTGTTGGCGTTTCAGTTTGTTGTTCCGAATATGTACTATGCTACATTACAATGCTTTCTTTATACAATATCCAGGAAAAATGACAGTTCTTAATGCCTGATGCATTCATAAGGAGAGCATCTGAGACAGCTGATTAGGTTGAGGGTCTGTATCTAACAAGGATTCTTAGTACTTAATTTACCAAAACTGTGCTAAGTTTATAGGCTGTTTTTTTGTCCTGGGCCTAGGTTATTAAGGTTATTTGATAAAGAGGTGGGTTTACAATCTGACAATGCTGTCTCATGAAATAATGAATCAAATCCTGGTTATGCTATGGATAAAGAACCAGGTAATTTGTTAAACCTCTGACATTTTTTTCTGTTTACAAACTGACCATTGTCCATGGTCACTAACTGGCCATTATTCTTAGTCACAAACTGACCATTAATCCTGGTCACAAATTAACCAGGATCTTGGTGAAGCTTATTTGACCAGGATTTCCTAGTCAAATTGACCAGGATTGTGTAGGTGGCATACTGACCCGGAACCTGGTAAACTTTTGACCCCTTCCTGGTGTATGTTAACCAGGGCTTTTTTAGAGTGTACGGGCAAAGGTCATTAATTAAGGTTCGTTACTCGTTGGGAAGCGATTACAGGAGTAGGGCGTAGGGTTGTGGGGTGCGCGTTTTCATGCAGTTGGGAACAATCTCAAGAAGTGATGATTGCATCCGCTCCCGCCCCCCCCCCCCCGCCCATGATACGCCATTGGATCCACTACATGATATTCACAGGAGAAGTGTTTAATTCTCCAATCGCATATGGAATTTATTTTCAGATTCATTGTACGAGTTTTGGTACTAGGTTTGGGGTTACAATTATCATTCAGGTCGGAGTGTATAACATTTTATCTCTGGATGGCAGTGTTGCATCGAAGGACATAGGTCTAGTGCAGTTTGCATATAGATCCTGGTCTTATACAGATATGCGTCATGTTCGAGACCAGCCACAGTTGGTTTCATGACACAATTGTACAATTGTTTAAGGCGTCCATACACACGCGCGTCTTTTTTTCTAACCTGAGGACGCGCATAACGCCCCACCCCTCTCCTGGATAAGCGCCTGAGCACGGCCATATGCTTAAATTCATTCGATTAAAAAATGAATGAACCTAGTGTCCAGTAAAACCAGTTTTGGAACAACATCTGTAAATCGTAAACCCCTTTAATGAATATGTGCAATGACACACATCGTTCAATTTACAATAGAATGACCCTGGATTGCAACGGGACAAGAGTGGCATGATGATTATCACCATGACATACTTTATCCGATTATAGATGATACCTACATAAGGTCATATAATTTCTTTCATAGTAGGAGATAAAACAGACACTATTTTATCACCTCTAACAGGTGACATATCAGGAAAATAAACAACAAAGTCCAACAGAGACGAAGTTAGCCAAATGAGTAAACAGTAGTATCAATCGATATCATAAATATGAAGGCAAACAATTTGTTCAGAAGAATAGACAAACAAATGCTCAACAAAACGAAACGACCAAGCTATGTAAACAACTATTTACCAACAGATTTACTAGCATCTGGCATAATGATGTGTCAAGTGTGCAAGTCTGATATTGTTGAGCTACTTACTTAACACACTGAATAGGGCAGATTATGTCAAACTTCATACACTACGATGAGCTACTTTTAGAATGTAAAAGATATTGGTGTATGTCTAATAGTGGCTAGTTTTTTCTGTGTTTTTTTTACACGAAGTTTGCATGACTTTATATTAAAATGCCTCCGGAATCATACTTATAGTTTTCCTTATTTCATATCAACTGACTGTCGCATCTCCTTTATCGCGTGTGATAAAGAGGAAGTCAGTCAATCACTATAATTAACTGGGTTGAGAGTAGATCGAGTTGTTTGATGTCGTTCCCAAGAACTATCTTGGGTGACTTTCATTTCAAGGGATAGCGCACTAAGTGAAGACATTCTGACTGAAGGGAGTTATGCATAAGCCAGTAAAGAGTCACATATGAACGTCATGTTTTCCATTGATACTGAATGGTAACGTTTCAACATCATCCGCCATCAGATTTCAAAAGCAGGTAGACCAAGAAAAGCACCATCACTATCACCGCAAACAACAACCATCACTGCATTCATCATTACAACAAACTGATCTAGTTCTTGAGCATTGTTAATGATAATCACTAACAATAACCACCGTTACGCTTTATGCAGTAGACAATTATTTTCGTTTAACAAGTGCTAACAAGTTATGATAACAAATTGACCTAAAGTTGTCTTTTATATTTTCATAAAGAAAGCTTTAGTTTACTCCAGATATGAATATATTACATGCAATTGTAAATACAGAACGCCCTATTCCTACATTCACATTTGCTATTTTATTCGACTTTCTCAGAAACAGGGCACAAGATGGGATACAGCTCATTTATTATTTTGTTACAATTCGAGCAAGCAATTGCATTACCAAAGAGTGTAGAATGAAATTGATGATCGGGTTACTTCAGCTCAATATAGCATTTTGAATTACTTCTTTCCAAAGAAAATCGTATTCACACTGTAATGATGGAGACGTAGTAAGATACAGATGTTTTATTTGTATGAGATGTAACCTCTTTACTAATCTTGAAAAGTAACAATGTAAACATCAGGGATGAGAGACATCTGAGAGCCTCCCATAAATACTTTTTATATTGTATTTGTCAAAGATATACCATCTTGAACAATACTGAAGGCTTTTTGTTTTGCTAGAAGAGAGGGTTAAATCAGATGATGGTATTAAGTGGGCATTTAAAATTACCATTCTATACTTTAACATTCGAAATACACCTTTACATTTTGATGGATCTAGATCATATTTATGACACTTTACATCCCTTCAGTATTTATAGGGTTGTAACATCTGATACCAAGAAGCCTTTATGGTTTTTATGTTTGCTAAGAAGTTCAAGTTAGTACCGACGGACCAGAAATTACAACTTTAAGGTAGTTTTATGGAACGCACCATGTTTTATGGTTACCGTATAATCTGATGATTGTAAGTAGTTTCATCGTAGTTAATATCAGAGTTTGTGAGCAAAAGCAGAGAGATAACCAAATACGTTGTGCGCAAACATTATTCAGAGTTGAATGTGCGATGTGGAGAACTGGTCTCCAATATCAGGTTGAGTCACATCTTGTAATCTATGTTTCAAAACTTCAAACCGTCCATAAAAGGTAAAGTTGATAAAGTGCTACGTTTCTCCTAGTATCAAGTACATTTGTTTTACAGTCTAAGTACAACTTTGTTGGAATCCGAGTACCACTGGTTATCAGTGTCCGAGCACGGTGTTTTAAATTCCTAGAAGCGTGTACTTTTGCAACTGAGTAGGCCGTAAAAATTACTTGTCGAGTGTTTCATATGAAAAAAATCACTACACTATATTAGGTTAAATTGGCGAAATGATCACGTTTGTTTTTTTACAAAAGGGTGAGACAGAGGGAGGGCACGACGGGGAGGGGTGGAATGGTAGATCTACTTTGTCAACTCTTTGTAATACAACATAAATAAATCAAACAATGGAGCTCTACAGTACGTAATCAAATTTTAAGTGTCTCATGATTCTTTCAATGCGCAACTTGAGACCAATAGATGCAGAACATTACAAGAGAGATACAGAGAGTAGAGTAACGAAAGTACCGAAATTATGTAAATCCTGAATTGCCTCAGTTGTAAACCAATAACCAATACCAATAACCATTAACCAATAAACCAAATAAACCAATAACCATATCTCATGTAGAAGCTGGTTCTGAGTCCAAGGCTAGAATCACGATTTATTGGTAGGCATTACAAACAAGAAAACCCGAGAATAAATTACATTTATGTAATTGTGATGAATTTGCTTACACAATCTTAAAACATGTTTATTGAAGTCGCAACTGCTATTGAAACCTTAAAAAAAATGTGTCTCCAAGGCATGTAATATCCTGTATCTCAAGTTTGTTACTGAAGTTTATATTTATAGCCATTAAAAATGTTCATTGCCTCATTATTATTTTAAGGTACTCTGATTTGTAGTTTTTCAGATTGTCTTGCTTATTATTTTGGGTTTATAAGAATTGAGCGAAGTAAATAGAGTCCAGCTGACTTTAAAAGTGAAACAATCACTGCTTAATTCGATTTGGTGTTCATTAATGAGGCCAATTCATAATAATGATCCTTAAAAAATTTCAAGACAACTGATATGAATAATGCTTGTTGCCAATTGTCATTTTTTAACGTGTTTCTGCAACCTGACGAAATAAATCCTTCCAACGGCAGTTTTTCTTAAATGTAAAAGGGACACAAACCAAACCAGCATCTCATTATATATAACAGAGATCGTTGGGAATGACAACTCTTCCAAATAGCAAAAGGAGAATATGTTTTTCCTTCGGGAAATATTGTTGCGCAGATTCGTGTCCATGAATTTATTTTGTAAATCTATGATTTTATACAGCGTCACTATATATATTATCTGAACATTTTTAGTTTTTACCTTATCGTATCTTCAAGGTAGATGTTAGTAGTGATGATATGTAAAGTATTGCTATCGCTAGGTGTTGTTGAAGAGCTTACATTTTTAAGATATATTATTTGCAAAACCCACATTCCTTGCAGAGAAAAACAATTGTGATGCATAAAGGAAGAAAATTAAACACACTTCTTTTTCGAAGATATTATGCTAAAACTTGGCCAAGTCTTCATTTCTGTGTGTGAGGAATCATTATATCCGTGACAAATACATGAGATGTTTCTAAAGTAGTTTTTAAGGAAAGTTATTAATGACAGTTATCTCTCTGATATTGACTAATAATGATGGTTTGGTTTGTGTCCCCTTTAAGTACTGAATGAACGAGGACAGAATGACGTAAACTGTTACAAAGGTTGAAGGTAAGTCGGAAAAATCATCAAAGTTAAAATATAGTGGTAGTGGTGAAAGTGTTTCTTAAAATGGTACATTTTGGCTCTAATAAGACACAAAGTGTAAATAACTAATTCTTCAACGTTTATTTCTATATTCACTAGAAGGAGTTCCATTATAACAACTATCACTTTATATGTATTGATGTTTTGTGTAAGCTTGTTGTGTAAAATGTTGTTTGTAAATCGATGTCCTATATATTATGGTATAGGTGAAATGGTGCGTTCTGTGGCACAGTTAAATAAACAGGTCCGTAGTTAGGTCTACACAACTCTTAGTGATAACACTATTTATACTATAAATAGAAGTGATCTTACATCTCGTAATTGAGTTCCTTAAGGGAAGGTGCAAAACATTATTGTAAATACATTTGTCCTTTTAATTTTGGTGCTTTCATTCGTTTCATTCTTTTGGGTCAAGCTTTTCAAAAATGACACCACCTCCAAGTGGATTATCAAAGCGATGGCTTTCCTTTTTGGGTGATGGAAGAGACTTGTTCAGTTATGAACTGCAATATAGTCCATATGTGCCATTGTTGAACTACCAGGTTAAATATCTTAGTTCTCCATTGACATAAATATATAGTTCCGTCGTGAATGAATACAGACTTGTTACAGGCATAAACGTTGACATTAAACATACAATTTGACTCTTTTCTCGCTCTTGTAGCGGCATCACTTGTAAATAAAACTTCTATCAAAGTAAGTAAAATAAAAATACCAGGTAACAAAGACATACATGAATAAAACTGGATGTAATTTCGAATAATAGGCGTGATATATCACAACTATATTAACATATTAATTTGATTAAGAGAACTGTTCATAAAATGTTCATCATATCTGACATAAAACAATGTCTCAGTATGACAGAGGAATACTATAATGATGAGATATGAAGTGAGCACAACTCCATAAACAAATTGCCTTATAATTGCAAAAAAAAATCTGTCTGAAATGCACATCTGTCTGAATATATCGTTTATTATATTAGCTGTTTTCGTTTACAGATTGTTCTGGTTATTGCTTGGAGAATGATAGTGGAGTAACATAACTTTTTTTACAGACGGAAATCATTTAAAAGGGAAAAAATAAATTTGACATACGAAAGGATATTTTACTAAGTAACCTACTAATATTTGCCGTTAATTAATATGTACCGTTTACGAGACAACAGTAGATAAAGTTATAATAATCTTAGAGAAATAAACTAAAAGCAACAAAGAGCGATGTCCATGCTGTGTCTTTGTCTTTCTTAAAATGACAAAGTTCTACTTCAAATTTGAGATGCATCTTTCACACTACCGTCATTGCATATTAAGTTTAACTTTTATGAAAAGTTATAACATTTCTAATCCCAGATCAGAACATTAAAATTAAATATATATATAAGCAAAATAAACTATTTGTTGTAAAGATGTAATTATAAAAAGCCATTTTTTGGGGTCAAATTCTAATGATCGATATCTCGTATATGATGGAATACGGTAAAACTACAAATACTGTTATTTTAGAAGATGCCGATCTCCACTTATTCTGCTCAGGAGTTCAGTTCAATTATTCAACTATATAATTTATCTATTGTTGCTCAAATGAGATATGCCCGAAATTGAAAGGATTACCTGTAATGATCAGGAAAATAACTTCTCAAACAAGGGAAAAGTCCCTTACTTCGCGGATTTGTTGAAGTTTAATGCATAATTATGTTTAGCCGGATGACTTTTCCAATAAAGCTTGTCAATAAGAAAAAAAATATATGTTACCTTGCATCCCTTTTTTTAGGGAAGGGGAGGGGGCGGGGCCTTTTCGGTTAAGGCTTTGAACATTGCAAAATGGTTACAATTTGACAAGTTGAAGGGGTGAGAGTACTAAAGACGGGTTGTCGATCAGATGAGAGGGACGATACTGTATGACAGGAGATATTAGTGAGTTTGTGTGTCTAGTGATGGAATGAGGGAGGGGGTGCGTGTTGGTAAGGGGTGTTTTTAACAAGATAACCCAATAGTTCTAAACATAGTTAAGGTAATGGGGTAATTCTTATGGCATACACACAAAAAACAATATGTAAAATAATGTTATGTAACTCACGGGTTGTAAAAAAGTACATGGAATTATGTAAATATTACACAACATTCTGTAAAAGTATACATATGCATGCGATTGAGGATTACACAAACTTATTGTAAACATCTACTAAGTCATTTACATGATAACAAGTAACTTTTAACAAAGCGTTAACCAAACGGAAGCACAGTCTACATAATACAACACTACTTGTACCAGTTTGTCGATATTTATCGTTACTAAATGTACTATAGTAACCACGGCCATATATACGTGCAAGCCATATACCGTTACGTATTAAGTGTGCGACTACGAGCTACAATGACATGGAAAATGGCGTTAGAAGACTGGGGCCTGGAAGAATTGATTGAAAAATTCGAAGGTATGTTTTGATATTATGTAAGTGAACGTGACACGAACGAGAAATGCTTAGAAACCCACGACTAAGTTGGGTAGACGAATGCATTTGAGTCGCTTGCGTTACGTAGACGTAACGTTAAAGTCATACAATAACTTAATATCATAGGCTAGCTTCTGTCTGTCATAGTCAACCCATAATTGTCAACGAATCAGTGTAGCCTACATACAAGTGAACATTAAACGGAATAGCCTACGGACGGACGGAGGACTTAGGTACTTTTATTGTAGCCTAGTGCATCATGGTTCTATTGTACGTTAACCGTAACTTCGTATACCCTGCGAGTCACTTTGTTTAAGTAGTACTAGGCCTAGAACTAGAACTAGTAGGGTATACTTAGGCTATTTCAAGGCAATATATTTTAAATAGCATCGGCCATGGGCCTAAAGTTACGCTGGTACTATGTTTAATTTAGGATAAACATATATTCATGTAATGCAATATATAATTATCACTAATTGCCATTTTAGCTTGTAAGTTGTAGCAAGTAAGCCGAAGCTGATGTGGATTGGTGAATCTTTTAGACCTAGGCCCAACTATAATTTAGCTATATTATGAAAGTGATAAAGCTGATATAATTCATAGCAATCAACACAATTGCATACAGTGGGAGTGATCATTGTTTTAAGCATTGTTAACATGATGCATTGGTTGTAACAGCTGCCTACATTGTCTGATGAATGTTTAATGCAAGTTCCTGTTTTGAGAAGGAATCACTATAGGCCATCTGGCTTTCTAGTTTTATACTACTGTACTTGAAGAAGTTAGAATCACAACTGATTAAATTGTAGGCATTTTCTTTAGGAATGTCAATGTTTTGTGAGGGGTAAATGTAAAATACTGCTTATGCTCCAAGGAGGTTTTAACACAACTTCATTATGATGGGTTTTTGATTTTCTTTTCTTTGTTTTTACTTAGGAAGCATCGACTTGGAACTCTATTTGCAAAAGATTTCAGAAAGACCTCAGCCATATGTGTTACTTCTTGGAGGAAGCAACATACATCCCAAGCAGTCATTTGTGATCATCGAGAGACATGCCCTACCACAGAGGACATTTATGAAGCCATTGATGTGTGCTTCAAATCATTCTACGTGTCTAATCTGAATTATACCAAATTGCATGTCTTGGTGCCTGGGAATTTTTCCAAAAAGTTGTCTACCATTTGTCTGGTGGTGTCAAGTGCAAAACAAAAAGACAAAGTAACTTTAGTTTAGCAGTTGTCATTGACAGCACTCCACGTTTCCCCATCTCACGGATTAGAATGTATCTAAAGTTGTTGTTTATTTGGAATTGACTTTGGGGAGGGTTGTTTCTTTGTGTTTAATCTGGAATACCAAAAGGCATACCATGAGCCAACAACATAGACAAAGAAAGTGCAGTGTAGCACTCGTCATAGACAGCACTCCACGTTTTCTCATCCCACGGATCAGCATATATCTAAAGTTGTGGCTTATTTGAAATTGACTTTGGGAAGAGTTGTTTCTTTGTGTTTAATCTGGAATACCAAAAGGCATGTTCAAACAACAAAGACCAAGTAACTGCACTGTATCAATTGAAAATGTTGGCACTTTTAAGTTGACTTAATTCCACAAGACAATACTTTTAAAGCCTAAATTGTTCATTTTACATTTAATGGGATATAAAATATGGACCTATGGAATAGGAAGGTAGTAGGGCGTTTAATTGCTGAAAATCGCACATTCTGAATTGTTTGTGTTGTCATTGCTTTTTGCTCTCTCTTAAATGTACCTCTCTGCTGTGAGCGATTCAAACATGCATCCATATATTGTTAACCTAATTATTAGGTAATAATTAACCTTAAAGCTATGTAAACTATTTACTGAACGAGTGCTCTTCTGTTGTATTTGCGTTATATAATAAACATGTAAAACTTTACAAACCAGCAGTTAAGTAATTTTTACTTAAATGTTTTAATGTTCTTATTTGACAAGAAAATTAAGTAAAATTTTACTTAACCTGTGTTAAACGTTTTCTGAGTACAGTAGTGGAAGGGTGGATTAGAGAACTTAGGAGTAGTATTACTGAGAGGATGCCATATGTATGGATGAAGACTGTGATACAATGACCATTTCGGATATGGGCTTTGTACATTACAAAATGGTTATAATTTGATTTAAGAACATGAAGCTACATATGTCTAACACAAAAAACGAGAGTTAAGGGAACACTCGAAGTTATTTTTCAAAGCAAAACTCTATCTGTAAAGACTTAGACAAATCGTTATGCATGACACTCTCAGATTTACTAACGGATAAAGTTGGAACTTAACTTACCTTATTGTATTAAGAAGTTGTGGTTTTTTTTCATGCAAGTCTCGTGCTGCTTCTCCATAACGATATTTTAAAAATTTGAAAGAAAGTAATCGATTTTTACTGCCTAAATAAGTCACAGAAGACTGAGTTATTTACTTAGTAGATTTATCCTTGTTTGTTCTTCCCACTTACCAGGTTGGCCTGCATATTTACCTTACACTGGATCTCGAAAATATATATGAGATTTTATCTTAACGTTGTATGTTTATAAGGCTATTAAATTTGATAAGTAATCAACTTTATTTTTATTATATGATATTTTAGATACCCTAAAGATTATAACAAATAATTGTTACCATCTTGTTATGATCAACGACCAATAGGAAGCAAATAGCCCAGCCAATGTTATTCTAAATAGCGTTTCTATAGAAATTACGGAGGGTTGTGTGTACATTTGTAATATCATGCACTGACGGTAAGAGACACCGTAGGATACTAGTTCTTGCAGTGGTAACGCGTACATCTCTTTCTTACATGCAACATCTTTTAATTGTATTGCTCAAGTATTTGATTTACAGGGTAATGAACATAGTGAAATGTTAAACTATTGGAAACAAGCAAAAACCATTAAAACCCAAGACACTAGATCACATGTAGTTGTGGAATATATCATTGCTGTCCCCTATCTTATACCCTCAATTCTTCATGAACGGTACATGCGATGAGATTACATTATGTTTTCATCGTTCAGTATATTTGTTCTCATTGGTAACATAACCGAACTATAGTGAAAGCCACTCCTGCTTCTAAATATATTCTAACATTGACTATTCGACTGAAACGTTCAGAAGTATATACGTGTTAGCTTACTACTGGCCTGATATTGACGCGAGAACAGGTCAATCATTTATTTCTTCATCTTTCGTTCATGGCATATTTGTACAAGTTACATAACGTCTACAAAGATATAACATATCTTGATGGCATCTTTATGTAATAAACCAATATTATGATACAGGCATATCGAAAGGTACGAGATATCCCAACAAGCATAGATAATATCTCTAACTCACACTGTCGTAACACTTCTACTGACACTAAAGTCATGGCAATGGTGCTGCAAGTGTTTACAGATATGTTACGGTGGACTGTAATATACAATTATGACATGTTATACTTCTGATTGCATTTGAATTAAAATGCTTGCTGTTGATTGTTTCAATAGTTATTTCCGTGTGTAGTTAACTTAAAGATATTAATATATAACAATTATATCACTGATACGTTCATAGAATCACACCGTTATATGATGCGTCTGGAATTGTATATTCATGGCAAATCTGATCGCATCTTGAAAAGTACGGCCATATATAGCGTGCATTAAATGAGCCAAGCGTCTAAATAATCAATTTTCAAGCAACATATTTGAAAACGTGTATCCCTTTATAGCAATGTGAAATATGTCACCGTAAACAACGAGATGAGAGGATCGCAACAGGATAAGAGTGGCTTGTTGAATATTCAGTAGGACACGTTTTATGCTATCGCAGAGTAGAGGTTCATCAAACAGTAATATATCAAACAAATATTATTTCACCACCATTGAATAACACAGACCGGGTGCTGTAAATACAACAACAAAAAACAGTCCAACAGAAACGAAACTAACCAAATGTGTACACAAAAACATATCACTCGAAATCGTACAAAAGCAGTTATTTTATTTGATAAGAAGAATAAATAATAAAATATATATATATATATAATAAAATATATATATATATATATATATATATATATATATATATATATATATATACATATATATATATATATATATATATATATATATATATATATATATATATATATATATCAAGATAAAGATAAAGATTCAGGACTGCAAGGAAAGTGCTCTATGCTATAATAGCAGAGCCTAAATATATAAGTATATGCCTTGGTAAGTAAAGTCGTTACTCGGTGTTTCACACCCTTATGGTGGCGATCATCAGACAACTGAACAGATACTCGCTGCACGGGTATTATCCTAACACGAACCCTATTTCTTACGCGCACGGTTCATTGGTTTGAGCCTATTGTGGCGACACTAGGAGATGAATTCGGATCTGTTATTGAGCAAAGGCGGGTTTTTAGACAGGAGAATACAGAGCTTCTCATCGATGCAAAGATTACATTGTCCGGATCTACGCATGCGTGTATTCGAATGCTTGAGTACGTTCCACTCAATAACGAAAGGGTCACCCCTGCGCTTCAGGTGCCATATATGCTTAGAAAGCTCTGTTTCTTTTTCGTAGCGCTCATGGCGGAAGGACTTACTGTGGTTACTGCGCCTTTCTTAAAGGAGCCACTCGGTAGTCCTATGTATGATTTGGTGTCATGACCAGTTGTAAAATCGACCCATATATTACACTACTCACCAAGAAATTCCTGTTGAGGGGGCAATTGTGTTTTTTTTTTCTACAATTGCATGTACGTTGCGCCTGCTGACATCTATGCACGTTTTGTGTTAACAGCCGGTAATTGTGGCTGTTGGTAATTGATCGCATGTTTCTCATATAACTGTAACTCAATTTCACGTTGTTTTTGTTGAAAATTTGGTGGAGCATATTTCCATTCGGGAAGTGCTTGGCGAGTAGTCTGAAAAACAATTTACCCACATTAGATTTAACATTACGGCGATAAGGTGGGTTAAACTATGTTATGTTCCTGGTGCGGGGTTTCTTTCCGGGTTGCTTCTTACTACTCTCCTTACTATTGTTGTATTCTAGGTGGTCGGGTGGCCGCTATCTCGGAGCGCGTCGTTGCATATAGTATTTGTTATTTGTTAACGCAGGGGTCACTCGCAGGAGTTGCTTACATCAAGTTGTCAGCATTACAGTAGTGTAGTGACATATATATGTTAGTATAATTAAACATGGTGGATATCACAATAAGATTCAACAAGTAGGAAACTATCAAGCGATGTGTACAACTATTAACATATCACTCGCATCTGACATAACTATTTGTCCAGTGCCTCGTCCTGTTAACATCTCGTGATCTTACTGGCTTGAACTTTCCACTAACCTTCTTGTTGCTGTTATTACCATAGTCATGAGCTGGTTAAGTCTAGAGTTACGTACAATGTGAGATTATCTTTGGAGAAATTGCTATGTATAATACATGTTGGACCCTTTAAAAAGATGTTTTGACCCTTAAAAAAAGTCAGCCCCAAACACACAATACGCGTTCTGGACTTACAAACTACAGGAAAACCTGACACAAATGGGCTGTTATGATACCGCAAGAACATCGAAATGAGATATGATAAGCTGCATTGAAAATATTTTTACAAAAAGACATGATGACGATTAAAATCTACTAGTGTACAGACACGTGACGAATATAATATGCAATGGTGACTTATTGATTGTTTCAATTGTTATTTCAGTGTGTAGTTTATCTCATGATATTAATATAGAATATATCACTTTATACGGTCAAATGATCACACTCATTACGCATATCTCATGTTTGAATAGTCGTGCAGATATCATAAATCGAATAAAGTACAGACACATATAGTTGTTATATATAGTTGTTACAAGTGTCTAAGAAGCAATTTGCAAGCAAGACAAGAGCGGCATGTTGAATATCACAAGGGCACAGTTTATACAAAATGACATGACACATAGCCATATCCTTTTAAGTAAATATGATAGATAACACAGATACGATGCTATCAACAGTGTATAACACAAACAGGGGCCGTATCAGCAAAATAAACAACAACGTTTCTTAAAATAAAGCTACCGCAATATGTCAACAATATAGCCCTCGATATCACACATCGTATTCGGCAACAGATCTACTAGCGTTAGATATCATGATATTTCAAGTACGCATGTGTCGTCTTGTTAAAATTTCGTGATTTTCCTCGCTTTGACTTTCTGCCAACATTCCCGTTGCTTTTATTATCATAGTCAGGGACAGGTTACGACGAAAGTGCAAGGATTATGTTGAGTTCAATATGGGTTTATCTTCCGAGAAATGGTTATGTGTTATGAATAGACTATGTAATATGATTTTACAGTTTTCTTACTTGTCTGTCTCTGATAATGTCACTGCTTCTCCCTGCCCAGCTCCTAAACGTATATTAAAAGTGCAAATATCGATGGTATATCGTTTTGTTCTAGTATTTGTTCGGTGTTAATGACTTGCATTAAGACACATACGACTATAGACAGATTATGTTGAGTTAAACTCAAGTAGGACTTTGTTTGCTTAGCTGTTAACTAGCTAAGAAAGCATATGTCTTAGCTATTAACAACACCAACTCATATACTTTGTAACAAACAGATTATCATTATAATGTACTTTTGAAAAAAAAATGTTCATCTAGAGCATGGGAAGAACTACCTAACGACTTAGGTTGTCAAACCTCAACTCAAGTCCACTTACATCGAGATTGAGTCCATTGGAGAGAATATATCTTATCTGAAGAGGCCTCCCCTCTAAGTTAAATGTAATTACAGAGCAATGGAGCTAGGTATACTGCATACGTATTGCAATAAATACTTAACTGACTAGCAAGAAACATAAAGAGCAATAGTTATAGGCAATGTTAGTAAAGAAAATATGAGTCTAATATCAAAAACTTACCGATAGCGTGGAATTACTTCTTCTGTTATAGATGCTAACTACTTCAAAGAGAAGCGAGATATAACGTTCCTTAAAAAATAAGACTGCATTATATAGCTGCATACAAATGATAAAGTCAAACATTATGACCTACTTATGATCGGGGTCTGGTACAAGATACTGATACTTATACTAGTCTATTCATGCAGGCTATTCATATTTACTTAATCTCTTTTCGATAATAAACCAAAGTTCAATCATTTTTACTGACTTTTTTTTCCGTGAACATAACTTTTTCAGCTGCCTATTGGCAGACAGTATACACTGAAATTGGATTTGTAAAGAAGGATATATTGTACGCTAGCCTGATAGTCTGGTAACGTGTTAAGGTCAATCATAATGTGTTTACGTTATATAATGAGACTCAGCATATGATGTAGCACAGTAACGGAGTGAAAAGTTCCCAGATTCTGAAAATTATTTTCAAAAAGTTTTTATAATATTAAAAGTTATATATCATTAAGACTGTTACAAGTATCGATACAAGAATTCCACCATTAGTACATTACGAGTAACAAGTGGAAGAGTTCAAGTAGACCCATCCACGTTCATAACTAGTAATGAGTATGAATTATATGATAGTCGTTATAAAACACTTCATTACAATATTTGGTTACATAGATAATGAAGAGGAAAAAGAAAGCCGATGGGAAAAATCTTATCTCAAACCGGTAACACTGTCTGAGAACCATATCGACACTCGTAATAAAAGTTATCACTAAACCAGTACCAGTATTCGATTGAATAAAAGGAAGAGTAAATATGTACTGAAGTCCATATCACTCTGATATAAAATATATGTTAAAGTTCAGAGTGCAATAACTCTGCCTATATTTCATTGCATATGTTATATGACTAAGTAAACTCTCTTCTATTGATTGTCGCGACTTCAGAATAACCAAGCCTGTTTTAATTTCCTCACATCAAATATAACAGTTGTTTACGTAACAGACTTATAATCGAAATACAAGCAAAATGTGACTAAACACGAACACACTAATTTAGTTTGAGTTTGAGTATATTTCCACAACAGTAAAAGAGGATTAGTACAAAGTCTATATAATACAACGTGGTGGAGCAGGACTGAAAAAGCATTATCTTGTACTAGCAGTACTTTTTAAACAAATTAAACAGTAAAGATATATAATTCAAATATAGAGGAAAATGAAGAAAGAAAAAACAAACAAAGGTAATTCACAACTGACAAGCAATAATGACTTACAAAACACAAAGAAAATTAACAAGTTACAAGCAATTATGATTTAGAAGTTGATCCTTTAACATTTCTGTAAAGGAGAAGATACGATTTATAGCATTTCTATTGTTATCTAGTATATTCCAAAGTTTAACGCCACTGAATAAAACAATAAAAAAAATGATGGGCAATATCATTGCAAGAAAGATTTGTGCAAAAGTCGTGAGATGTCGTTGTGCTATAATAATGGAATGATTTGTTATAAATTTAACAACTGTCAAAGTAAAGCGGTAAGAGCCCCGTTATATATTTAGAACATGAAAAAAGCCACTTGTAAATTGTAGATATCAACAATATTAAGAATCACATGATTGTAGAAAAGGGATTTGGTTTGCACGATAATCAGACTAGTCAAAATACAAATAGCTCTTTTTGTAAAATATGTAAACGATTCAAGTTAGTGTTACCCCATATAATAATACAATATGATAGTTACGAATGAATAAGTGAATCATACAAGGATGTAACGATATTAGATGGGACGAAATAGCTGATTTTATACAATATACCAATTACTCTTGGAATTTTTAAACAAAGAACATTGATATGGTGTTTCAAGGTGGGCTTGGAGTCATGTAAATGTCGAGGAAATTGGCTTTATTAACTAAAACAATTTATTAAAATCAATTTATAACTCAACAGTGCCAAATTTACGCTGCAAAGTACGGACAATCATGACATTGAGTTAGAAATATTAAATACCAGTTTATTGGTTTTGAACCATAATGAAACCATTTTTAGCTTATTATTTACTCTGGCATTAGTGTTATTACGGACAGCTCTAAAAAAAAAGATGAGGTAAAACACTATTATATTGTATTTAGTATGATGTAGTCCCGAAATATAAAGAACTTCGAAAAAAAAAACAATAGCATGACGACGTAATAAGAGTAATGTAAAAATCAGACTTATTATCGAAATGCAAGCAAAATGTGACTTAACACAATCACGTTTATTGAGTTTGAGTCTGAGTATATTCTCACAACAATACAAAGGATTAGTAAGAAAGAACAAACAAAGGTAGTTAACAAGTTACAAGCAATTATGCTTTAGGAGGTGATCCTTAAACCTTTTTTTCAAGGATAAAATGCTCTTTACAGCTTTTGAATTGTTATCTAGTATATTCTAAAGTTTAACGGCATTGTTTACAAAAAACCGATGGGCAATCTCATTATAAGAAAGATTTGTGCAAAGAGTCGTAAGATGTCCTTGTGTTATAAGAATGTAATGTTTGTTATAAATTAAATAACTATCAAACTTAAGCGGTAAGAGCCCCTTTATATATTTTGAACATGAAAACAGTCACTTGTAAATTTTAGATATCAAATATATTAAGAATCATACGAGGGAAGAAAAGGGATTTGGTTTGCACGATAATCAGACTAGTCAAAATACAAATAGCTCTTTTTTGTAAAATATGTAAACGATTCAAGTTAGTGTTACCCCACATAATAATACAATATGATAGTTACGAATGAATAAGTGAATCATACAAGGATGTAATTGTATTCGATGGGACGAAATAGCTGATTTATACAATATACCAATTACTCTTGGAATGTTTGAACAAAGAACATTGATATGGTGTTTCAAGGTGGGCTTGGAGTCATGTAAATGTCGAGGACATATGCTTTCTTAACTGGAACAATTTTATTAAAATCAATGTATAACTCAACAGTGCCAAATTTACGCTGCAAAGCACGGATAATCATGACATTGGGTTAGAAATATTGTATAATAATTTAATTGCTTTTGAACCATAATGAAACCATTTTTAGCTCAGTATCTACTTCAGTTTAGTGTTATGACTGAGAGCCCTAAAAAAAAAAAAAGGTAAAACAATATTTTATTGTAGGTAGTATGATGTAGTCCCGAAATATCAAGAACTTTGAAACACAATATCAATGACGTAATAAGAGTAATGTAAAATAAGACCTTTTATCGAAATGCAAGCAAAATGTGACTTAACACAATCAAATTTATTGAATTTGAGTCTGAGTATATTTTCACAACAATAAAGAGGAGTAGTACAAAGTGAAGATCATACAAGGTGGTGGAGGAGGACTGTAAAAGCATTAGCTTGTACGAGAAGTCCCTCTTAGACAAGTTAAACAATACAGATATACAATACAAAACTAGAGGAAATGAATAAAGAAAAAACAAAGGTATTTAACAACTTACAAGCAATTATGGTTTAGGAGTTGATACTTTAACTTTTTTATAGGAGAAGATGCTATTTAAAGCTTTTGTATTGTCATCTAGTATATTCCAAAGTTTAATGACACTATTTACAAAAACCGATGGGCAATATCATTGCAAGAAAGATTCGTGCAAAAAGACGTGAGATGTCCTTGTGTTATAAGAATGGAATGTTTTGTTATAAATTAAACAAAAATCGAACTTAAGCGGTAAGAGCCCCTTTATATATTTTGAACATGAAATCAACCACTTGTAAACTGTAGGTATTACGAATATTAAGAAGCCTTAAGGGAAGAAAACGGATGTGGTTTGCACGATAGACTTAGCCAAAATACCAACAACTCTGTTTTTTTGAAAATATGTAAACGATTCAAGTAGGAAGAGTAAGCGTTACCCCATTTACAAGAGGATAGGATTTTTAACAAAGAACATCGATACGGTGTTTCCAGGTGAGGTTGGAGTAGATGTAAATGCCGAAGAAATTGGCTTTATTAACTAGGTAAATTGTGTTACAATCAATGAATAAATCAACAGTGCCAAGCTTACGCAGCAAAGCATGAAAGATCATTAATTTGGTTTATAAATATTTAATGATAATTTATTGGATTTGTACAATAATGAAACCACTTTTAACTCAGTATTTACTGTACGTGGCCCGAATATGAGGTCTTTATGTTTATGAAGAAGACATGTGTCGTCTGCAAATGAGGTAAAGGAGAGTACATATCATTTATGTTAGCAAGAAATAATAGAAGTCCAAGAATGGAGCCTCGAGGTACACCACAATTGATATTAAAAATAAATGGAAGAACCTTTGTTTATACGCACTGTTTGAATTCTATCTGACAAATAACTATGAAACCGATTAAAAGTCCCCGATCGCCATAGTGGTTCAGTTTACTTAGCAAAATTATGTAATCCACAGTGTCAAATGCTTTGGATAGACCTAAAAAAAGTACGAAAACTAATTTCTTTACTATTAAAACCATCTGTGATATACTTCACAATGTTGCTCACTGCCATGAAGGTGGAAATGTTGTTGCCAAAGCCAAACTGGTCGAAGAGAGTATACTATTCTGAGTTACAAAACTTATTAACCTGGAATTACATGATACGTTCTAGGACCTTTGAAAAGATATTTCTAGTAACCGTCTGAGTCACTACATAATTTACAAATGTAAACTAGAGGGGAATACCCCATCAGAACATTTTTCTTGATCTGATTATTATAGATCTGAGATCACGTGACAAAATATTACCTTCCAATTTTATTACACATGAAAAAAATAAATGAGAATTTTGCATCTTTTGATTTTTACAATGAATATCGACTTGACATTTACCGATGTTGATGATCAATTATATTAAATTACAGCTCTTGTCCAATACTTTGGGTTGTTGGGACTTGTCTTAATACCTTACGTTATACCTTATATACCTTATGTATAATTTAAATATAATCCTGCTCCTTTTGAACTATAACTCTGTTTTTTTTTTCAGGGAAGGACCCCACATCCTGCAAAGGAATCGGATTAACGACCATAGAAACACAACCCTTCCTTTGGTACACTTTCTATCATAAAGGTTCTTGACCCTTCACATAACAGGCAAGGATAGTTTACCATTTTGCAAATGTAATATTGTAGCAAATTCAATAAAAAGATGAGCAAAAATTAATACGTAACTTAATTTGATTGATTAGTTCTCCTCTCATATAACTTAGTTAAAGAAAAGTGTCTGGCAACATACCGAATAGTGTAGCACTTAATCATACTTATTTAATTGTGCTAGATATGTTCCTTGTAATTCTTCAGTCATCACACAGAGCTTATCAGTGGCGTGCGTAAAGGGTGAGTGAACATGGCCCATGTCCCCTACTCTACCGTCATTCGAGGGGAAATGGAGTCGTAGGCATTTTATCCATTCAGTCTGAGGATAACGTTAACCTTTCCACACACACACTTATATCCTAACACAAAACAGATTCCGATTATTTATTAGCAAAGCCTTGCATGAATACCTGACCATAGACCTAATTAATGCCCCGATGATGTGTAATTGTAGATCAATATTTTAACCCTTTGCTTTCCACGGACAAAATCCAAAACCAATACACGAGAAACGTTTTAGTTCACACCTGTTTTTAATATTTACATCAATGTTCTCTGTACTTGACAACGTATTGCCATCTTTCTATTCTGCTTTGAGATTTCGGTTTCCTCTCGAGGCTATCCAGGTCTGTTGCCATGGTTTATCTCTGTTGAGAATAAAGTAATATCAACTGTACAAAAATGTTAACCGACATAGCCAAGCATTCCTATATCATATATTGTACATAGAATTGTCACCAGTACTTCCAAATTAACATATCAAACAAATTGACATTCTGCTCTCCCAGTTCATGGCAATTGATAACTTAGAACCAAGTTGGCGTTAACAAGGTAAATAGATGAAAATCAATATCTTGAAAATATATAAGAATAGCAGAGTGACACCATGTTAACAGTTTTTCATATTTACTTATATTAAATGTAATAAACTACAGCAATGTTATATGTCTAAACAGTAAAGGAATGAATATATTTATTTAATTTAATAGTCTTAAGTGTTTTTGCATGTTTATAATTTCTTTATATAGCAATAATGAATAGATGATATGTTATTATCAAAATTCGGAGTCACCTTATCAAATTTGCACTAACATCAGTGTATGATTTCTTAAAATTTGAACTTTAACCCTGATATTTACATAAATATTTAACATTTCCACACAAGTGACATTGTAATTAGTTGGATGCAATGCCGTGGGTATAATGATATGTTCTATGTTGGGATGAAAGGAAACCGTTCCTTTTGCATGTGTGTTGTCTCATATTTATAACGTGCACTTTATTATTATTCTTTCTTACCTATAGTGATGGCGGAACAATTTCACCTGAAGAAAATCGAAAAACAACAACGTAACGCAATATAACACATAAAGCTATTAATTCCAAGCAGCCGCCCTCCCAAGCCCCCTCCCACAGAAGACCTATGTGTTCTTCTGACAAGGCCTAGCCGATAAAACATGACTGCCCCTTAGCGACTTTCTCTCAAAACACACAAACTAATATATACATCTATGGAGCCAATAGCTCACATTTGTAATCGACTTCCTTTAATCATAATAAACTTATAATTGTATAATGTGTTTATAATCACACATAATTATTCGATACTAACCTTTCGAATTAACCATTTATTTAAACTGTATGGAATAGCCGTATGTTACATATAGCCACATTTGTATTCCAAAATAAGAAACTTCAAACAATTAAATGTAACTTACATTTCCCTGGTCTTTTCCTCAATTAACTTTTCATGCTTGCCAACTAATTGTTGTGTCTTTAAGCTGTGCTAACCTATAGTTTGATTAGTTGTACAGTTTGATTAGTTGTTACAGTCAACAATCCAAGAACATAAATGTTGTACCCAAATCAAGATTCTATTATTCACATACCATCACATCCATCCTAGAGAGTATTTAAAACGTTTCTTCAAAAGAATGAATTTGAAACATAATTTAAGTGTTGACATGTCATACTGTTACAAAAGATTGATATTTCATACCCAAGATATTAAGCTTTAAGTATAACGTTACTTATTTGAACCACACTATGAAGGCTATATAAATGATCAGTCCAGTTTCTTTGAACAGGGCTTTATTACGATGTTTAATCTATCGTTTTTGTAGTTTAATTATTGGATATTAAATAAAATGTTTAATAAAATGTTAAATAAAATGTTAAATACGATATTTAGCGTTAAATATAGTGCTACTTATTTGAACCCAACTATTAAGGCTACATAAATGATCAGTTCAGTTTCTGAGTACAGGGCTTTATTACAATGTTTAATCTATCGCTTTTGTTTTTTTAATTACTGGATATTATAATAAAATGTGATTTTATATTGACAACAGTTCCCAGGTAAAACAATATCCCCGTACAAAAATTGTAATGAATTGCAAGAAAAACCCCAAATGGAAACCCCTCACATCGTTAACTTGCCTTTAAATAAATTACACATTCAACACAAGAGTAATTATTTAGCTTATCCTGGCTGAAATAAATACTACACTTAAAACATTAAGGAGGTTCTACTACCTATAGGGAAGTCAAATCAGAATAAAATGCACATCTTTCCGGAAACCTTCAGGGGATTTTTTATTTTATTTTTTGTGTGTTTAGCAATTTGTATCAGGTATAAATGTCTTCAATGACACACGTGTTATAGATTTAATTTGATTAAAGTGATGGCTATTATATAAGGAATGAAACATGAATTTCACATTACACATGTATATGAGTGTATCATACTGGCCGATTTACCAAAGGAAGTATAACATTTACTATTTGCATAATATTACCTCTTGACGATATTCTGCATCCGTCAACTCATCACCAACGGGTTTCATCTGTATATAACAAATTGTAAAATGAAATGAATACCAATACAAGTATAAATACAGAGTAGATATGGAGGATCACCCGAATGGATACAGTAACAGACCAGCTGAAAATCAAAATGAAATAAAACTCTTAGCAAACTGCTTTTCCAATAGAGAGCCTTTGTAAGAGAATAAGTAATGAGAGATAATTACCGGGAAGTGTATAGAACGCCCAAATGTCAGAATCCAACGAACAGACTGGATATTTAGTTTGAAGTGGCCTTCGCTGAATCCATAAGGAATCCAGAAAACTAAAATATAATTAAAAACAAAACAGGATTAGGGTAGGTAATCAATAGCAATAAGCAAACTAAGAAAATGCAATATAGAACGGCAGTCAATGATGTAATCTATGTCTGGATCAGGTTAAACGTCCATAGATTCAGGTACTGAGAAAGTAAGGGAGCAAGGAATATGTGTTATCGACAGAAATATATAACAGAACAAAATATTTGAACCGTCTGGTTGCATCCCAACACTGAAATAGGTTTATGGCAGAAGGTTCGAGTTACCAATATTCGAGAATTAAGAAGACTCTGTAAAATATATTCGCAAATATTCAGTATCTGTTCTTTTATGTTGCAATCTGGTGCAGGTAAACTAAAGTGCATGTCACCGAAACAAATATTATCATAAGAATTATGTATCAACAGAGGGTCGTGGACAATTGAACTGCATCCATTAAGTTCTAAAGCTGCATAGTAGAGACGATTTTGTTGATAACAATTTGTTCTTTCTAATAGAAAGTCTATCGTTCTTCGGATACATTTAGCCTCTCATGATGCTGTTCACAATCACGGAAACTGAATGTGGAAAATCGCATTTTCTTTACATTGGTCCGACCTACTACTGCCAACTGTTAAAAAGTCATAAAAAATACTATGATGCATTACGATGAGAATATGTCCTTCAAGCGTGAATTTTGCGTAAAATACATGATCCTTTATAGACATATATCGGTAAGTTAAACAAGCGCTATGCTGTGGAATATCTTGATGAAAACGTAAAAAGGACAAATTGTTTTTAGAATTATTTCAGATTTTATTCTGTATTATTTTGTTATTTTTCTTTTAAGTCCTGTTGTATTTCGTCTAAAACGTCTTCAAAAGGAGCTTTGCATGTTTATTTCATTAAGCGTCAGAGCAAGCAGCTACGTTGATGTCAGATATGAGTGTGTTAAACATGTGCAGCCTGTGCGATCTGTACCTCTCTCACCAGTTCACTACCCTCAGTCCCTCATTCAACCTCGTTAAGGTTAACATATGCAAGCTCACCACTTTTATATATACTATGCAGTGGCTGTTTGATTGTTCTTTAACTGGTCAATGCTTTATTTACGTTTGTAATCATTTGATATCTTAATTATTCCCGCTGTGAAAGTAAATATAAGAGAAGATCAGTACATTACAGTAAACTTGACTGATTTTAATTTTACATAGTTCCAAGCCCTTTCTCAGCTATGTCACTCATTTGGTTAAATATCTTTCTTCATCTGCGTTAATAGAAGAAATGTACTTATTCTGGCCGGGACTAACATGATCTCAAACTGTATCTTAAAGTTTCTTGAATTTCAAGAGGAAAAGGTGAAGAAGGCAAGAGATAGTCATCAATTAAAAACTAATCAACCAATAATGATCGTTACTGTACTTGTAAGTTCCTTTGATATCATGTTGAACAAGTCATGCATCGGTGTATAAGGAGGTAGAATACAGTCAGAAAACCTGATGATTAAGGAAAAGAAAATTTGACTAACAAAGAGATAAAATCAGAGACTCGCCGGTGATAAGAAGCTCGATTCGAATGAACTTTAAATGAATCATTTAATAAGTAGTACCATTTTGTATTTCCATACCCGTCTGCATAATACTCCAGCTACACGGCGTCTTGGATTCTCGTTCAATTTATTAAATACTCTCCGGTTATATACCACATCTAATAACAAGCTGGATAATGTTCATCATCATCATCATCATCATCATCATCATCATCATCATCTTCATCATCATTATCATCATCATCATCATCATCATCATCATCATCATCATCATCATCATCATCATCATCATCATCATCATCATCATCATCATCATCATCATCATCATCATCATCATCATCATCATCATCATCATCATCATCATCATCATCATCATCATCATCATCATCATCATCACCTTCATTATCATCATCACCATCACCACTATAACCATCTCCATCACCAATATTGTCGCGATGCTGGTCATTCATGAGACCACCATCAACATCACCACGTTGATCTTATCACATTACCATCTTCACCATCATAGTCACTACAATTACAATCACCATCACCATCATCATCACCATCAGGTTAAGAAGGAAAATTGCACAGTATAACAAGTATAGTTCATCACATTTTAAATCCTGGCTGCCTTTATGTAAAATTCCGATACTTTTAGAAAGTCTTTTTGATAAAATCTTAAAATATTTTCTTTCCATTTCAGTTTATGATCTATAAGTAAACCAAGACATTCGTCACAAAAACTCATTCTGTATTAACCTCATTAACAGTAATATCCAGATCAGTATTAAAACGGATATTGCAAAATAGAATGCAACTGTTTTGCTAACATTGAGAGATAACGTTTTAACTTCGACTTTGGAGTTCTTTTCTTATAATTTCTCATAGTACCTTGATGTCATCAACGGAATACAAATTATAATCATTTGGATACATTACACGTGTCGTTTGTATACAAGATAATCAATCTGGGCCTAATAGACGCTTGATGCACATCGCAAACTGTATTTAAAAAAAAAAAAAAACTGACTTTAAAGCACTGATGTGGACATATTGCTTTCTGTTCGACAAATAACTAGTTAGCCAGTCACGAACAATATCCCGATTTACGTACTGTTAGTGTAAGCTAAGGCCTTCTATCACTTTACTTCAACAAATTTCTTTGTTCTGAAGATTTATTGTAAAAGTTTTCTTTCTCTGTCTCATTTTGTCTCTCTTTTACTCTCTCATTCATTATATTCCTTACCCGATGATTGTTCTTTCATTATTAGTTTATTTCTTTAATCAATTTCTTCTTCATATGTTTTGTTTTACTTTTTTTATTAGCTTAACCTGTTAAAATTCATGAAGTATTTATGAACTATTATATTAAGTATATTAATAATTCCTCTATTGTTTCCATCATTAAAATTAATTAGTTTTTTTATCAAGTACTACTAATATTAAGTACTACTAATATTATTTATTCATTTTACTTACAAGAGTTGGTTGAATCTTTGAGAGTGTTGTATATAGTTTAATATTCCATTTAATTCATGCGCATTCATTTCTCTCCCTTCCTCTGTCTGTATGTGCATCCTCTCTATTAATGTTATGATTGGTAGAGAGAGACCAGAGGAGAGGACAATATTCCCATCTCCATCAATCTTACTGAAGGACCGGACTAGATGCACCCTGTATATGGGAATCTGAAGAAAGGAAAATAATAAATAGAATTAATTCCATCGTGTTATTTCATAGAATAAATACTTGAAAATTATAAAATTATAATTCTTTTAGGAATATCAACTATATTGTTGTTTTAATCTAATATTATTCAAATAATATTTTGTTTATTTTAATCAGATTTGTTGTATTGTTTGTTGATTATTTAATAATTAGTGGTTTGAACTTGTTGAAAAAAAAGGTAATTTTATGTGTAAAGTGTGTGTAATTACCTTTTTTTATCATTGTAAAATGTTAAAGGGTAAACAAGAGGGTTAGGTTAATTACAGAGATCAGTCATTGCCATTTCTGTTGAATGAATCAAAGGCGTTTAAGAGAGGTGAGGGATGGACGGAACAAGGGATGTCAGGGGTGTAGGGAGGGGTGTGTTCTGGTAAGTAAGGGTGTGCTAAAGTTAAGTGATATTTGGTCGGGTGTTAGGAGAGCGAGGATATGGTTTACCCTGGTGAATGTTATATTTATATTTTCAAAGCGTGTCAAGGGGTGAGAAACGGATCGATGGGTGTCATACTGGGCAAGGATGGGTAAAGTAGGGGTAGTGAGTGGTGCTTTATGGTGGGGGAGCATGGAAACCGCTTTCATATCTTAAATGTAATGTATGTTTTTTTTTTATGGGAGAGGAGGAAAACTGCAGAAACGAAAATAATTTTATGAAATTAATATAATACCGCTTTATCAGGGATTAAAGTTTAAGACTTATTTTGTGTTTAACTATGATATTATAATTTATTAATAATATATATGTATGTTTTATGTCTTTATCTTGAATGTGGTATTATAGAGATGTTAATTACACAATCGGATCCTTGTTATTATTTATTTTATTTAAGTGTTGTTTAACTGTTAATACTTCTTTAATCTCTGTTCATCATCGTTATCATAGACAGTAGTCGATTCAGGAGCTACCATATCATGACGAGGGTAAAATATGAGGGAGTGGTAGGTTAGTTATTTAAGTAGATTTATATCAGGGTTATACTGTATGCAATGTTACTGTTGAATACATATAAGTTGAGTGACAATTTAATGTACGGGGGAGGGGTTGGTGTATTCAATTTTGTGATGTTCTTATCTTGAAAGTCTAACTGTTTAAGTTTTATCATATGTAATGATTGAGGAAGACCACTTTGTGTTTAATCTAACCTTATCGTAGCCACGAATTCAATTAAACTGTACCTCGTGACTTAATGAGTTGGAGTGGAATGATATGTAGTTTGAGGATTTAGCCCAGGGTTATAGGAAAGTGAACAGTGTACCTTTCAGAGGAATGCGTTTTGCAATATCGACTCATTCCATTAAAGACAGTCAATTAAGGTAGAAACACGGATAGTTATTAATAGTTGTTCTTATTTTAAAATTTGTTGAATGTTAATGTTAATGCTCGATTGTATTCATATTTTAATAACACATTTCAATAAAAGATCAAAAGTAAACAATGCTTAATTATGTTATCTTCCTCACAATAAGTTGATCGGGGAGATATTATGTAATGATACAATTCTGCATGTATCATAGTCACGTGACCAAATGACGGTGTACTTACATTATGACTGGACGCTTTCAGTAGGAGCTCTATGGCTGACCTCTGTACTGACACTGTCTTTGTCACTGATGACCACATCTTGTGAGCACAACTCTGTGATAGTTTGAATGTCATCAGCATATAACAAGAAACATATTGTTGTATCGATTAAATATGATTAATGATAAGGTATATGATAAAACACGATGGTTTTATCGTGTAAGGGCGCACTGTACGGTACATACAGAACTTATGTAAGGACCCAACTCCTGAAATCCGATATGTCAAAACACTACCATGCCTTATATAGCCATGGTGACCAGTCGTCTTGGACGGGATGAATGCATTAGTGCAAGTATAAACGATTGATATTTAAACGTACGTAACTGGCCATGGGAGATAAAAGAGAAAATAACAATAAACAAAAGGTTATACATAAAAGTTTAAGAAAAAATAAACAGCAGGATACTCCTTATTTCTAACTCCCACCTTTCCAGACACCACCCCCTCCCTTAAGAACAAACATTCAAACACACTCAATTCACACAAAACAAAAGTCTAACCAACCTTCTTCCATCGACCGGATTGGAGATCAAGATGACAGGCATTACTCGGCCACAAAACTGGGAAACAGAGTAAACATGAAATCAAGAAAGTATATTTATAAACAAACCAAAGCTATGTGTTTAAGACTCTGAATACATTAAAATTAAGTAACTTTTCTTTAAAATAGATACATTTATAAATAACCATTTTTATTGGAAGAATTTTTATTTATGTTATTCGCCGTATGATTCCCTTTACAGATATGAGTTAACGACATTGAATGGTTTCAAAATTTCTAAAGCAGTTAATATGTATCATTATTGTTACCATAAAGTAGAACAATTAGTGACAAATATCAAAATGAAAGAAAGGATCCCGGTGCATGCTGAATGGCAGTAAATATTTATTTATCATTTCAAACTTTCAAGGATTTCTCTTTTTACTTGTGGTTTCCAGACTTGTCTATTACTGACGTAGATGGTTGAATCTAACTAATTATGATGTCAATTATATGATCCCACCAGCCCTGTATAATTGTTGCATTTACACAATATCATTACTATCACTAATGAAGTCATAGTATTCATCTCATAATTAATAACACTCATGTAACCCAAGTCTGTCATTTATCTACTTATAGTGTACTCTTGCCATGTATCAACCTCTGATAAAAAGGAGTTTGTTTGAACAATTTAATATAAATACATCCATTTGTAATGTTTAATTAACAATGTTTAAAAGCCAAAGCACATGAGTGTACTTTAATATAATTTTGCTATAACCAGTGTTTGCAACATTACACAGTCTGTACTGTAACCATTATACCTTGTATTATAACACAATGTATTGTTAGCCATACCGTGTATTGTAACATACTGTATATTAGCCATATCTTGTACACACATAGCCATACCTTGTACATTCTTTCTTTTTAATTCTTCTGGGATTTTCTCTGGTCTGATTGATGCAGGTAGTGCGCAGTTAGTAAACCTGTGATAATAAAATAAATATATCAACTGATGTAAACAACCAGCTCACCTTACTGTAGCCATGAAACATAATGATTAACAGAGATAACATCACAAACATTTAGCCTTTAAAGAAGGTCCTGCTAGGATCGAAACGTCAGGCCAAGTTAAATTTAAACATAATAATATTGTATCAACAAAATGCAAATATTTGCAATTGAGATAACAAAGTTCTATTGAACTAAGTTTATGGCATCCGTGTGTTTTCGAAAAGTTCATATATGCAATCAAATGTATGCCTGTTAAGTTATATGACGTAACATTTTGTTTCAATCACATGACCTTAAAACTCCAATCCACTTCAACTATCATATCCTTCTAGATATGATGGCATCTTTCATATTATGTGTTGTCTAGTACCTTTGGTCTGTTGCTTTGATTACATAATTAAATTATTGCCTAATTTCTTACATCTTTTGTAATTATCCCCCAATTTCCTCTCCTCATATTCATTTGATCTTTAAGTTACTTACCAAAGTTTCCTAAATTTCTTAGACGGCAGTACATAGTTAAATAATCCTACAATGTCTTCCTCAGCAAGTTCTGTTTTTTTGCCTGCATTCACCAATAACTTCACCAGTGATGAGAGGCTTGGTAGAGCAATACCAGACCGGAGCAATATGTTATTGTTGTCAACTTTACTGAAGGACCACCGCAGCCTTAGGTCAGATATTGGTATCTGAAGAAATATAAATAAAAATAAATAAAAAAAACTGTAGTTAAGATGCATGACCTCATTGACAGTAAATATTATTGAACATACTAAAAAATGAAAAGAAAACACAAAAGCGAAATAAAATGGAATAAAAAAAAACATGTCTTCAACTCACTACAGGATGCGTAGATATCGCTAGTACGTAGGAAAGTCGAGTTTGATTTAGACTATGATAAACAAATGTATAAGTTACCTATATAAAGATAGACTCTATTATATATTTAAAGGACTTAGTGATTGCAGATCTCGACTTAAGTCATTTTTTTTATTTTTTTTTTTATGAAATGATAAAGTGAACAATAGCCCATGCAGACTGACAGAAGTCAAGACCAAATATAGACAACTGGGTACTATAAAGAAAATCCGCATGGGCCAATCAGTGGTCCACAGCAACTTAGAACAACTAGAAGGGAGGGGCTTACTACAGCATCAGGCAAAGAAAATAAGATGCTGATGCACCCTGCACTTGAAGGGCTGAGCACCGTTGTCAGAAATGTCACCAACTACGCTATCTGGTAGGCTGTTCCATACATGTACCGCAGAGTGAATGAAGGTCCTGCCAGTGGAGACTGTCCTCGAAACTGGTACTGTGAAAGCATGGCCGGGCATCGACAATGTAGAGCGTGTAGCTTGTCTAGCTACAAAGGGTTGTGGTAGCATTGCCTTTAGGTCCGGTGGGCACTAGTTAGTGTGCATCTTATAGAGAACAGTCACTGCTGCCACCTGGCGTCTTTGGTGAAGAGATGAGATGTTCAACTCAGTTCATGCTTTCTCCTCACTTGTGCCTATGATGCGTAGGCCTTCTGGTGGGCGAGGCACTCATCCATGAAAGAGAGGCATACTCCATCACGCTACGGACCTGAGCCTTGTAGACTGTTGCTCGTCCCCTGACGTCCAATTTGTTGGCAACTTTCCTCAGGGCACCCAGTTTCTATCCAGCTCTGGATGATATCTTGGAGATGTGTTTTGCCCAGGTCAGCTTGCTGTCAATGGTGACAGTCAGAATCTCCAGCTCCTCTTTTTCGACCAGTTTGGTGTTGCCAAACATAAGATCCAGCTTAGTAGGGTTTTTCTTTCTAGAGACTTACAGTGCCTTGCATTTCGATGGTTCAAAGGTCACATTCCATTTGTCTGCCCAGATCCTCATTCGCTCTAGGTCTCTGTTTAAGCTTGCTGTTACCGCCTTGGGATCACCTCTTGATGAGATCTCACAGTACAGAGTAGAGTCATCTGCATAGAGGTAGAGGTTGTTTTCACATTCGTCGCCCAGATCGTCGATGAACACAGAGAACAGAAGAGGTCCCAGTATTGACCCTTGGGGCACTGACGCATTGATGGAGGAAGAACTTGATGACTATCCAGATAAGACAACTTTGATGGATCTGTCTGCACGGTAGCCCCTGATCCAAGTGAGAAGATTGCCTGAGACTCCATTCTCTTCAAGTTTTGAGCAGAGACCATTGTGCCACACCTTGTCAAATGCACATTTGATGTCCAGGGCAATAAGTCGCACCTCGTTACCTCTGTCCAGGCTGTTTGACCACTGTTGAGAGAGTATGGTGAGAATGTCAGCCGTTTTGTGGTTTGGCCTAAATCCAAACTGCCTATCCGATATCAGATGATTATCCAAGAGGTACTTCTGATGTTGGTTCTGTACAGCTGCCTCCATAACCTTGCTGATGATGCAGAGAAGAGAGATGGGGCGGTACATAGATGGACCTGCCTTTGAGTCTCTCTTGTGAAGAGGGATGACAGATGCAGTTTTCCATTGACTTGGAAAAACACCGTGTGAGAAGCAAGGCCCAAACAGCACGCTGAGTGGTCTTGCAAGTTCTGCACTTCACTCCTTCAGGACTCTGGCAGGGATTTCATCAGGGCCAGTAGCTTTGTCGGGTTACAGATTCCTCAAGAGCTTTCTGACATATTTGGACATATTTGACCTTGAAAACTATTCTATCTTTGGCGCATGATGTTGTACGCTGAACTTCTGGAGCAGGTTCCTCTGCACTATCAAGCTGGCATTTCCTAGCAAAGGTCTGACATAATTTGTCAGCCTTCTCTTTTGCTGAGGTGTAGACTTGGTTTCCATCTTTCAGCACAGGTATGTTAGCTCTGGTAGACTTTCCAGACAGAGTGTTGACAGTGTTCCACCATTTCTTACTGCTAAGGCTGCCATCTGAGAGTTCCTCTTTCAGTTTGTTGTCGTACCTTTGCTTTGCTTTTTTCTCAACATGATTGTACTCTTTTCTAGCTGCTGTGAACTTGTCCCTGTTTTCCTTGGTGTTGTTTGTTTTGGACTTCTTAAAGAGGCGCCGCTTCCTGGTAGCTGCTTGTTTGCATTGGTCGTCAAACCATTTATTGTCGCCGGTCTTTTTGGTCACAAGATTGCTTGGTATGAAGATGTCCATTGCATTACTGATGATAGAGGTGACGTTGTTGCAAACTTCTTCTGGGTCCTCAGATTGGAAAGCAAGAGACCAGTCCGCAGATGCTAAAAAACCTCTCATTCCCCAGTAGTCAGCCTTTTCATACTGCCAAATTTGCGTTTGTAGGGTTTGTCTCTGTGGAGTGGCACGTCCAGCTTTACTAGGACAGGATTGTGATCCGAGGTACCAAGTCTTGAGTATGTGGTACAAGAGGCTTCCAGGTCAGTCATGACTAGATCAAGAATCTGATCCTCCCGGGTTGATTTCTTGACTAACTGTGTTAATCCCAGAGAGTTGCACAGCTCCAGTGTACGGCGTCCAGCAGCGTTAGTTGTACGGCTACCAAGCCATTCTCCATGATGCACGTCGAAGTCGCCAAGAAGAACCACAGACTGAGCATTGAATTCTGAGAGTTTTGACAAGATGGTGGAGTCAAGGTAGCTAATCATATCACTGTTGGCACTAGGTGGTCTGTAAACTGCAGCAAATAGGATGTTCTGTGTTCAAAGAGTCACCGAAAACCACATAGGTTCCAAATCCTCTGGATCGAAGACAATGTCATGAAACACTGCGACACCTTCCAGGCAGTAGACGGCGATCCCACCTCTTGGTGGTGACAATTCTGTCTCTACGACAGCAGAGGGAGTATCACGGAATAGAGATGCAGTCAGCTCCATCCTTAACATTAGCATACAAAAAGGTTTCCACGATGACGATAATAGATTGCTTGAGTTCGTGGACAACTCCCCTATATTTGAGCGCAGTCCTCTGATGTTCACTTATAATATAGTCAGGCCCGTTTCACGTAGTCGTTGGGCAGACGTGGGTCATTTCCGTTTTGATCCGTCCATTCGATGCTTCGTTAAGTGACTTGTAGCAAGAAGAATTGCAGAGTTGGGGGTCGCTAGTCCCTTCACTCCAGAACACACCTAAGCGGTGCGGCGGGGATGTGCGCTATGCATGACCTAAACTGAAAGCATCCTGAGACTCAGGACAGTTCGGGCATCCAGATGGCAGACGGTACCGCTCGGCCAAGGATTGGGTGGTCAGCGCTCTGAGTACATCCCAACTACCCCCATTAAGGCTAAGCTAGTGTCTACCCTCAACCTACTCCCCCCTCCCAACACTCTTTCCGCCCTACCAGTCTAACAACGCATGTGCGGCCTAAGTGAAAAATTTGTGATAGATTGATTGTTAATCTCGACTTTTGTCATCTAGGCCATGATCCATCCACCCTTCAAACACCCACTCTCCCCATCCCTCCAGATAAACCCTCCCGAATATATGTAAATATATACATATATATGTGTATATATATATATATATATATATATATATATATATATATATATATATATATATATATATATATATATATATATATATATATGTATATATATATATATATATATATATATATATATATATATATATATATATATATATATAAGTGACAAAAAATAATGTTATTGTTAACATTAAATGATGTATTTTGGAAAATAAAATTGCTTTTTGTACTTTCCACATACGGAGTAAATTCAACCGAAACACTATTGTGTGTAACGCTAACAAGCAACCGTCACGTACACGTTATTTTATGTGATACATTTGTTTTCCTAATAACTGTTCAAATTTCTCGCCCATGGATTTCTTTATAAAACTTCTGTAGTTGGCTACTTCTTTGTTGTTTGTACACTATAAAGGAAGTTCATAATTAATACGACCCATTCGCTATACATAACAGCTGATATTCGTTGTTTATATTATGTAAACATAATTTTCTTTTAATTCTCTGGATCTACGAACCCATGGTAACAGCGTAAATGAATAAGAAAATATTGTTGATAGAACATGATACGCCTAACTGCAAATATGAAAGTTTATATTACCCTCCTCACCCACCCCCCCCCCCCCATTTCTCGATTCCTAGTATGTACACTTATCAATGACCAAGTTATAATAAAAACAATCAGTTGAACCTAACAAAAAAATGATTTTAATTCTCTCTATATCTGGATCTACGAACCCACCCTCATTTTTACCAGTCTTGCATAATAACATGGTAGAAGATATGTGAGGAAAGATTATGTTGATATTACATGATATTTGCAAAATAAAAGTTTCTATGATTTATCTTTACACCCATGGATCATCACATTAGCATAAGCGTTATCAAGCCTCAACCTACACACAGTAATCGCAAGAACGAACTTTTCGTCCCGACACATGCAGAGTAAATACAACCGACACACGCCCGTATGAACCGCTTACAAGCTACCGCCACGGAAACTCTAGTCAGATGCTAGTTTATGTCATAATATTTTATTTATATAACTGTAAAACAAATTCCATTCATATTTTATTCTCCCAAAAATGTTTGCTGTAGGCTCATGAAGGCGACATTATTCTATTCCATGTACCACTACCACTCATAATGTGACCGCACGACCAAATCCATTTTCACTACTAGTAGCTTATCACGGCTAACTCAGCACTCGGAATATCTGATTGGAATATTGCCAACTGATATGTTACTCGGTCTCTATACCTACAAATTAGAGTCCAATTAATAATTATTCAAAAACAGTTATATTCTTTTACACAAGTACAAGTTAATTACACAATTACTGAGACGAAAGAAACAACCTTGCATATATTTCTTGGTGCAGGCAAATGGGTTATCGATGGATTTAGTGGGACGGGTTAACATGTAATTCAGTCAAAATTACTTCATAGCGACACAGCATGATCAATGTATTTAATAATAAACATGAACCTTACAGTATACTGTAATATGCTCTAGTGAAAAAAATTACACATTTAAACAAATCTAAAATATTGTATTACATTTTATTTATTCTTATACTACATAACATGCATCGGTATTATGCATAAGGGAAATTAATCGTTCTTACTAGAATAGGGTTGTGATTAGATTTCACCTGATATCTTAGACCTTAAGTACATAAGAAGGTTCGTCAAGAATTCAACGAGACAATAATAAATCAAAAATTAGACAACAACAACAACAACAACAACGAGACTAGGCTTTCGCACCAGATTTCCTCTGAAGAAGTATCCATTGATGGTTATACCCTTTACCGCCATGATATAAATCGTAGAGGTGGTGGTGTGGAGAATTATGTGTCTACACAACTACGCAGCATTCATAAAACTGTTCTTGGGACAATTGGCATTGAAAGTATATGGACTGAACATTTTATTGGCTCTATTTATCGTCCACCTTCTGATAAATGCGAGTATATGCCGCTTTTGGAAAGTCATTTAAGCAATGTTGTTGAATCAGCTAGGGATGGTGACATGGCTATTACAGGTGACCTTAATAAAGATCTCTTTGTTCGAAAATGGCAAAAGAAATCACTCAAATATGCCAACAGTTTCAATTGTATAATATGATAGAAACTCCTACTCGGATCACTGAAAAACAGTTCTACCTGCATTGATCTGATCTTGGTTTCGAACCAGAAGAAATTATATTCCTCGGGAAATGTATCGGTTGGGTTTAGTTACCATAATCTTGTGTACATGTCGTGTCAAGCTTGTCAGATTAAATGCAATCCATAGCGTCTAAAAACTAGAACATATCGTAAATTTATTGATAGTAGCTTTCAGGCATACCTTTCCAATGCCAACTTGGAAAGTATATAACAAACCACTAATCCTGAAACTGCCTGAGGGCACTTTAAATGTATTTTTTACTCATTTTGCAGATAAACATGCCCCGCAAGCTGAAATTTGTATCAAGGGTATATTGCAGCCTTGGTTTAATGATGAAATTCTATCTATAAGTAGGGACCGTGACCATTATAAACGTGTTGCTCAAAAGAACTGGAAAGTCTAGTGACTGGGACTTTTTTCGTCATCTCAAAAAAAACAACTAATAATCTAACTAAACAAGCCAAATAGTCATACTATACTGATATTATTGAACAAAATAAAAGAAGTTTAAACACCTAATGGAATGGCTAACGCTTTCAATGTTTTTTTTTACAGACATTGGAAATTCAATTGCCCGGAAGTTTGTCAATGATGGTGGCGGGAAGTTAAGTAAGTTGACGAGTTTTTAAAGTTTATTGAAAAAAGTGAGGATTTTGTCAACAAACAACTCGCAAATATTCAAATTGGTAACTATAATGGTATTGATGGTATAAGTGCTAGACTTTAAAAACAGGAAGTTATCCAATTTCCAAATCAATTACCTTTATTCTTAATCTTACTATTCGTAGTGCATCCATTCCTGCTGAGTGGAAACAGGCAGTTGTTTCCCCTATTTTTAAAAATGGGCTGACAGATTGTGGTTACTATAGGCCCATCTCAGTTTTGCCTGTTATTACTAAAATTCTTGAGAAAGCGATTCATGCCAAGTTTATGGTCATCTTCAAAACAATGGGCTTATAAGTTCGTCACAATCTGGATTCAGACAACAACATTCTATAATTTATGCTATTATTGGCGTTACTGACTACATTCTTTATGATAGGGACAAGGGTCAGATCACTAGTGCTGCAGTGTTCTTGGACCTAAAAGAGGCATTTTGATACAGTCAACCATGAGTTTATTCTGCATAAATTATCTTATTATGGGAAACGGTATAATGAGCTAGCCTGGTTCTCTAATTATTTGTCAAATAGAGAAGAAACTATAAGTATTTATGAGGTTAAATCTGATGCAAGACCTGTTACAATTGGTGTACCCCAAGGCATCCATATTAGGTCCACTTTTCTTCATCACTTGTATTAATGACCTTCCTACTGCAGTTTCGAGTTGTAGGGTTTGTCTGTACGCCGATGATAATGCCATCATTTTTAGTTCAAAAAACGAATTAGATATTGAAAGGGTCATACATTTGGACCTGGAAGCTGTTTCGGATTAGATGAACACTAATAAGCTGACACTTAATGTTTCTAAAACCAAGGTTTGACGTTTGGCTCCTCTCAAATTATAAAAATGTTTAATCTTCTCAATGTAAAGCTTGATAATCTTAATATTCTTGAAAATATGTATGTATTCAAATACCTTGGAATGTGGTTTGACCCGTTTCTTAAATGGCAAAAACGTATTGACAAAATTACTGCAAATCACAGAAACGGGTTACTCTAAAAAGACTTGGTTGGTGTGTTGACCAGCAGACACGTAAAACTCTGTGTAACGATCTAATTGTACCCATATTGATTACTGTTCTGCCGTTTGGATAACGGCGACGAATACATTGGTTGACCGGCTGCAGATTTTTCAAAATTGTGCAACTAGATTAGTCCTGGGGTGTGGGCTTCGGGATGTGCATGTCACAGATATTTTCGATGAATTGAAATGGCTACATGTCCGTAAACGTGCATTTTATTTCAGAAATATTATAATGTATAGATGTGTCCACGCAAACTTCAGATTTCCGTACTGATATACTATTCTTACAGAACTAGATCTAGCTGCTCTTATCATGTTTTACTTGCTCCAGTTAGATCTGGGAATGAAAAAGGTCCTTTAAATTTTCTGGAGGCAGGTCGTGGAACAGTCTTCCCCCAAATTTGAAATGCTTGCCAAATGTTAATGTCTGATGTTTGTTTGTCTATCTTTGTTCCTTTTTGTGCTTTTGGATATTTATCGTTTATCTACTGCATTATATTGTATATGTATTTTGTATTGAGGGCTCTTCTGGAAAGCAGTGCTTCTGCACTGAGCAGGACTACTCTCATTAAAGATGACAACAATAAAAAATGATAAAAGGAAGTAACGAATGTGGATCCTCGATACTACTTACGTCATGACTTGATGCTATCTGTAGCAGCTGTACTGTAGACCTCTGTAGTAACTTACTGTCATCTTTCCTGATATAAACCTCCTCGGCACAGAGCTCTGTCACAGTCTTCCTGATCTCCTCAATGTCTCCATTTTGTTCCAAGATGCAGAGGATTGCAAACTTATTACAATCCCTTTTCTTCTTAAAATACTCAACGATGTTACGAGCAGCTGTACGGCTTAGTCCACATGCGAATCGAAAGACATACTGGAGGTCTAATCGATCCATCTTACTCATAGTTTGTTCCAATTCAGCTGAATTCTTCACACTAGCAGCGATATCCGCGACCTTAAATGATGCAAACCACTCACAGAATAGTTTATGGTAGAAACTTACTTCAATCTTGGTACTTACGTTACCAGGAGATTCTCCATCGGGAATATGAACGACCTTTTCCTCTACTAAAATACCAACACGGATATAGTGATCATAAAATGCCTGACCAACTCGTTTACAGAACACATCTTTTTCCCACACAATCTGTTGATTCTCTCTATTGAGTCCTTCAAATGCTATGTTATCAAGTTCACCATGGATAGCTTCAAACTCTACTTCATAGGTCACAACGTTACGTTCCGCTGCCTTGTTTCTGGTGTGACTGTGAAAACATTTCATCATATAAATGAAAAACTCCGTAACAGACTTAAATTTCTGAAAGTCTCTTCTTTCATCAGTCATGTGAGCGAACGTAACGAAGAATAGAGGAACTTGGCAGAGATCGTCAAGAATTGGGTTTCCTTTCAAACCTTGTTTAATTTTATCAAAAGCCTTTTCATTGTTGTCTCCGGTGATAGCTTTGCGAATGTACTGATCACGCGCAGTTTCATCAAAATCTTTCAACTTTACTCGTTTGGTTTCTGATTTGGCAAAGTCATTTGGTAGATACCTGGTCGTCAAGGTTACTTCAAATTTTCGAAACTTCTCATATCTGACGATCTGATCTACGTCACTTCCTGTGGTTTGATCTCTTTCAGGATACTCGTCATAGCCATCCAGGAGAACTTTAACTCTATGGCAGCCTTCCAGAATAGCTCTAATGTCAGATTGTTTCACACGGGGCTCGTTTGGTAATAGAAAAATTTTGATCGCTCTGTAAATGGACTTCACGTTACCCAGTTGTCTCAGTCGGAGAAGAATTAACACATCTGCATCATAGAAAGGGGATTCCTTCACACCGTTACACCAGTCATAGGCTAACTGAAGGGTTAGGGTTGATTTACCGTACCCTGGTTCACCCTCTATAATACGACGTACTGATTTAATACGCGGATCAGTGAAAATATGATTATATGACGCCAAACGTTCCCATGATCCTTCGGTGGAGATGAAACCCTCAATGCTGCCTTCCACGAATACTTTATCCACACAGTAGAGTCTATCTTTGATATAAGGGATCGGTTGAACTGCGTCATATCGTTCCTTGTACGTAGACTTCAGCTCTGTGAGAAGGATTTCTTTTTTTTCTGAATGTAATGAAATTGAAAAGCAAACAAAGAAATCATTAGTAGGGTACGGTATTAACAACGATTAACGTAACAAGACATTTTATATGAAAGTGCCATTTGCTTTGAAGTTGAAAGACCATCTAACCCCTCCCTCTTCGCCACATATGGCATTATTAAAGTATGTACATTTATTTGGAAAATGTTCAAATTTTCAAAGACTTTAATGAAAAAGTAAGGAATTAAGGCCACTGTTGCATACAAGTTATTCTATTGATTTAGAATACGATGACGTATCAATAAAATCATTTTCAATTTGTCTGTTAAAGTGCGATTGCATCAGAGCAAGCGCAACTATACGGACCTTCCAAAGTCAGTGCTTGTTGGGTTGATGGCTCAGCTCTTACAGGAGTGGACTGGTTTGATCTGGTAGGCTGACGGGAAATATTTCCTGCCTGTCGTCTGATCCGATCCATACTTCCTTTGTTTGAGTCACCCTCGGAGTTATTTAAAGATTCTCGCTCGCATGGTGTGCTTGTTCGTATGTTAATATAACAGGGGCGTTAGCACACCACATAGCCTTCGCACACCATGTGCACTGTGACTCGCCTGTTAACGATGACAAATACATATGACCATCATTGAAGGAAATAATCATACATTCCTGAACCTAGAAAAGGGTGTGTAAGGTACCACATACAGCAACCGACTGATACAAAAATTTGGTTAATAAATTACTACCACAAATTTGCAACCTTTTATCCTGCGGTTTACCACTTCCTATGTCCACAGCATCCATCAATATCGCCACTTTACGAATGAGTAAAAAGGGTTCAACAAGTAAACACGTGTGAAAACCAATAGATCACATGTAGACTAGTTGTAGAAAATACAAACGTTGCCCTCTTATGACTCCTCAATTCGTCATGAAGGGTGTTTGCAGTGAGATTGCAATCTGTTTGAATAGTGGGATATATATTGAATTGAGGCCAATTGAATTTATTGTCCACAATCGGAAATTCGGCATACACAGGTCGTAAACGACCAAAAAAAAAAAGAAGAGAAAAGCAATAGTATAAATTTCAATATACTGCGATACACATACATTAATACAAACATATATACATCATATATAGAGCATATGGTTTCACTGTAGATATGATATGAAATATATGAAAGAACAAATTCTGCCTCTAAATGTATTCCCACATTGACAAATCGTTTCTGCATTAGAAGGTGATATTAAACATAATCAGTGTGAGACCGAACTATCCAATTAAATATACATGCTGGCACAAGACTGGCCTGATATCGATGCGATTTACGTGCAATCATTTACTTTTTATATTATGTAATGACTCTACGAATTTCAATAACGTCAACTGACGTATAACTTTTATTGATATCATCCTTACGGTAATAAGACATCATTATCATAAATTTTGAACAGGAACTAGAGATCTAAAAAACATAGATTATAATATTAAATTAAACACCTGTATGATGGTGAAGCATGCGTAAACTGACATGTGACGCATTGTTCATCGTTCTTATATAATTTAAATATTAATGTTGCCATTGATAGTTTGAGCAGTGTTTTCAGTGTGCAATATAAATAAGGACATTCATATGAAGTATATCACTTATTATTATTATTATTATTATTATTATTATTATTATTATTATTATTATTATTATTATTATTATTATTATTATTATTATTATTATTATTATTATTATTATTATTATTATTATTATTATTATTATTATTATTATTATTATTATTATTATTATTATTATTATTATTATTATTATTATTATTATTATTATTATTATTATTATTATTATTATTATTATTATTATTATTATTATTATTATTATTATTATTATTATTATTATTATTATTATTATTATTATTATTATTATTATTATTATTATTATTATTATTATTATTATTATTATTATTATTATTATTATTATTATTATTATTATTATTATTATTATTATTATTATTATTATTATTATTATTATTATTATTATTATTATTATTATTATTATTATTATTATTATTATTATTATTATTATTATTATTATTATTATTATTATTATTATTATTATTATTATTATTATTATTATTATTATTATTATTATTATTATTATTATTATTATTATTATTATTATTATTATTATTATTATTATTATTATTATTATTATTATTATTATTATTATTATTATTATTATTATTATTATTATTATTATTCACAGACAGCAAAATAAACGACAAAGATCAATAAAAACGAAACTAGCTTAACAATAACATATCCCTAAAGATGGTAATACAAACACTTTTGATAATATTTCAGTACAATATATTAAACACTACAATATTCAACAAACACGACAATACCAAGCGACGTAAATACCACAATTGTCAACAAATCTTCTAGGATTTGATATAACGATGTGTCACGTGCGCATGTCTCGCCTTGCTAATATATCGAGATCTTCCTCGCTTGAACATTACGCAAACATATTTGTAGCTTCTATTTCAATATCCATGGATATGTTAAGTCGAAAGTGAAGACTATGTTAAGTTTATTTTGTGATTATCTTCTCAGAAATTGTTATGCATGTATAGTAGAGTTTTCAAAGTGTTGTAATCCTATAGGCGATTTTGTCTGTCGCTTGATCTCTCTGCCCACCTCCCAAAATCACAGTAAGAACACAAACAATTGGTGACCTCTGGTTGTCTCCGCTCATTTGTTGGTGGTAAATAATTTGAATTAATTCACAAAACAGACACAAGACAGTTGCAGCTGATTCTCTTATCAAAACGAAAACTTCTTTACTTGGTAGCAAACAGTTTATGATTGTAATATTTTTTTTAATAGTAACCCAAGAGCCTGGGAAGAAAAGCCAACCCCCCCCCCCCAAAGTTACCAACGCTCGATCAGTGTCCCCTTACATGGAAGCTGTCACCGTGTGATCATGACGATGTACGTCAAGTCCCTCTCAAATGGAACAGATCTTTGCCAAAAGTGTAAAATATTTTTATATCGACCGTGATTAACATGCTTATCCGTGTTATGTTGTTATGATGAATATTCTACTTCGTGCATGTGAGTAAGTCAGTTCAAGTTTATAATGCACACACGCATTATATCTCGCAACTCGTTGGGGGGATGCGTGGGCAGATACAACACAAACCTCATTACAAATAGTACAATAAGGTAGCGTTGATGTCAGACAACGTCAGTTCGTTAGTGTTTTGTACACATCTCCATTCAATTAATGTATCTCATAATTAAAACTAATATTTGCCATGAAATGTTTGTATATATATTACTTATGTTGTTATCATGCGGAGATTTTTCAATTTTTTTTTGTCAGTCAATTACACACGACAACACAACTTTCTAGGTATGATGAAAAGTTTCATTACATAATTTAAAATATTGCCAACGAAATTAACACAAATGAAGAACACGGAATACATGAACAAGAGGAATTGTTGTTTAACAGCTGTGAATGACTCTTTCACACTGCATAATATAACTGGAAAAAAAACACATTATTAAGCACACTGTAATATACTATGCTGTAAGGAATGCTTCAATGAATACTATAATAATAACTTAAGAATTATCATGAATTATTAAAAATGACACTGCACTAGAAACGTTAATACACATTGTTGTGGGCACTGTAAGTAACGAAAAAATACACAAATATATGTATAGGCTTCTACGTAATAGTAGCTTCAATGTTTTTACAGACTGAGTAAATATCAATTGTACGAATGGCAGTCTAATATAAACAAAGCTTACCGATAACGTGGAATTCATTGGTTTTTAATAGATGTTAATTACAACCCAGATGAGCGAGATATAACGTTTCTTACAAGTAGCACTTATATATATATATAGCTGCATATAAACGATTAAATTAAATAATCTGCAACTACTGATGGGCGCGGTATGGTACAATATACTTTACTGATAGATATCATTTTCATATTTATTTAATCTTTCTACGATGGTTTTATGGGATTGCTGCAGGACAAAGAACAATAATGTTTACTTAACCTTTTTGCGTGATCTTAATTTATTAGCTGCTTATTGACACACAGTATACGTGGTAATGTGCGTCGTAAAGAAGGTTGTATTACACGCTAGCTGGATAGCCTGGTAACTTGTTAAAGGTCAACCATACTGTGCATACTGTGATCAAGCCAAGTCATTGATGGCGGGATTAGCTGTTTGATTGACCTTTACAGTTCTGTTTAGTTTCGAAGTCTATATCTACAAATCAAGGTTCATATTTACAGTTTGATATTAATTGCAGCAATATATAACTATGTAAACAAACTAAGGCGAGTTAGACTGATACTATAAGCAGTACAGTGAAACGAAGAGATTAACATGCTCATGTATGTGTGTCCATATAGGTAGCCTACATTGTAAGGTTATGTGTGCTAACAAGTTACAAACACTATAACTTTCAAAAACATTCACTCCAGTTGAACAATCTCAATACTAGATTGTTATGTGATAATGTTACAGATATTACTGCATCTTGCTGTTCGTATATTTGGTGCAGTTTTAATTAAGTTATATTCTTCCTTACAAAACCATCATAACACAGGCATTTGTAGCAACGTTCCAATATATCTTATCATTAATTTTTTTGGAGGGAGGGGACAGGTTGGGGTGAGTTACATGGCGAAGATATCTGAGAAGTGTCCTTCATCTGCATAGATTCTCGTCTACACATGTTTATCTGTAGCCCTATCTACTTCAAGAGAGTAGAGGAAAGATAAGCAGCTTAACTTATCATGTGCCATAATCACAAACTAAGATAATGGGCATGGATGTAATTTGATTTCTAAAAGCAAACGGGGGAGGGGATCCTGGGGCAGGAGGTCTAAGGGCCTGTTTAACTCACTTTTGCGAACTTGTGTTATTTTATAAAGACGCTAGAAGTAATATGATGCAATATTTATAGCTTAATTTCAAGTACTACTTGTGTATTTGAAAATGTACTTATTCTATCTGCAAACAAAAGTGTTGTCAGATTCAATCATCGACATTAAAAGTAACAAATGGTCAATCGTATCGTCAATGAAGGACTGGACGGCGCCCATTGATACTCTCATAGATGGTAAACCGTCTAGGAGGGTTTCTCTCAAAATTCAAACACAGGCAAACTGGATAACCTTAACTGACATACGCCTATATGGTACTGTCACATTGGTACTAGTAGTATCATGCTAGTACCATAGTGCGTTAAAGATTTAAATAGGAATCGTCATACTGGGTCGATCATTTTTATAGCCTGTGTAGTAACATCATAAATAAGTCAAAACATATCGCAGAGTTGCCAAAATTGCTGTGGCATAACCAACCAAATTACCGGCAGAATCGGATAAAAAGCAAACTCTGTCTGGGAAAAAGTAGGGTGGGGCAAGTGCTCCTCTTTCACCATGTAATCCCGCCACCGATCGTGAGTATGGTATATTTGCAATTATATCAAGATTAAAACCGAAATTAATTACATATCAAATTTTTAGCCATGGTTAGTGGTATTACTCAGCATTGATATGAACGTATTATGTAGCTGAACTATTACATGTTTTATTATGTCTAAATTATTGTATATGTTACCTATGTTACTAGCCGAACCAAAAATACATATCTATTAGTAGCTACTGTTTTTGTGCGTGTGTGACTGTGTGGAATGCGAGTTGACCGGGGTAAAGAGCCCCATGGTATCAAGTTTGAAATTTGAAATGGAATTTGATTTGATTTTAGTCTAAGAATTAAAACAACAATCCAGTGACCTTAATTGACATAGTTTTTACAGTATGTGTTAGATCGTAAAATAAAGATACCAGCTGAAATACTTCTAGGTAAATTTTGAGTAGCTTTGGATGTAATATCAAACGTAGAAAAACACCTAACAAACGTCTTGCCTATTACAAAAAAAAAAAAACATTTATTTTTTCTTTAGATATGAATAATGGCAATTTCATATTCGATGACATATTTTGGAAGTAATAAAGAAAATGTAAGAAAAAAAAATATGAGCAATTGTCAATATTATATCATTAAAGCAAAGGGCACTTTTAAAGTAATTTACAACATAATCTTAACCATTTCCCCAATTATATCACATGCAGCTTATCAATATTACATATCATGTATTTGTAACAATATCATATATACCATCGCAACTGAAAGCCGGGCCGAATCCTAGACGTTATCCTCTCAAATTCACTCTAAAAGGGGCCGGATCAGCCAGAGTTTCCAACGAAAACTCACATTACTATCAGTATCATTTGAATTACTTTATCAAACTTTGCACCCCTGAGAACGATGTTTCTGGTAAACTAGCAAACACAGCATAGCTGAGCTTCTTGTTCTGTTCACAGATAGATAAACGGCAGCTTTTGTACACATAACCTTTGTATTATTTAAATTGTTATGATAAGTAAAACTCATCAAAATTGACATTTGAAGGAAAAGCTAAAGACTAGTTATCCAGAAAAATATCACTGCTATCACCAATCTCTTTTAGATGTCTTCTAAACATTTACATATCTATACGAAGGAAGAATAATGATATTCAACCTTGCATGTAGAAAATGATCTGATTCCAATAGACAACATTAGGCATGAAGTAGTATTGGTTTTGGGGGTAAAACTGTTCTAAATCTCCCAGAGTTTGCAACATTGTGACATCTTCACATGTACACTGATATGTTATTTTTATAATATATACGTCTACTATGAGGAAGAATTGTTTGCTGAAGAATCCGTCAAAACTCTGCTTTCTCTTCACGTGCATATTTACTACCCACATAAACAGTAGTTGGTTCATTTAGATTCATGGACACATATCCCTACGGTCAGATAAATAAATTAGAGGACACCAGCATCAGCTAAATGCTGTGGAATGTCTGTCACATAGTCAACTGAGAAATTGGTCATCTCAAATATATGCAACCCAGTTTAACCAATATTACATTACAATAAAGCCACCATGTTATATGAGTTTTGAGTCTTTTCCAGTTAACATAGCTGTCTCATCTGCTGTATCTATGAGTTAGCCATAATTTTCCAGAATTTGAAAGGTTTACACCTTTAAAGGTTGGAAAACAAACATTTTTAAGAAAGAAACAATTCCTTCACTTCGCGCATGCGTTGAAGTTCATGCATAATTCCGTTAAACAGGTGGAATTATACGCAAAAGCGTGTAAAAATACAGAATTTTTGTTCCCTTGTTTCAATGTTGTTGTTCATGTTGACGTTAGCGTATATACTTTATTTAAGTAAGAAACGTAAAAGTGCTTCCTAAACGAATCTATTTATGATTCTTCAAAACGATATCAAATTGTGAACAAAATTAACGATTTCTCACTGCCTAAATACGTTGCAGAAGCAATTTACTAAGTAGGATTTTAAAACTAAAAGGATTTTTCTCTTCATAATCAAGGTAGGCATGCATGTTTACCTAAAATGTTTATGAGATTTTACATTAAAGTCATATTTTTATAAGGCCAATACATTTGAAAAGTTACAAACTTTGTTGCTAATATATGGTTAGTTAAATATTTCTAGAGATTATAACACAATAAGTGTTATTGTATAATGTTTTAATCAATAACAAGCAAGTAACCCAGCCCATGCGTTTCGAATAGCATACCTATCTACACAATAAGGATTTTGAATACATTTGTATTACCGTACAATGACTGTAACAAAGGATAAATTCATGGTGTACATTTCTAGTTTTCTTCTGGAAGAAAGGCAAAACTTCAGAAATAAGAATGGCAACGATAATGAAACTAATAAAAACAGGTAAGAATTAAAAAGGAACATATGACGGTTTATCACTATAATATATATGGATTGTTCTATAGCTGAGGAATAACCATGATATTTTTTTTAATATGAATCAAATAAATGTTCTAACATTTTATTTACAAGAAAAGTTTCTTTGATTCTCATTCAGGTGTTAATAACTGTACCACATAGAAAGTAATGCAAGTATTACATGATATCATCTCTGATGCGGAATGTTATACACTGATGTTTGAATGTTCTGTTGACAATAATATCATCATGACGTCAACCTTCTTTTGTTTATCCAGTTTTATCAATTCTAAATTATCACTCATCCAAAATAAATATAATGCAATAATTTAACAGCATGAATCATAATTAATGGTTTGTCAGCTAGACTAGCAGTCCAGTCGCTCTGATGTTTAAGTTTCGTCAAATCAAAATATGGACGTAGTTTAACAACGCCAACTGGGCTGGCAGCGTTTGGTTTTAAATGATTTTTTAAATGCGTGTGTTCCAACAAATGAACAATTGACAAAATGGAAGATATTTAGACAAGAATTTACGACAGACAAAACAGTAAAAGTATAAGTAGTATGATGCATCCAGTATTAGACTGTATGAAGTATGACGAGTCCCGATATATAAAGAGCCTTGAAAGAAATAACGATGAACTAATACGAGAACATTTAAAACATAGTTACAATAATAAAAAAGAAAGAAAGTGAATTAAAAGGAAAACATGCGTTACACATTAAGCTTCAACGGACAATGAGTTCATTTCTTAGTATAATGCAAATCTATGGTCGAGTCAAATAGGTGTATAGGTAATATGTTTATTCAAATAATGAAGTAAAAGTTAACGTACTTGTATGAACAGGAGCAAATTGACCCGTTGCAAAATCTTCTTCACTTTCACAAGTGGAGGCAGAAGTGTGTCTGGCCCCTCGCATTCATTGAGGGAATCACTGCACTCAGTTACACAATCTTTCAAACTTATATTAGCAGAAAGGTGTATCAAACATAAATTTTGTTTTTCATAATGCTTTAATCTTCAATTTTATGTTTTTTCTTATGTATTTATAATTTTCATGAACATTCCAAATTTGAGTCACTACATAATCTACAAATGTCTTTTCTTGGTGAATACACTAGTGATTTTCTGTCCACCACTTTTGATAGTTGCAGCATTGGAAATTTGGCAGCTGACTATTAATATCTTATGACTATGGATCTGAAAGCACGTGACAAATAGTAGCTTCTGCTTTTTACACAAGTTTAAAGTACATGAGAATGTTGCATTTTTCTTTTTTACAATGAACATTGATATGACATTCAACGATGTTGAGGATCGATTATATTAAATAACTGCTCTTGTCTAATACTTTGGGTTGTCGAGACTTGTTTTAAGACCCTTTTATATACCTAATTTATAATCTAAATATGACTCTGCTCAATTTGAACTCTAAGTCTGTTTTTCAGGGGAGGACCCCACACCCTGCATGTGAAACAAATTAGCGATCATAGGAACACTATACCCTTCCTTCTAATCACGCCCTTGCATAGACGTTCTTGTCCCTTCCTATCACAGCCGAGGAATACTTAGTAAAGAATGGGGTGAGCAGTGGGTCCATGCATACTCCTCTTCCGTCATTCGAGGGAAAATGGTTCAGTTGTGGGCATGTTTATATTCAGTCTGGGAAAATTACACCTGTCTCACGTGTTAGTTACACAACCTTACAACCTCACACAAAAATTCGAGATTAGGTATTAGCAAGACCATGTGCTTAGACCTTATTATATACCTAATTAATGTTCCAATGATTAGGTATTAATGCCTATATTGGTTGCTTTTCAGGAACAAGGACCTCAAAACTTCATACACGAGAAACATTTTATCCCCACCTTTGATATCTTATGCACGCCACTGCAGCTTTCTGTAATGAAGTAATGTGGTGGAAAACTGAACATATTTGTTGGTGACACCTGAGTTATTATTAACATCAATGTCCTCTGAACTTGACAACGTATCGTCATCTTCTTATTCTGTTTCAAGATTTTGGTTTCCTCTCGAGACTCTCCAGGTTTGCTGCCATGGTTTATTTCTGTATAGAATAAATTATGATCAACTAGTACATGGTGATAACTGACATATCTAAACACACTTATACCATTTATTGTACATAAAATAGACACCAGCCTTTCCAAGTTAATATACAAAATAGATTGACATTTTACAATTATATCAGCTATGTGTATTTGCTTTCCGAGTTGTTTATTACCAGTAAATGAATTAATATTTATTCTACGTCTTCTAAAATTGGCAGCTACATTGTAAATGGAACTTAGATCCACAGTAGCTTTGACAATGTAAACATATTCAAATCAATCTCTTGACAAGCATTAATGAGTTTCAGATTGAAACTGTCACGAGGGAGGCGATTGATACATTACTGTTTTGTCCTCCGTGGAGTGGTCTAATGAGAGGGGTGTCCAATTATCATTTGGGTATCAATTTCGTGATTTAATTGATGTACAATATTTTACACATTGTAAGTTAGTCTGGTCTATGTTAGCCTCGTTGATAAGGAAGCTTTATAAAAACCTATAATCGATTAAAAAGTTTGTACGTTGTATACATAACATGCCGTACATTTTAGGGCATTCTTTCAAAAAATAAAATAAATTGAAACGGCTACAAAATTGCAGAAATAGACCAAAACAACCGTTTTTTCTTTCCTGCTGTCATTTGGCATTGCTATTTGTTTTACAACTGAAAATTCTTCATAATTGTAAATGGCTTTGCCGTTACATCTTGAATTTTCATTGGAGCAGCAAGTTGATAACTTGATATGATCTATACTTATAAATTATACTTAAATAAAATGGCATCCGCAACTACAGTAATGTGTCTAGACTAAACAGTAAAGGAATCAATATATTAATTTAATTGATTGATCTAAAGCGTCATCGCATGTTTATCATTGTTTCAAATAATAGTAATGATCCACTGAGATGTCATTAACAACATTCGGAGACACCATTTCAAATTTGCATTAGCATTAGTTCATGCTGTTTTAATTACAAATTCATATTTTGAACCTTGATATTTGCTTAGATATACAACAGTTTCACACGAGTGACATTGTAATTATTTAGGTGCAATGCTGTGGATGTAACGATACGTTCTATGTTTGGATGACAGAAAACCTTTCTTTTTTATGTTTGTTTGTTATGTTCTGAACTTGCTCGCTATTTAACAGTATTTTCTTACCTATAGCGACGACGGAAGTTTTCCACCTAAAGAAAGAAAAACAATGTAAAAATTAGATAAAACATTAAACTGCCGCCGCCGTCACTCCTCCCTACCAGCAGAAATTATATTTATCCCAAGACCGCTCTAAACGATGAATGCAATGCCTCTGTTTAACTGCGACTCTTTCTCTCACAACACAACTAATATATACATATTATGAATAGCATCCATTTTTAATCGACTTCCTATCACCATAATTAGACTTTAACTAATATAAGGTAGTTTGTAATCAGACCAAAATTAGTCATAAAACCTCTCGAACTAAACCGTCTCATTTATGTAAGCAGCATACTATAGTCCGCTGTAACATATAGCCACATTTTGATACCAAGATAAGAACCTCAAACAATTAAATAAAACTAATTATTTCACTGGTCCGCTGCTCATTTCACCTACCATTCTTCCACCAACATTCTGATATATTTATAGACCTGATAACCCTAGACTTAATAATGTTTACAATCAACAATAATGATATACCCACATTCAGATTTTACTATTCACATACCACCCTATCCATCCTACAATGTGCATAAAAAAACCTTCAAAAAAATGAATTGAAACATAACTTAAGTGTCGATATCTCATAGTTGTACAAAAGAGGGACATTTTAGAGCTGATACTGTTTCAGTTGTTCATATTTAAGATATTTAGCTTGAAAGTCTGATACGAAATATTTGAATCACACTACTAAGGCAAAATGAATGATCAGTTCAGTTCCTCGGTACAGTTTTTCATTTCAACGTTTAAATTCCATCGTGTGTGCATTATAATTCTTTGATATTAAATAAATTTGATTACTTTCTGACAACAATAAATAAATAAATAATCAAGATTGTAATGGATTGCCCAAAATACAAAAACAAAGGAGGCAGAGGAAAACCACTTCCAGCTGTTATTTGCCTCTTAAATAAAATTACACACATCCACCTAAAAGTATCTGCAAAGTTCATTTGCCTGCTTAAAACAAGTAACCAAAACGTAAATTAAAAATAGAAAACTGTGAATTATTAAGTTTTTTATACTTTTGTTCTTACTTTCATTTATTGATAAGGAGTATTTGATGATATGATACCGTAAAGACGTCGTGTTAATCCGCCAGATCTTGCTGAACATGTACCAACGCCTACGTGTAAAATTGTTAATGTTAGAAGTATACATGTTTACTAAGGAACATGTGCTATGGCTTTAATTGATTTAATGTGTGGCTATTAAACCTGGAATTACACATGTATCTCATTGTACACATGTTTATGTATGTATCATACTGACCGCTTTACTAAATGAAGTATAATATTCACTATTAGCATAACATTACCTCTTGACGATATTCTGCTTCTGTCAATTCATCTCCAATGGATTTCGTCTGTAAATAAGGTAATATGAATGAAGATGAGAACAAATACAAGAAACTTTTAATTATTTTCCCAGTAAAATGATAGTGTTGTCCAGTAGGAATAATATAGATATTGATAGCGAAATAAGTAACTGTATAAGTTTGCGAAAAATGAAATATATCGTTAGCTATACTATAGCAAGTAGGAAACGTTTCTTGTCCTCCTCTTGCTCCTCCTCCTCCTCACCAACACCACCACCATCAATACTTTTACATGAAATCCATCACCACCATCACATATCACATACCATCATCATCGTCATCGTCATCGTCATCGTCATCGTCATCGCCATCGCCATCACCATCACCACCACCACCACCACCACCACCACCACCACCACCACCACCACCACCACCACCACCACCACCACCACCACCACCATCACCATCATCATCATAACCATCACCATCACCACCACCATCATCATCATCATCATCATCATCATCATCATCATCATCATCATCACCACCATCATCATCGACCTCCACTATTATCACGACCGCCACGAACATCACAACCACTGTAACGATAACTACACAATCACTATCACCATGATCACCACAGAAACGGCCACCGCCACCGCCAGCGTCATCGTAATAATCACCGTTACCGTCACCGTCACCGTATTCGTCATCGTCATTGCAATATCCATCGCCACCACCATCACCAACATCACCGCCATCACCACCATCACCATCATCATCATCATCATCATCATCATCATCATCATCATCATCATCATCATCATCATCATCATCATCATCATCATCATCATCATCATCATCATCATCATCATCATCATCATCATCATCATCATCATCATCACCACCATCTTCATCATCAATATCACCACCATCATCATTACCATCACTCCCACTATCACATTCATCACCATTAGCACCATCATCATAACCATCATCACTATCACTGTCACATTCATCATCATCAACACCACATCATCATAACCATCTACACCATCACGGCCACTGCCACCAGCACCACCACCGTCACTGTCACTTCATAATCACTATCATAAGCATCATCACCACCATCCTCACCATCATCATCATCATCATCATCATCATCATCGCCATCATCACCATCATAACTGACACTATCAGTGTGATCATTTTGATCATCAACATCATAACAGTCATCACTGGCAACATCATCATCACAAACATCATCACCAACATCATCACAACCATCATCATCATCATCACCACCACCATCATCATCACCAACATTATCACCGCCATCATCACCATCACCACTATAAATTTCATTACCACCATCATCATCACCGGCATCACCATATGATCCAATCATCATCACGATAACCAGTATGATATTAACACCATCACCAACATTAACATCGTCATCATCATCATCATAACCTCCATTCTATACATCTATGTGACCATTGTCATCAGCATCATCAAAATCTTCATCAACATGATCTTCATCACAATCATCACCATCATTATCACCATCACCATCACCATCACCCTCATCATCATCATCATCATCATCATCAATATCATCATCACCACCATCACAACCATCATAACCACCGTCGCTGCCGCCACCGTCACCTTCACCGTCACCATCGCCATCGTCATCATCATCATCATCATCACCAGCTTCACCATATGTTCCAACCATCATCATCATGTTTAGCATCATGAATTTTAACATCATCACCATCACCAACACCATCATCGTCATCATCACCATCATAACCTCCATTCTCTTCATCTATGTGACCATCATTATCATCACCATCTCCATTATCGTCATCACAATCATCACCATCATTATCATTATCATCATTACCATCATAATCATCACGACCGTCACCATCATCACCATCACCAACATCATAATCGTCAGATACAACCACATATTTTATCGCCCTTTCAAAAGCTTTGTAAAGCGGTACTGTTTATCTATGACCACATGTTCGTATACATCATAATCCCTTGTACCTGTCACAGATCACATAACACACTGTGAAGTTAATTAACATGTTTTATGATGTATTAGCTTGATGTTACTTCTGCGCCACTGAAATGTCAGAGCACAAACAAATCTGAGATGTTTTCGCCATTTTATAGTTTAGAGGTTGCAAACAAGTATTCTTGTCTAAATGTTCCTTTGGAATGAACAGCATTCTTCCAAACTAAACTTCCATTCGGTGGGTTTCTTTTAGTGAGTTGAACCATCAAGGTTTCTTATTAAAATAAACAATGAGATACAATTACCGGGAAGAGTATAGAACGTCCAGATGCCTGCATCCAACGACCAGACTGGAGATTTAATATGTAGTACCCTTCGCTTCGTCCATAAGGCGCCCAGAAAACTAAAATATAAATGAAGTTAAAACAAGTCAGAGTAGGTAATCAGTATCAACAAACATGAACATACAAGATAGAACGGCAGTCAGTGTTATAATCTATGTTTTGATCAGGTCAAACTTCAACAGATTTAGGTACTGTCGCATACACAGTAAACAGTTGTATTCTGTTTATTGTTAATGCCAAATGCAACACTTTAAACTGAGTAATTCATACAGTATGCTTTATCAGACCGTTCAGTGAAACTAATTTGATAGTTTCCTTTGATTGTTTGATTGTTTCCATTAAATTTCGTCTGAACACAAGACCGGTTACTTGAAGATGGAGGAAACGTGCAAGAAGAAAGACCAAGGGGAGCAATCAGTTTGTCTCAGTGTTTTACTCCAAAGCTAAATGTGTGATACCGACATATTTATATCACATTTAACTATATCTATTAACTGTCCGGTTGCGTCCCAACACTAAAATATGTTAAAGGTAGAATGGTCAAGTTGCCATCATTTGAGAATTGAAAAGACTGTTAAAACATATTCACAAATATTCAGCATCTGTCCTCTAACATGAATTGGATATATGTTTATATCATACAGTTACTGGAATTTATATAGCACACATCTTTAAACGTATGTTTTCCAGTATTTTGAGTTGAAGGTTTGAGTTCCTGTCTATTACAATTCTTTCTCAGATATCTAAAGTTATTACAACTAAAATGTCGTGCTTATTTTAACTTCAGGTTTCAGATTTTTCTCTGACATTTCTGGCATTGCTCATTAACATTACAGATGACAAAAACAAAGTTAACAACTGAAAGGCAATCATATAACCTGAGCATTTGTCCTCAAAGCGTAAAGGTTGCATACAATACATGATCCTTTAGAGACACATATCGGTAAATTGATCAGCACTATGATATGGAAAATCCTAATAAAAACATAAGCAAGCTACATTTTACTTGATTTATGTTTGTTTACCTTTGTTTACTACCAGTGGTACCGCTGTTTTTATTTTAACGTCTCCATAACACACCGCAGGTGTTCCTATTGCATTTAGTCTAGAACGTCTTCAGTTGTAACTTTGGAAGTTTTTGTATCAGATTCAGGGCACCAGCTACGTTCATGTTGGATGTCATTGTATTAAACATATGTAGCCTGGGTGATATATTATTCATCACTCTCACCAACAAACTACTCTCAGACCCCCCTCCCCACTCCCGTATCCTGTTTAAACTTTCCACAGCGATTTAAATAGGCATTCACAACACGTCATTATCTTATCTTATTTCAGAGAAAGGGAGAGATCACTCTCGTTAATGTTAACATATTCAAGCTTCCCTCACTGTTATACCATGCAGTAGTTATTTGTTTGTACTGTGCAGGGTCTAGGCTTAATTTCAGTTTGTAATCTTTTGAGCTTTTTTTCTCTGAGCGAAGGTAAATGTACGAAACGCTCAGTATATTACAGTAAACTTAAATGATTTATTTAAATTGTTCCAAAGCTCTTTCTCAGCTATGTCACTTATTTGTTAAATATCTTTCTTCATCAGTCTTAATTTAAGATATTGACTTATTTTGGTCGGAAATAACATGATCTAAACTGTATCTTAAATGTTCTTGAATTACGAGAAGAAAAGGAAACAACAATATGAACCGAAGAAGGCAAGATATAGTCATCAATCAATAACTAATAAATCAATAATTATCGTTACTGTACCTTTAACGTTCTTTGATATCAAGTTGAAAATATCATGCATCGATGTACAAGGCGGCAGCAGACAGTGCTGAAACCTGATGATGAAAGAAAAATAAAATTTGACTAACAAAGAGACAAAATCAGAGACTCCATAATGACTAGACGCTCGATTCAAATAAACTGTAGCATGATCATATAATAAGAGATACAATTGTTAATCTCCATTCTCTAATACACTATGTACCAGCAGCACGGTGTCTTAGCTTCATGTTCAATTTATGTAATAGACGACGAGCGCATCATCGTCATCGTCATCGTCATCGTCATCGTCATCACCACCATCACCACCATCACCACCATCACCACCATCACCACCATCACCACCATCACCACCATCACCACCATCACCACCATCACCACCATCACCACCACCACCACCACCATCACCATCACCATCACCATCACCATCACCATCACCATCACCATCACCATCATCATCATCATCATCATCATCATCATCATCATCATCATCACCATCACTACAACCATCATCATTACCAACATCATCATTATCACCAACATCATCAGTATTATCATTACCGTCATCATCACCACCATCGCCATCCCAATCATCATCATCACAAACGCCACCGCCACCGTCACCAACATCATCACCAGCATCATCACCATCACCACCATCATCATCATCATCACCATCACTACAACCATCATCATCACCAACATCATCATTATCACCAACATCATCATTATCACCATCGATATCACCATCATCACCAACATCATCATTATTATCATTACCGTCATCATCACCACCATCGCCATCCCAATCATCATCATCACCAACGCCGCCGCCACCGTCACCATCATCATCACCATCGTCTTCACCATCATCATTTTTAGAGTAAGATTGGACTTGTAGTATTTCCCCATACTTCACGACAATAGTTTAGGTATCGAAGGAAAATTGCACAGTAAAACATATGAAGTGCATCACTATTTAAATGTACAGTATAAATATTTTGGGCCCAATTGACGCTTGAGGCACACCCCTACTATATTATGAAAACACTGACTTAAAAATGCTGATTTGGGCATAACATCATCACTATCACCATCACCACCATCATCACCATCTCCATCACCATCATCACCACCATATGATTCCACGATCATCACCATGATTATCACCATCACAACCAACATCGCAACCACCATCACAACCACCACCATCACAACCACCACCGCCAATATCACTATCAACACCATCATCACCACTATCATCAACAACAATGATATCATCAACACCATCACAATCAAAACGAACACAAAGTTCTACCATAACCACCATCACCATCAACATTAACATCACCATCATCATCATCATCATCATCATCATCATCATCATCATCATCATCATCATCATCATCATCATCATCATCATCCTCACCATCATCATCATCATCATCATCATCATCATCATCATCATCATCATCATCATCATCATCATCATCATCATCATCATCATCATCATCATCATCATCATCATCATCATCATCATCATCATCATCATCATCATCATCATCATCATCATCATCATCATTATCTTCTTCACAATCATCACCATCATTATCATCATCACCATCATCAGCACGACCATCGTCATCAGTACCATCTTCATAACCATCACCACCATTACCACCATCATCACCATCCTCACCATCAACATTATCACCATATGGTTCCACGATCATCATCATGATCATCACCGTTACAACCACAATCACCACCACCACCATTACTACCATCAATATCACCATCAACACCATCACCAACACCATCACAATCATCAACACCATATTGATCACCATCATCACCATCACTACCAAAACAACTACCACCACCACATCACCATCAACATTAACATCATAACCATCATTACCATCATCATAACCATCCTCAACATCAATATCCTCACCATCATCATTATCACAATCATCACCATCACCATTATCAACATCAACACTATCGCCATTCACCATCATCGCCACTCACCATCATGGCCACAATCAATATCACTATCGAAGCAATAATCAATGACATCACAACACTTACATTATCATCACCATCATCATCATCATCATCATCATCATCATCACCAACACCATCACAATCAACACCATGATCACCAAAATCACCATCAACACCAATGCCATTTACCACCATCGCCATCACCATCATCGCCATTACCACCATCACTATCACCATCACCACCACCATCATCACCATCAACATTATCACCATATGGTTCCACGATCATCATCATGATCATCACCATCACAACTACCACCACCACTATCACCATTACCACCATCAATATCACCATCAACACCATCACCAACACCATCACAATCATCAACATCATGTTGATCACCATCATCACCATCACCACCAAAACAACTACCACCACGACGTCACTATCATCATTAACATTAACATCACCACCATCATTACCATCGTCATCATCATAACCATCCTCACCATCAATATTATCACCATCATCATTATCACAATCATCACCATCACCATTATCACCATCAACACTATCGCCATTCACCATCATCGCCACAATCAATATCACTATCAACACCATCACACTTATCAACACCATATTGATCACTATCGTCACCATCACCACCATCACCACCAACACCACTACAACAACCGCCATCAACATTAACATCATCACCATAATCATCATAATAACCCTCCTCACCGTCATCGTCATCACCACTATCATCGCCTTAAACCATCATTGCCATTACAACCATCACAATCATCATCACCACCACCATCATTATCACCATCGCTCTTGTGAGCATGTGTGTGCCCACCATAACCATAACAAAAACGTTTACCATCATGATCACCAGCACCACCATCGTCGTCATCATCATCACCACCATATGATTTCAAAATCATTATTTTATGCGTAATGATCCAAATCATTGTCATCATCACCATTATCCGGTCCATTGCCCTCATCATTATGACCATCCCCATCATCACCATATGATTCCACGATCATCATGATTATTAACATCACCACCAACATCAACATCACCACCGTCACCATCATCACCTTCATTATAACCATCATCACCTTCATCATCACCATGACCACCATTACCATCATCACCGTCGCTGTTCTGGTCATTTGTGTGACCACCATAATCATTATCACCATTTTACTAGCACTATCGCCAGCAAACACATCACCATATGATTCCAAGATCATCACGATTATTAACATCACCATCACCACCAACATCACCATCATCATGACCTCATCACCATTATCATTACCATCATTACCATCACCATATGCATCATGATCATTAACATCATCACCTTTATCGTCATCGTTTGGATCATCAATACCATCATCAGCATCAGCAACACAATATGATCCCACAATCTTCACCATGGTAAGCATCATGATTATAAAGATAATCATCACCACCAACTCCATCATCGTCATCACTATCATCATCCCCTCCATCGTCATCACCATCATGATCATCACCACTGTCAAACTTATGAGACCATCATCACCACTTTTATCCTATCATATTTCCATCTTTACCACAATATTCATTACAATCACCGTTCCCATTATCACCACCACTGTGTCCCTATTGGTTTCTTTTTTTCTTGATCTATTCCTTCCATTGCTCTATCTTTTCTATCTTTTTTATCCATGACCTTCGAAAATGGAAAAGAAAAGAAAAACTTTAAACATATTCTACTTCAAAAAAACTGAACATACCACGAAGGCCTACTAACGATTTTAAAACCACACAGTGTCTAGACGTATCCATGGCAACCTTGTGGTACTTGTTTGTCAGTAAATTCCAGGTGTTTTATTAAGGACGCGCGCGTCTCTGATATTGAATACAACTTCTTTCATTGTATTGTTCAGGTATTTGATTGACAGGTGTTGAACAAAAGAAAAATGTTAAACTATTGAAAGTGTCAGTACAGTCAGTGTACATCTTTAGCAAGAAAAAAATTATGAAATAAGTTCGATAGACTTTTAGGATAAATAAACCGTGTACTGTCTGAGTAGAAAAGAGAAGAAATGGTTAACGTACAGATGTATGATATAAATGTGTACAGTGTAGGGTATATATGACAAGGCTAATTTTTTCAAATGGAAATTTGGTAAAAACACAATGTACAGAAATAGAGATTAAGGAAGGGTCATAGGCCTTGTAGGTTTGGGAGGGGGAGGGTGTGTGTCAGTGTGTGTGTGTGGCGGGGATGGGGGGTGGTGAGCAGAATACTGCACTGTTAGAAAGCATCTACAGTAAAATCTTCTGAAATATCAAGCTAAAAACAGATGTACTGTGTTTGTTTACTATTATTATATTCTGCAAACATTATGAATAGAAAGGCAAAATATATATGTGATTTTGAGTCTTATTTACATATAGACTGTTTGATTGGTCTCTACTGTGTGGGGATTGGCTGTAATGATATGGGGGTTCATACTATGCATACATCAAGATATTTTTGTTGCATGGGGCAGGTGGGGTGGGAGGGGGTTGGGAGCAAATTGTTGGAGTGGAGGAGGTGAAGACAGGTTGTTAATCAGAAGAGAGGAACGATAATAGTATAACAGAAGACCTTGCTGAGTATGTGTAGGTTTGGGATTGTGGGGTGAAGTGAGGGGAATGCGTTGCAATGAATGGTGTTATTAACAAGATATCCCAAGTATTATAAACATAATAAATGGGGTAAGTCGTCCGGCATAATTGTTGGGGTGGATTAGGGAAAACTTATGGTAATATAGTTGAAAGGGGTGCCATACGAATGGATGAAGAAAATTACAACCTGTTAATTTATATCACTGTTTGTTTTTTACTTAAATATCAATGTGCATTAATGACCAGTTAAGTCACATATTAATTAAGAAGTGAACGAGTCCTGATAAAACATTTAGTTTTTTTCTTTCCTTTTTATCTTATTAATTCTTTTGGTTAATCTACAAGATCGAAGTTTGTGTATATTTATCAAGGGTTGCTTTTGGCAACAATGTTATTTTTTTTTTACTTCTGCAGTTATGATGCCTCATATCTTGATCTAATTAATTCCTACTTGTTTATTATCATTATTATTTAACTGAGATTCATTATTTCTAAGTGTAAGCTAGGGCCTCATATCTCTTTATTTAAACAAATTTCATTCTTCTGAAGAATTTATAAGTCAATTCTATGTGTTTCTGTCTCATTTTGTCTCTATTTTACTCTCCCATTAATCAGATTCATTACCTGATGACTGTTCATTTATTGTTAGTTTATTTCTTTATCCAATTTCTTTTTGATTCGTATTGTTTTACTTCGACATTTATCTAAAGCGATTAAAAAACAACCTTCAATAAGTATTAAATATAACTATATTAATAATTCATATCTTGTTAACATAAAATATTCATTAGTTAATTTATTAATTAATAATATTATATACATAATTATTATTTATACTTACTGCAGTTCCTTGAATCTTTGAGAGTGTTGTACATAGTTTAATATTCCATTAACTTCATGTTTATTCATTTCTCTCCCTTTCTCTGTCTGTATGCCCATATTCTCTATTGATGTTATGATTGGTAGAGAGAGACCAGAGGAGAGGATAATGTTCCCATCTTCATCAATCTTACTAAAGCACAAGTTTAGATTCACACAGTATATGGGAATCTGAAGAAAGAAAATAATAAATATAATTAATATCATCATGTTTGTTTACAGGATAAATACTCGAAAATAATAACATTATAATCAACTTAGGAATATTAACCTCATTATTGTTTGAAATTTATATAAATCAAATGATATTTTGTTTATTTTCATCATATAATAATCCATAAGCCCTTGCGGGTTTCTCCTAAATTTGTGGTCGCTTAAGCGTCGTAAAAATAACTGCTGATTATTATTATCATAGTTTGTTGTTGGTTTTTTTTAGTATTAAATAATTAGTGGTTTGAATTTGTTAAAAAATGGTAATTTTATTTATAAAGTTTGTTAAATCTTTGTTTCATTTTATTTTTATTAAGTGATATTTGGTCGGGGTATTAGGAGGTTGCATTGGTACGGGGGAGGGCGTGGATTTGGTTTACCCTCGTGAATGTTTTGTTATTGTCAAAACGTGTGCAAGGGGTGAGTGATAAATTGACCGATGGTTGTCATACTGGGTAAAGATGGGTGTGGTAGGGGTTAGGAGTGGTATTCTAGGGTTGGGGAGCATGTAGACTGCTTACATATATTAAATGTAACTTTTGTTTTAGGGGGATGTGGAAATCTGAAGAAAGGAACATAAGAAATATGATCAATATAATATCGCCTTATCAGGGTTTTAAGTTTAACACAGATGACTAAAAGCAGAATTATTTATTTTTCAGCATAGTTTGCATTTGATTTTAGAAGAAATGAAAGAATATCTTAAATTATTTTTAGTTTTTGTTGTTGAAGAATATCATAACAACGTGTTTATTAATGTTGTTTTCTAGGGTTTTTTTTAAATCCATTTGCCTACAAGTCAAGAATTGTAAAGGTGAATAATGGTAGTAGCAGTTGTACTTTATTTGAAAGCTTTAATCGTTCATTATGTTTGAAAATGAGGTATCCTTAATCCTTGGATACAAATAGTTATCATTTACTTTAAGGCTATATGTATATTTACTCCTAAATTTAAACAAAGTTTATCAAATGATATTTATAGTGCAGTGCTATAGAATTTTCGTTTGTTTTGAATAATATACAAAAGTTGACTTGCAAGCGATTTTATGATCAGTTGTTTGTTAAGGGGTTAAGCATATCAAAACAGTTCGTACATATTTGTTGTTGTTTACTGTGTACTTTGAAGACATAAAGTTACTATTAAGGCAGATGAAGTAAATCTTGTCATGACAGCAACTGGTGTGACATATTTTACAGATATTCATATTTATTGTATAAGAGGAGGGTGACATTGTATTTGTCTTTTGTATTGCTTTAAAAACACTTCTTATGATATATTTATTTTCAGTGAAGTTCAAAAATGAGTATTTCTTGAATCTCAGTTCATCATCGTTATCACAGACAGTAGTCGATTCAGGAGTTACCATTTCATGACGAGATTAAAATATGAGGAAGTGTTAGGTTGGTTATTTAAATAGATTTATATAAGGGACTGTATGTATGGTTATTCTTTATTAAATACAAGTTGAGTGACAATTTAATGTCGGCGGTGGAATGGGGTGGGTGTAGCAATGGGTTTTTGGCGTTGTAAATAAATTGCTGATCATATCTTGAAAGTATAATTGTATTGATTTTACAAGTAAGTTGAATCATATTTAATGATTGAGGAAAACCGCTTTGTGTTTAATCTTACCTAATCGTAGCCACGAATTCAGTTAGAGGTGTTAACTGTACCCAATGACTGGAGGGTTGAAGTGGAGTGTTATTTGTTTCTTAAGTTTAGCTAATGGTTATATGGAGGTGAATCGTTTACTTTTGAGATGAAGGTGATTTGTGACATTGACTCATTTCATTGATACAGACAATTAATGGGAGAAACAGGGATAGTAATGAATAGTTGTTTTTATTTTGATATTTGTTGAATGTTTATGGTGAGACTTGGTTGTATTATTTGTTTACAAATACATTTCAATAATGATCAAAGGTAAACGTATTATATGATGTATTCTTCCTCACACTAAGGTGGTCAGGGAAATATTTTGTAATATTATATTCTACAAGTTCCTTACTCACGTGACCCATTGACGGTGTACTTACATTATGACTGGACGCTTTCATCAGGAGATCTATGGCTGTCCTCTGTACTGACACATTGTCTTTGCTACTGATGGCTACACCTTGTGAGCACAACTCGGTAACGTCATCAGCCTATTAAACAATATAAACATTGTATTAGCAATAAAAAATGATAAATTATAAGGTATAGAATGATAATTATTTATACAAATACTATGATATGATCAAGTGCCACTTTACTAGCGCTTACAACTATAACTTATATATATATGATGAATCATATAGTGTGTAATGAAGCACGATTGTTGTAACCGGTATGGGCGCACTGTACAATACATACAGAACGCGTGTAAGGACATAACACCTTAAATCCGATAAGTCAAAACACTATCATGCCTTATGCAGTCGCCTTGTACGGGATGAATAAATTATTGCAAGTATAAACGATTGATATTGAATAGTACGTTACTGTCCATGGTTAGACAGTAGAGAATATAAAAAAGAATAGAAAGGTTATACGTAACTGTTTAAAGAAAAAATAAAATGCAAAATACTCCTTATTTTTTTACCTCCCCCGTTCACAGAACCTGCTCCCCCCCCCTCCTCCCCATGCACACAAACACACGCAAACACAACACATCCAGGCAAATTGAATTCAAACAGAACAAAAGTTCAACCAACCTTCTTCCATTTACCGGATTGGAGATCAAGATGACAGGCATTACTCGGCCACAAAACTGAAAAAAAAACAGAATAAAAATAAAATCAACAAAGTACATTTATTAATATAACCAGAGCTATGTAACTAAGACTCTCAATAAATGGAAACTAAGCTACCTAATTCTTGATATAGATATATAAAACTTATATTTTTTTTCCTGCAGGATTTTCATTTAAGGTCACACAGGCCTACCATCACGACGACATTCGCCGACCATTCCCTCACAGGAATGAGCTAAACTTATCTTACACTTTAACGATTTGGAATTGTTTCAAATGTTCTAAACCAAATATTATGTGTCATCATTTTTACAATAAGGCAGAACAATTAGTAGCAAATATCAAAATGAAAGAAATGATCACGGTAGTTGCTGAATTGCAGTAAATAATTATTAACTATTTTAAACTGTTCAACCTTGGAAGGATTTCTCTGCTTAATTATATATGATCGCCACAACACAGTAGAGTAGTTTAATATCATTGTGGTATAATAAGTGTTTATTACATTACGCAGTCTGTACTGTAACCAGTACGCCTATACATTGTATTGTAACATATTGTAGTGTAAGACCCCGGTCACACGTACATTTTTTTCAGACATAACGATGTTCCGACCATGGTCCGACCATGGTACGGTTTGCGTGTGACCGCTCTCTACTATGGTCCGACGATCGTCCGACCATCGTCCACTAAAGATGGTAATTAGCATCGTTAGCCCCGCATTAACCATGGTCCAACCATCGTTAGCAGGAAGAACCATGCGTGTGACCGCAATTGCGTTGTCCGAATATTCATGTTAGCGTAAACACTGACCTCGGCCAGAAATCCCGATTTCAATCGCTTGACATAGCGACGCGTGCCTAGATACATACGATGTAAACAACACAAACACGCACTGCACTGCATACAGCACACAGTACATACACGCGTACGGTTTCTACCACAAAACAACACAACAGTCAACACCCCGGACAATTCGACAAGACAGATCGCAATGGCGGCCACTACTCGCGGTAAGACCTGGGAGGAACAAGAAGTCCTGACACTAATTGATATATTTTTGGGGGAAGAAGAAACAGAGTTTGGTGAACAACACCTTAGGAATAAGGAGGTATTTAGTAAGTGCCCGGATATGATGGCAAGAGAGGGATACGAACGGATGCATACGGAGATATGGACCAAAGTCAACAATTTAAAGAGCTCGTACAAGCGGCAGACAGAATCAATGAAAGCGCTACGGCAAATTGAGTTTCCATCGCCATCAACTACTACTTACAACTAGAAAACCCGCGAATCATGGTCAAATCCGTGACCCTTGACCAACCCAACGCAACTGCGCATGATAGCTTTGCAAAAGCATAATCAACTCACTGATGCATGTGTCCGCGAATAACGATCGTCCGCACATAGTACAAAGTCAAGTGAGTATGTGTGACCGCTACCGTAGTTAGTTTAATACGGTTACACTATAGTTAAGAAACGATGGTCAGAAGATGCAATTGTATACGTGTGACCGTGGTCTTAGCCATACCTTGTACATTCTTTCTTCTTAATTCTTCTGGGATTTTCTCTGGTCTGATCGATGCAGGTAGTGTGCAGTTAAGAAACCTGTGATATGAAAGTAAATATATGAAATGATCGTGTGTTTCTCTTTAAATACTAACAAACAGCTGACCTTACTATATGACCTTACTATGACCTTACTATATCCTTACTATATCCAGGTAATAATAAACAGAGAATACCTCATTAATTGTATGAACAAAACGCAAATATTTGCAGTTGAGATAACAGAGTTCTATTGAATATACCAATGCATAAACTTCAAGATTTTAATTACTTTATTTAAATGCTTGCACGGAATGGCACCTTCTTACCAGTCTGAGTTGACCACACCTCGAGTTCCCAATCACACCCTTCGTCCTAAGCCTATTACTCTCGTTCTACCCAGCACGAATAACAAGAAGCACTATGGCCTGCAGGTAATTCTGTCGCTGCACCTGATCTATTGAACGAGCTTCCTACCGAAATTCGCATAACCACAGACTTCACCTCATTTAAATCACGCCTACAAATGCATCTCTTTCATTGTAACCTTTATCAACACGCACGTCGTCTACATTTAAAAATGTTCATTGTATCATTTGTATATGACCTGTCAATCATATTGGAATGCGTCACGTGGTTGAACACCTGCACAGCTAAAGTGCATATTCTGTTACATCTCTTAGTTACCGTGAACACATCAAAGAAGTGTACCGCTGAAGGTCACCTTGACAATCAGTAAACCTGTACCTCTCTGTTTTAATACAATGTAGCCAATAACCAGCAATATAGTTTTCTTTCATAAAACAGAGAAAATCATCTTGTTTAATTGTTAATGCTTTTCTTCATACATATTTTCATACTCAACAGGACTCTATATTACTGGGGTCATTAATTCCTACAAAATCATTACTCCGATGTTTGCAGTTTCTTTGGCTTTGATTTTAACTGTTCATCAAGGAAAAACACAAGAAGTTTTACGATTGAAACGAAAATTGTGTGCACGATTCACGCAATGACTCACTGATTTTGATGGCAACCAACTAGTAGTTAGTAATGGTTACCTTTGGAGTCATAATATATCTTTGAAATTTTGTTGAATTAATTAGATTGATTTGTTTTAAGGATTTTGTTCTCTTGTATTTGCCTCTAAACATTGTTGGGAAATGAAATTTCAAGAGAAAAAGAAACAACCGTTTGCCAATATTTCTCTTATTTCCCTTATATTTGGCTTAATTTACACCATGATTTGCATTGAAAATAGGCGTGGTTTGTTATACTATATATCGCGATATCTGTTTGAAGAATTTACTGCACTCCTCCGTTCTACAAATACACTCTCAAATCAGCCTAGCTTACAAAACATTTTGCGGAAATCCAATCATTGTTACAGTATATAAGGACAATCTCGTATCCTAACAGCATTACTGGATGTTCACCCCACCCCCTCCTTGCGACGCGATACAAGAAATGTACCAAATAAAGCTAGATAAACAACCCTATCTTATTGAACTTATTGAAAGTATGACGGTTCTTAAGATTTTGTGTTTTTAGGATTTGTTATTTTTTAAGATACATTTTGCTTTTATCCGATAATTTTCTTTAATGTTTTAAGCAGTAGACATACCAATTTTTAACTTGTATGCTTTACCGGTACTTATTATCAGTTTTATGATCTTATACAGTATGTACTAGTTTATAATGTTATATTGTATTGTATATTATAGATCGTCTGCAAAGCGCACATGTGCATCGTGCGTAGTACGCTATACAAGAATATATTTACGTTACATTATACGTTAATGGGATTATATTCGGCCTCCGTGCGTTTTCAGACAATTAAAATATGCAATTTAACTTATATAAAGAAAATGCAGTAGAGTTTGTTTTTTTTTGGTAGGGGAAACCCTTTTTTCCCTAATTTAATTATTCATCTAATTTAATTTCGCTTGAAAAATAAGTGAAGTATTTGAATTAATTTCCAATATTCATAGTCCCCTCCCCCACCCTCAAAAATAAAATTATAAAACATTTTCATCTTATCTTGTAAGTCACTTACCTAAGTTTCCTGAATTTCTCAGACGGCAGTGCATAGTTCAATAATCCTACAATGTCTTCCTCAGTAAGTTCTGGTTTGTCTGTTCCTGCATTCACGCATAACTCCTCCAGTGATGAGAGGCTTGGTAGAGCAATACCAGACCGGAGGATGATGGTATTGTTGTCAACCTTACTGAAGGACCACTCCAGCCTTAGATCAGATATTGGTATCTAAAGAGAGATGACGTATACAATAATATGGTATAGACTATATTGAAAAAGATCTGCTTTACCCATAAACACATATAGTAATAGCTTCAAGTATCAATTTATACCATTGCAGATCTCGACTTAAGTCATTTAGGCAAAGCAACTGTTATCCGTCCTACAACCCCCACCCCCCCCCCCAATCCCCCCTCTAGGCCCTTACAGTCTCGACAGAACAACACATGTACCAGCTGGGTGATAACAATTAAAGTAGTAATATGAATACATTCGCTTTACCTAACAACTGGTATAAATGATGTGTAGCAAGTTAATTACATCAGTTGCTTTAATATTTTCTTTATAGCTTGGTCTACAAACACAAACTTATTCGTACCAGTCTTGAAAAATAAAATGCTAAGAAATAAATTAGAAAATCATTAACATAAAACATATATTTTCACGTCTGTACAATCATCGATCATTGCATGAGTATGAGTGCGGTTGATAACGTCTCACCCTACATACAGTAGCAGTAACAACGGACTTTCCCTCCCGACACATACGGAGTAAACACGACCGAAACACGCCGGTGTATACTGTACCGCTTACGCAACGTGACGCTATTTCATACAATGGATTGAGCAAAACATTCAACGCCTTTAAAGTTGTATATTTGTTGTAGGCTAATTCTTTGTGGTGTCTACTCTAGGGCAGTAGTTCAGCTAGGCCTAGTATACATTACGTTACAGCATTACCCACCCCCCCCCCCTCCACTCTTCCTCTGCCCAGAATGAACTTTACATAACAAACAAACAAACAATAACTGTCACGGCTGGGAGATATCTATACCTGATAATATAACCCATTCGCTACACCTTACTGCTGACATTAACGGTTTATAACATGTAAACAGTCGTTTGTTTGAATTCTCTTTATATCTTTCTGGGTGTACATTACGGGCCTACACTCATCTGTAACAGTCTTGCATGAGAAAATCGTAAGAGATAAGTTAGAAAATAGTGTGTTGACATTACATAATAGTTGCAAAAATTAGAGTTTCTATCATTTTCCCCGTTTCTCGTTCCCCACTCTGTACACTCATCGATCGTCACACTAGCATTAACGCGGTTAATCAGGCCTTAACCTATATACTGTCATTGCAAGAACTAACTGCTCGCCCCGACACATGCAGAGTAAATACAACCGACACACGCCCGTATGAACCGCTTACAAGCTACCGCCACGTCAACTCTGGTCAGACACTAGTTTTACTTTATAATATATAATTTTTTTTTATAACTGTAAACAAATTCCATGCATTTTATATTCTCTCAAAAATGTTTGTTGTTGGCCCATTCTTTGTCGTGTCTAAAGTAGTAGCCTATTGTGCAGCTGCAAAGGTCACAATGTTACAGCATCATAACTGCTACAGTAAATATCTTTGCTAAACGTGAGCGACATTCGTAATCCATGTACTACTACCACTCTCAATGTGACCGCACAACCAAATACATTATCACTACCAGTACAGGGCTAACTCGGCTATCGGAATGTCTGATTGGATTAGGGCCTAGTGATATGTCACTCGGTCTCTATACGTACGGATTAGTGTCGAATTAATAACTATTATAAAAACAGTTTTATTCCTTAACACAAGCTATTTAAATAAGCATACAGCCATGTTTTACGGACAGTGGTAAAGTCCTAGCATATCTTGACAGGAATAAACAAACCTGTTTAACGTCTAGCCTAACCATCCAGAATTGGTGTACCTAATTTGCAGAACTATAACTAAACTTCCCTTGAAAGCATGCAAGATTGTTTTAGTAGGACTTTATCCTAATGCGGTGATAAACGTATGGGCCTAGACTTGAGATATCCTAACTGCGTACAGTATGTCCAAATAAAAGCTCCGTTTTCAACACTGAAAAAATAAACTAGTCAATATTGCCACGGACCAACGTTAAATTAGTCTGCAACGTTAGTCAATGCACACGAACTAGCAAAAATCTTCGTTTCATCGCTGCTTCTTAGTCAGTTTACACTGACTAAGGAAAATATAATCACAGCTTAGTCGGTGGCGACGGACTAAGGTATTTTAACCCATGGACTAAGAACGATACGGACACCCGATTTACGCCATAATCGTAGCTTAGTCGGTGTCGACGGACTAATGTATTTTAACCCAATTCGATTCACTTCAATTTGGAAACCGAGAGGCAACGGCAGCTTGCTGGACTTGGCATAGTTTCATACGATCACTCTAAGCAACTTTCAACCGTAAATCACCCAAGAAGGTCTTTAGAAGAATGGAGGTATTAACTGCCATCATCGGCCTACCTGTTATTCCTTTAACTTGAAGGTAAAATTAAAGTTAATTGTTAGGCCACTGGCACTAGTACTGTATTATGGTTTGTGTAACGCTACCGTTGTCACGCTGGCGTTTCGCAATACACAAGTGCAATGACAGTGAGTAGCCTATAGGCTTCTACTGGGTACTGCAGTGCATTCTCAACACTAAAGTGTGCATTCTAAACTCCAATTAACAATGTGTTATGTGTGTATTGGGCTAGATTGAACAGTGGCACATAATCTTCTAATTTATTCCCAAACAAATGCTGGAACTATAAGTCTCAATAAAGATTTCCTGTAATTTCCCATGTGAATCTAAATGGGTAGGCTTTGTGATATTGAATAAGCAAGGCTAGACCTTCAAACGTACAGTCACAGTAGGCTGAACAAATTATGTTGGCTAGTCAACGGTATCATATGTTGCGAGCAGTCAGGATGCACGCTTCAGTTCTATTTAACCTTTTCATTTATCATTTTTTAGTATTTAATTTCCGGTCACGCCCAGGAAACAATTGCGACATTCCTTCACGGTCGACTTGTTTACTGTAAGAAGTATTAACCGTTTTTTCTCAGGAAAGCTTGATAGTCTGAAGTTATTATAACATGTGCTTTTAGTATACTGCCAAAAGAGTAAGTTGTTGTATTTGTATTGATATTTTATGTAGAAGTAACGGAAAATTTAGTATGTTTAGTTTGGTCTAATTGCACGTTTCTTTTCTTCTGTCCAATGTAGTGCAGGGTTCACTTGCGCGAATTCAAATTATTCTGTTTATGTATATGTATATACATCGATTCGTAGATTATGATGTTTTTTTGACATTTATTTGTAATTCAAGCATATCTGTTTAGTAGCAAAGTTTAAAGGTTAAGATTAATTAGTTTTCTCTTTTTGATCCTAGATTGAATGAAACTCATTGACGTAAATAATTGATCAGATCATACAGTTTAACGCAGTTCCTAAAACTCTGGGTATTCTCTAGTCTTCGCTGGTCCATTATATACTTTAGTACTACTAGTAAGACTAAATCAAAACGACCGAAAGACAAACTTAGTGTAACAAAGTACTGATTCTCCTCTAGCCTAGGTCTAAACAGGCTTGTTATGTGAGCAAGCAAAATAACAACTAAAACCGATTATGCCTATAAATAAGTTGGCTCAGTGCATTTCTGTTTCTAAAATTTTATATTTTTAAAGATCATAAAAACAAATAAAGATTTAGCCCATGTTTTATTATCTCTGTATTCTGGGCATTTGATTCTGGTTGCAATGGTGATGACACTCTCGTTCAAATTTTCAGCTTTATACAGTCTGCTTCAAACTTTGGGATTGTTTTTTTGAGACTATAGTGGAAGCAAATCTCACATAACTTTGTGGTGACAACTTTTTTTTTTGTTCTTTTTCAAATGATGAATACTTTGCTGTTTTTTTTTTCCAGCAGGAATTGAAAAGCCAAATATCTAAGTCAAGGGTGAGGTTTCCTGTGATGTACGACACCAGTGTGGAGGCAACAACAGAAGAGGAGAACTGTGTTATATATGGCTTAAAGACATGTTTTAAGATGATATATTGGTACCCTTCGCAGAACAAAAGAGTTTATCCAAGAGTCCAAAAAGCAAAGGAACAAGTACCATAGAGAAAAAAGATGGAAGAGTGAGTTTAACTATTGTACCCAACTGTTTAATGATATTAAAGATACTTTTCATAACCTGTTTTAAAAAAAAAAACAGTCTAGTATATCATTGACGTGCAAGCTTCATAAGTTTGGCCAAATATTCACTGATCTGTAGAGCGGGAGTCCAGAGGGTTTGGTTAGCTGGGAAGGTAACCAATTGCCTGGTACATCACAATGTTCACAATGCATTCCTGTATATGAAACCTGACGACTGGCAAACCGACTGTGGTGGATGTGGCTGGGAGAGCAATTTAAAGTCACCTAATAGCTAACCTAGATCAGCTTTCATGGTAACCACATCAAAGTAAGAACAATGTGTCAGGTATGGCCCCAAGAGCAACAAATGGCCATCGCCAGTAATTATTGGTGGTGGGGTACCCCTGCCAGTGATCAACAATTGACCCCTCACGGCTGACCTAGGTCAGCTCATGAGGTAACCACTTGAAACCTACTGGAAAATGTTGGTTAGGACTTCAGATAAAAGGGATGGGCATTGCCAGTAATTTTTATTGGTGGGGTACCCCTGCCAGTAGACCCCCAATATGCCCATCCCCTCATTGACCTAGGTGAGCTCATGATTTGACCAGTTGAAACCTACAGGAAAATGATAGGTATCACTTCATATGTAAGGATGGGCATTTCCAGTATTTTATATTGGTGGGCCACCACTGCCAGAGTCCGCCCATCCCTTACATATAGAATCCTGTCAATCATTTTCCAGTAGTTTTCAACTGGTTAAATCATGAGCTGACCTAGATCAATGAGGTGGGGGGGGGCATTTTTGGGGTCTACTGGCAGGGGTACCCTACCAATAAAAATTACTGGCAATGCCCATCCCTTACATATAGTGTCCTGCCAATCATTTTACAGTAGTTTTCAACTGGTTACCTCATGAGCTAATCTAGGTCAATGGGGGATGGGCATTTTGGGGTCTACTGGCAGGGTTACCCCACCAATGTAAATGACTAGAAATTCCCATCCCTTACATATGAAGTGATACCTATCATTTCCAGTAATTTTCAACTGGTTATCTCATGAGCTGACCTAGGTCAATGAGGGAATGGGCATTTTGGGGGTCTACTGGCAGGGGTACCCCCCAATATAAATTACTGGAAATGCCCATCCCTTACATATGAAGTGATACAATTTTCCAGTAGTTTTCAACTGGTTACCTCATGAGCTAATCTAGGTCAATGGGGGATGGGCATTTTGGGGGTCTACTGGCAGGGTTACCCCACCAATGTAAATGACTAGAAATGCCCATCCCTTACATATGAAGTGATACCTATCATTTCCAGTAATTTTTCAACTGGTTATCTCATGAGCTGACCTAGGTCAATGAGGGAATGGGCATTTTGGGGGTCTACTGGCAGGGGTACCCCCCCAATATAAATTACTGGAAATGCCCATCCCTTACATATGAAGTGATACAATTTTCCAGTAGTTTTCAACTGGTTACATCATGAGCTCATCTAGGTCAATGGGAGATGGGCATTTTGGGGGTCTACTGGCAGGGGTACCCCACTAATAAAAATTACTGGCAATGCCCATCAGTTGTATCTGAAGTCCTAACCAACATTTTCCAGTAGGTTTCAAGTGGTTACCTCATGAGCTGACCTAGGTCAGCCTTGAGGGGTCAATTATAGATCACTGGCAGGGGTACCCCACCACCAATAATTACTGGCAATGGCCATTTGTTGCTCTTGGGGCCATACCTGACACATTGTACTTACTTTGATGTGTTACCATGAAAACTGATCTAGGTTAGCTATCAGGTGACTTTAAAATTGCTCTCCCAGCCACACTCACCACAGTCGGTTGCCAGTCGTCTGGTTTCATATACAGGAATGCACTGTGAACATTGTGATGTACAAGGCAATTGGTTACCTTCCCAGCTAACCAAACCCGCTGGGCTCCCGGTCTATTGGGATCATTATTAACATGATTAACATAATTATTAAGCTTTGAAAAATATCTTGGTGTTATGCTGTTCAAAGCTAATAATTATTTGGTAAAGCTGCTATTCCTGGCTTATAATTTGAGGGACCTAGATTTAAATGTATACCTCCCAATATGTTATAAAATTTTAATGTAAATGAATGTTTATGATAATGTGAGTTATCATGTGCTATATCTGTATCTGCGCTTACACGTATTTCATATTTTCTGTTCACAGGTCAATAATGGTGCAGATTTTGGCTTCCTGAAGACAAGGGGGAGGCCATTTGTAGTTAAGAGAAACACTCTTTGTTCGTGAAGACTTAACTGGTGTCGATTTGGGGTACCACTTTAAAACGAAAGTCATGAGGAACCCTTGCCCAAGGTTCAACTTTGCATTATTGTGCAGTGCTATACTTTTGCGATTCATGTTTGATCCATGAACTTGTCTTAACTTTGTTGGAATAAAATCATATTTTCAGATTTTTGTTTACAGTGATTTCTTCTCTATCTGTCGAAAGTCACCCTTTGTAGACAGAAGTTTTATCAGAAATAAATACTGCCAACGTACACATTATTTGTGTTTCTTCTGCTCTCTTTTCTTTCAGTGATGCTAGTCAGTGAAACTAGTCGGGTTTAATTCTTTCAGTGATTCTAGTCAGTGCAACTAGTCAGTCGATACCGACTAAGAAAGGTTAGTCGGGAGAGGCACCATCCTGACTAATGTAAAACCTGCTATAAACTAGTCGGTGGCTCATATAAATTAGTCGGTAAAGACCGACTAATGTCACCAACTAATGTAACTGACTAATATACATTTACCGACTAAGAAATTGTTGATCGACTAAGCTGACGGACTAAGATGACCTACTAAGAAATCCAACTGACTAAGGAATAAATTAGTCGGTATAGCAAGTGACTAAGGCTATGTTAGTCGGGAGAGGCACCAGATGGACTAACGTTATGTTAGTCGGTGAACCAATTTAAGTTTTCTGTGAACACAGTCAAAACACATTTACGTTGCAATGGCCGATGCGCCTGCATTGACGCGGCAGGCTGAATGGCTGACATACCAACACCTGCGCACATTATTGTAGTAGTGTAGTAGTGTTGAACAGGTGTTATATATAAGATGTGCATACAGTATTCTACTGAGCGGTGAATAGGTTATCGTAACTCGTCCGATTTAACCTTTTGAGAAGAAAATATTTAATAATAATGCAATACTGTATTAAGATAATGAATGAAAAACGTAACCTACGAATGCTGCTGACAGGAAGAAACGTCTACTAGAGATGAAAGCCAAATACTGTGTAGCCGATCCGATCAATTCAAACATCAACAACTGTTTGGATCGAGGACGCAGTTAATATTTTGTGGGGGCGCACTCCCAAAATTTGTCTTAGAGATTGACCGGTAAATGTTAATATTCTAAATTAGATAGTTTGCGTCTTTGTTCGTTTAATGTGTCATTGCTTAACTTAAAGACTCAGATAACAGAAAGAGGTCAATCTAACCATGGTAGCAATTGAACAGAGCAAATACCCTAAAAATTGTGTTTCGTTTACATTAGATTCATGGCATTAATGAAATAGTACCTTTAGTTCTATTTGACATTAAAAGTGCCCTGTTTTTTTAGAGTGCCATTTCTGTTATGTAAACTGCTTAACTTTTTTTTTAAATATGATTACAAAAACTTCAATGAATAATTGTCCGCGTTAGTGCATCAATAGTTGTCGGGACGTTTTTATGTAGTGTGGTTAGCCACAAGTCCCACTGAACCATGAATGTTGTGCACTCCTACCCCCCCATCCCCACCCATGGATGCTTTTTGAATCACTGGAAGGAAGAGGAAAATGGTTGTATCGGAGTAATGTGTGATTTACCATACCAGGAAAGTCTACTTTAACAGTTGTGTTCGTCAATAATGATTTCAAAAAGAAATGTAGTGCGTGTTTGTATCTTGCCCTCCTTAAATGACAAGCTAGCTACGTAACACGAATGACTAAGCATATTGCCTGCTTACTACAAATTACTTACGATTCGTCCACGAGAGAATACTGAGGTTCACTTACTTATACATTTAGTAAGTTCAATATAGAAATTACAATGAGTAGGAATACAACAACAACAAAAAAACTCGGTGAGCATAATATGTAATGGCAACAGTATAACAAACGTGACAGAAACAAACAAAGGAGACAACACCAATAGGAAACAGAAAGAGAGAAAAGTAAGCAGCCGGTAATTATACAATGAGTTATTATTAAGCAGTATTTACCAAAGTTTTCGACATTTGATATGAGAGCAGCAGAGTTTTATCCTGCAGTACGTATATGTTGTGCTGAGAGGGAATAAGCCTATTTGAGGGTATATAGACAGTGTTGCGCGGGAACGAGTTATTAGCTACGGGGGGGGGGGACCCGGGGGGCCGAGGCCCCCATGAAATCGGCTGCCCCCCACTGGGAATGGGGTAAAAAAAATGTTGTAAAAAAAAACACTCATCAGTGCGATTGACTAATATTTTTTGTTCAATAATTTGGGAAATAGAGTTACACAATTTTCTCGTCTGCATCTGGCAGAATAAGAATAATACAATATCTGTAGTAATCATGAGAATGGTCACACAGCATGGCATGGCAATGGTCGATGCGACGATTGCGACCATACACTACGAACCTTGTTGTGCTGCGCGATATCGATATCTGCTGAAAATATGTTCAGTGCTTCCACCTAGCGCAACAATCTATCAAAAGATTGGCTCCGTTTGTACTGGGCCGAGGTATCAGGTATTCATATATTGCCTCGAGTCAAATGAACATATGTCATTGAATATTCCACAAAACAACTTTTTTTTATGGCCACGAAACTGTCGAAACATGATTTTCCACTACTGGTAGAGATATAAAATATTGGGAATTCTGAAATTCCTGCAAACATGCGGCTGTGCCTGTTCACTATTCACTACTGTATCTCCTAAAAAGTGATGAGTGGAAATTGTTTCTCCAGGACCGTATCGTATCGTGGGTATCGAGTGCGTCTGATATACGAACGTACGTATTACGTACGTACGACTATGATGATATGCACTGTACTGTACTGATCAACTGTTATCCGTCCTACAACCCCCACCCCCCCCCCCCCCCAATCCCCCCTCTAGGCCCTTACAGTCTCGACAGAACAACACATGTACCAGCTGGGTGATAACAATTAAAGTAGTAATATGAATACATTCGCTTTACCTAACAACTGGTATAAATGATGTGTAGCAAGTTAATTACATCAGTTGCTTTAATATTTTCTTTATAGCTTGGTCTACAAACACAAACTTATTCGTACCAGTCTTGAAAAATAAAATGCTAAGAAATAAATTAGAAAATCATTAACATAAAACATATATTTTCACGTCTGTACAATCATCGATCATTGCATGAGTATGAGCGCGGTTGATAACGTCTCACCCTACATACAGTAGCAGTAACAACGGACTTTCCCTCCCGACACATACGGAGTAAACACGACCGAAACACGCCGGTGTATACTGTACCGCTTACGCAACGTGACGCTATTTCATACAATGGATTGAGCAAAACATTCAACGCCTTTATCGCGGCTTCCCTCGTGCGGTCGTGCCGTAGGCTAGTTGAAGTTCCTTTGTACTCGTCAGCCTAATGTGTAACGTCAAGGCCCTACATGTAGCCTAGGCTTAACGCTAGGTCTAAAGTATTAGTAAACATGTTATTTTTTGATTGAACACTGCAGTGTCTGCACAGGTCAATATTCTGTTGATTCCCAGTTCTTTGCAGTCAGCCTAACTGAGCAATTGCAGAATACGATGCCCCATCTCTAGACCCTACTTGTTACTTATTGGACACTCGGGCTTGTGTAGTCGAATTCAATTCAATTGCTTCGATGTATGAATTGTTTAAGTGGAGGCGGAGTCGGCGTCAGGTAGATATTGCCCTTATTTTGAGAACGACATAGCCTAGTCATGAATGGGATATGAATGGATATGAGTAGATACGGAGTCGCGGAGATGGCGTCACCGTGAGTCTGATTCTAGGAAATTAGGCTAGTGTCCTCATTTTGAGAATGACAGGGTCATGAATGGAATATTAATTGTTTGAGTGGAGTCCAACTCCAGGCAGTTAGGACTAGGAGAGACCGGAAAAGGAGGAATTGAATGCGATTGTTCCAGCCTCAGTTAGGCCAGGTGCAGTTTTAAAGGCAATTCATGGATTCGGTGTTACGTCAGTGCGTGTACGCAGAGAGGCCTAACGTTATTTGTCACACACTGAAGAGCTTACCCTAGACTTTTACGATCGAGGCGCGCGTGTTGCAAATTCTCAACATGTTCGAAGAGTGTCCATAGAATAATTCCAGTATATATACCAGCTGCAAGAAAACGATACATAAAACTGGTTGGAAAGTTTGATTTAGGATGTGACGAATGAAAGTCCCATTGACTTTGTACAGGGCTCAGCTGATTTTACCATCCAGTGACGTAGTTGCGTGATATTTCGCTATTGTGACGTATGAAGTTAGCGCCTCTCTCGGATCCATGAATAGCCTATATGTTCTTTCATTGGATGGGGGAGGGTTGTGAGTCATGTGACCATCGAAGCAGATCGCCCTAGGCTAGACCGGAATTTTTCGAATATTAGGACCCACAGATCATCGGAGAAGGCTTTTATTGCTGTAAAAGTAAACAGCATAAAATACTATCTTATTTGGAGCATTCCAATCAATTTCCAAATACTCTGCAACCCTTCAAACATTGCATCGTTCTCAATAGAGCGACATCACATGCTTGAACACACTTTACAGTGTGTTGCTTTATGTTGAAATCAGATGTTGCGGGGTATTCAGCAATTGCAATTTAAAATAAATCGGCTATAAGTCTAGGTAAAAAAAAAGTTCAGGTTCAATTTTTTTATCAAGCTTTTGTCAAATGATAACAGAGGTTGTTTATGCAAATACCACAATATGTATAGTAGTATCGCTAGTGGATCGTTATGGGGAGTGAACTGAGTCAGTGTGAAATGAGTGAACTGAAATGGACAAATAAATCAGTTTTTGTGCCGTAACACGTAGGCTTCTGTGGACGCGCGCTTTGAACTGTGTGTGAACATTGCTCGATTCAGAAACTTCCACGTAACAAAATGGTTCTATGCAGGATGTGTAAATGCAAGTTATTGTTCATTTGCTGGTATTTTGAGGACCGCGGCATAGTTTAGAAATTTGAACATAGTGTTTTTAAAGCTGGCAAAACTATTTGTCAAATAAATTAGTAAAAAGGACAGGAAATTGTTATCGCAATGTTTTATCAACGATATGCACTTCGAAAGTGATCACTTTGTCGTGTGTGTGTGTCCGTGTGTGTGTCACGTTTTCTTGTTAGCAGGATTATTCTCGAACCAGGAGGCGAATTGCGAAGAAATTTTGTGTGTCGCAGCGGGGTTGGGTGTACATGAACTGATTAGATTTTTGGCACAAAAGACTTTCATTGAGTTAGGTAATTAGCATATTTTTTGTAATTTATTGTTTCAGCTTGTGAGCAGGATTATGCAAGAACCGTATGAGCTAGGATGATTTAGCTTAGCATATAGGTACAGGATAACGAGTACTTGAACTGATTAGATTTCCGGCCTAAAATATGCTAATTATGTAGTCCGGCTAGGGATGAGGTGTCGGGATCTGCAGCCAGGCGTTATCTGTAGCATATGTCCCCAACTTTCTTTTTCCTATAAAAACATAGGTGAATTTCACTCCATGGGAGTGATAACTGAGCATATTCCGGTATAAGAGTGAATTTCCACTCCATTGGAGTAAATCTTAACTCCTAATATAGAGTTATATTCACTCATATTAGGAGTGAGGGTTAACTCCAATAGAGTTAAATTTCACTCTTAATTTGAAGTGCGCCGAGTGATCACTCCAATGGAATGAAATCCACTCATTTGTTTTTAGAGTGTTGCTAGATATATGAAGAAGAAATTTACATACCAATACATGTTATCGGTCATCGATTGGCACAAAAACCCAGATTCTGATGACAGCTGCCTCAAGAAACCCAATAATTGGCCTAATTAGTACCGAGCCACCAATGTGGACCATTACCGAAACATCGATGCGTGTTAGTCTTCCATCCCCTTCCTCTAATGCTATTTAAGTCCACATGTGGGCATATCCTGCAAACCTACCGGTAGCCCACAGGGGTTTGAGTTGGAAGAAAGGCCTTGACACCTTGAAACGGCAAATGATGCCAACTTCCCTCAAGTTAAATGTCTGGCTGAGTTGGCAAGGCCAGTCAGCATGAAAGAGAAAAAACTTTTTTTGCATTTCTGTCACCAAAGTTGCACATCTTTTTGGTTGCTATTTTGCCTCACAGGTGTCATCTCCTGCGATCTGAGGGGTGCTGAAATCTCAAATTGCCTCCGCGCCAACCAAGGTGGCGCTCTGCTTAGATAGTAACCTCCGCCCCCCCCCCCCTCACAAGAAAGAACAGCCTCCATGGCCCCCACTCAAAATATCCTAGCTACGCCACTGAACGAGTACATATTTAGAGTACGTAGTACAATGGAAAATTAAAAAAAAAATATGATCAAGAGAATTGAAATGGAGTCATGTACTGGGTTAAATATAAAAACAACAGCTTGATAGCCATAGATGTCAAAGAAAGTGGGAGTTTTTAAATTGGCAAATAGCGGCACCGAATGATGATGAAACAGTGTTTATGTAAATTAGACGAATGAATATTTTCTGTTAGACGAATAAAGGTTAACTCTAACTGTGTTATTAGGGGCCTATCTATTTTCGAGGCATAATATCAGTATGTTTTATTCCTTTTGTTTTCTTGGAGAATATAACAAAGTGCGAGTTAATTACACAATTACGGAGACGAAAGAAACAACCCTGCATAGATATCTGAATCAGGCAAATGGATTATCAATTAATTGAACTGGACGGGTAACATGTAATTCAGTCATAAATTACTTATGGTGAAACAGCTAGTAGATTGAATTATATAACATATATGAGCCGTTATTGCAATTGTACTGTAATATACCAAAAGTGACGAATTGTAAACAACCTATATACTATATTACAAATCATGATAACATTCTATTTATATTTATACTACATTATATTGCAATGGTAATCTGCATAAGGGAAATAATTATTACTTTATTGTGGTGGGTTTTGTAGTTAGATTGTATCTGATATCATAGAACTGAGGTATATTAGGAAGTTCGTAAAGAATTAAAGAAAAATACAATGATAAATCATGTAATAGTAACGAATGTGCATACTCAATAATACTTACGTCATGACTTGATGCTATCTGTAGCAGCTGTACGGTAGACCTCTGTAGTAAATTGCTGTCATCTCTATTGATGATAACCTCCTTAGAACATAACTCTGTAACAGTCTTCCTGATCTCCTCAATGTCTCCATTTTGTTCCAAGATGCAGAGGATTGCAAACTTATCACAATCCTTTTGCTTCTTCAAATATTCGATGATATTACGAGCAGCTTTACGACTTAGTCCACATGCGAATCGAAAGACATATTGAAGGTCAAATGGATCCATATTACCTATAATCTGTTCTAGTTCAAACGCATTGTTTGCATTTGCAGTGACAATCGCCAACCTAAACGACGCAAACCATTCACAGAATATTTTATGGTAGAATCTTACTTCAGTATTGGTCTTGATGTCCCCGCTAGAAGTTTCTCTCTTTGAATCTTCAAGTATCTCCTCCTCTACTAAAATACCCACACGGAGATACATATCATAAAACTGCTTACCAAGTCTCTTACAGAGTTGTTTTTTATTCCATGTAATCTGCTGGTTTTCTTTGTTTAGACCCTCAAATGCTACTTTGTCCAGTTCAAAGTGATTATTTTCATATTCGACAGAGTAGCTAACTACATTGTGGTCAGATGCCTTGTTTCTAGTGTGACTATGGAAACATTTTAACATGTATACGAAAAAGTCTGTTACCGACTTAAATTTCCGAAAGTCGTCTCGTTCATGAGTCATGTGAGCGAACGTAACGAAGAACAGAGGTACTTGACAAATGTCATCAAGGATTGGGTTTTCCCGCAATCCTCGCTTGATATTATCAACAGCATTTTCGTTACTTTCACCTGTAATAGCCTTGCGAATATACTGGTCACGCGCTTTTTCGTCAAACCCAATTAATTCCAGTCGTTTCGGTGATGACCTTTTGAAGTCTATTGGTATAAACCTAGTTGTCAAAGTTACATCAAATGTTTCGAACAATTTGGATTTAATGATGCGCCAGATATCACTTCGATTACTTTTATCTCTATTTGGATATTCGTCAAAGCCGTCCAGAATTATTTTAACTGTAGTGCATCGTTGCAGAATATCTTTAATGTCTTTGGAATTCAAGCGAAACTCACTCGGCAATAATATCACTTTGATAGCTTTATAGATTGATCTTACATTACCCAACTGTCTAAGTTTCAGAAGAATTAAAACATCCGCTGCAGAGACAGGAGAATCATGGACGCCATTACACCAGTCATACGCTAACTGGAGGGTCAAAGTTGATTTACCATACCCAGCTTCACCTTTCACAATACGCCTATTATATAACCTTGAACTTGAATCAGTGAAAATGTCTTTATACGAGCTCAAACGTTCTTTCTGTGAGTTTTCGGACTGACTTTCTAGGACGTGTTCGATACCTCCCTCAACAAAAACCTTATCTACACAATATAGTCTGTCCTTTATGTAGGGAATCGGTTGTAATGCGTCATACTGCTTCTTGTAAACAGTCTTCAGAGAATCTAGAAGTATGCACTTCTTTTCTGGTAAGAAAATATGAAATAATTAATGTAGTCAAAACAAACACGTAAACGTAATGCTGAGAAACGTCTGAAGGTGTTCATAGCATATACATTGTGTGTGTGTGTTATATAAACAGCAAAATTTGCAGCAAAATCAATAATATATTGTTTACTATACTTATAGTGCATCTAGATGTTACTCAATTTTAACAATCTTTTGGTCACTCTCATAGGATAATTAATACTCTTAGCACAGTGAACTGTTCATAACATCAAGTTGCGATTGTTTATACGCTATATAGCTTCCTGGGTGAAATATGTCATCAGTATGCTAGACGTTATTTCTTTCACTAACATCTCAGTGCATTTCAATATCAGATAAGACATGTTTCATTCATTTGTTTTACCTTAGGGCAGGTTATAACATATACTTTATTCAAATACTTGTGTGATGCATTCAGTTATCATAGACCAAAGATACGGTCTGTTACAATATACCGATGACTCATATGTTTGGCTTTACTGAGTAGTTGTAATAACTCAATGAAGCTTGAATGTTTCATTTTTCTTCTAATGACTTCATTAATGTCATTTACAAAAGCTGTAAGTGTTTCCATTATATGTAATTATACCAAAACATAAGAAGGGGGGTGGATGTGAGGACTAATGTAGGTAAGAACATTAGTCGTTTCGTATGTCTTTTATATGTTCCGATGTTTCTGTCCCTTCATGCTATTTACAACTTGGACCAATATCTTACCCAAGGGAAGCAGTTCATATAAGCTAAATGAGATTCAAGCCAAGACACTACCATTAGGCTATGTGACAGAGAAAGCTGACAAGAGAAACTTTCAAGAAACATTTAATCCATTTTAAGAGATAACTCAACATCAATGTTTTTTTTTTTCTAGAGAAATAAACGGATTCAGATCATATTGGCATTGATATTACAAATGTTTAAAGTGACAGTTCTCAAACACTACTTTCAATCGGGATATCTTCCAAACTGAACTATTTGGTGGTGTTATGCTTGACAATGTAACCAAACATGCTGATTGAGTCTGTGTCTTCAAAGTTACATTGAATTCGTCTCAACTGTAAGAACAGCAATGACGGTAGTTATATTGGTACTACAGAATGAGGTGCTTGTTAGAGTAATTGCACTTTCCATCCATGTTGTTTTGCCCCGTTGTACAATGCGCATGGTAAAGAATATGATAATATATTGAATGTGTTACTTACCTGCTAAAGTGAGTGCTGACTGTGAGGCTGACGCCGTTCCTTTGTGAGTGAGATGTTTCTTTCTCTGCACGGCTTTCTTTTTACCTGGCATTTCCAGAGACTTTAAACAAGGTCATTGACTATCAATTTGTGGTTGAGGTTAATGTTGAGACATTCATTGTCGATATCCTTGTCCCCATCGATACCCAGACTTTGGCTGGTAATTTCATGCGATAGCTATTAAAAAACCTTCGCGTCTATAGAGAACGGGTAAATCAGGTGTAGTCATTATCGTCATATTACCTGATAAATGCTCATGTCCTATCGTGATTGGCAAATATACAAATACGCGTTCTCTAGATAGATAGCAGGTTGAAAAATAGGGAAATATGAGCTTACTCTACTAACGTTGTAAGAAAACCTGGACTTACTTTTTATTTATTTATTTAAGGTCATGTGAAGTCTATGTAAACTGTTGACATGTGATTTTAAGTAATCTAAAATTGTAATTCTTAGACCAATTTGTATTGCCAAAATTCCTTACCACAGTCTTATTTTGTGTCGATGCTAACGAAAGGTGTGTAAGTAGCAGCGTGTTTTGTAAAGGTTGATGAAAATTAAGTTAAATAATTTACACAAGACCCTACCTCCCTAAAGTGGCGTTTTTAATTAGATCATGTATCATTAAGTAGGGTGCACTTGATGTAAATGTACGTTACTTTATATTACCACCATATCTTAAATAAACATTCGCAGTTAATCGTAGAATGACAGCTGAATGCAGTTCATTACACACGTGATTAAAAGGAAAGTAATAGGGGAAGATAATTTTCAAACGAGAGGGTATGTCCTGAGGATCGTTAAGCTGATGTGCATTTGTGGAATATTAAGCCTATACATAGGACATTATATTAGTAGGTTTACCTCCGCAAGGTTTTAGTGTTAGTTACTTTCATTTTCTTCACGGAAGTAAAACCGAGAAAGATGCATACCCCTTAAACCATATGGATATGGGTCTAGTTACACACGCGCTCATTCTTTAGTGAATGGTGCTGTAGTATATAATACAAGTTTTGACGTTGAATTGCAGATGTTGTATATGTATATCAGTATAGCATTCCTTGCTTCTATCATATGACTTCAACAAGGATATATATTCGATCATATATTTACGATAATTATAGTGTATATAATTATCATTCAACAAACCGTATCAATCGAATGTTTTATTTTCGTACCTGGCACCCCTGTGCTAAAGGAGCAGTGGTCCATGTTCTCCATGATTCTAAGCGTGAACTACAGTGTACCGCGTTTATTTCATAAGTTGGTTGTTCACTTTAAGTGTTTAAACAGGGATTGATCACATGGTGTTGTGGGAGTTTTAAAATATACGGGAACTGACATTTTAGTGCGTGCCCCCTTGTATTGCAAACGGAGTATTGATAAGGGCCTTCTTATGTGATATCGGATATATCTTAACCCATATGTTATTCTGAGCCTTAGACTCCTACGTGTAAGTTTAGTGCTTTAGAATACCAGCTGGCAGATATGTCCAGGGTGCTTTTGTTAACCCGATATTGTTACTGACCTCTTTTTGAAAGTTTTATATATATATATATATATATATATATATATATATATATATATATATATATTTAGATAAATTTGTATTTTATATTTGAGTTTTAGTTTCAGTAAGATTGGTGCTGGGGCGGCTAACGCAGCATACAACACCGATAAACAGAGACAATCATTTAACATTGTGGTCTACTTTTTAAGCCTTTGAGAAGATATTTGAGAAACCCCAATAATCCGGGTCCAGCTAGTGTATGGTATGTTATTTGCGGTGATTTATAGTCTTTTTGAAGTGTGTATCAAGTGAGAAGCATATACTTAAGCTCATAAATCATAAAACATTGAAACAGAAAACCTAGCAAAACTCACGTTGTTAGAGTTGAAAACAGGACAACGGTTAAATTGTTTGCTATTAGGAAAAACAAAAAGTCCGACACTTTACAGTTCCAATAAAATAAAGATATAAAACATCATCCTAACGATTAACAGAGTTACAGCGTTTGCGAGAACAACTATCAACTATATTGTTTGATAACATTGGAATCAGAAGAGTTCATATATACTTTCGGGTGTCTGGTGGATATAATATTTACTCTTCATATTTGTATAATGAAGATAAAGAGATCTTGAAGATTGTTCATCATAAATTGCGACTAAACCAACAAGTCACTACATGTCTAAATGCACGTTCAAATTCAAAACGATTAGCTAACAAAGTAAAAAGAAGGATCTGTATTATTTAAATATGCAATTTGTATAGCTGCTAAAGAAACTAGCTATTTGAAGTTTGAGTCTTTAACATAAAACGTATATAAACTGTTTGGAAAAATGTTATATTGCAATGAATAATCAGTTGATATATATATTTTGAAACATCGTAATATTGACAATTCCAGATGAACTGTGCTCCACTAAAAAATAAATCGGTATTAACTTTTTACAGTAACGTAAAACGTCAGCATTTGAGATTCAACAAACCCAAAACTAATACAGCGTATAAAGAATACACGTCTTAAAAAAAAATATATATATACAAAGATATAAAGTAACATTGTGTTACCTATTTTGATATTGTAATGTTATTACTTATGTATTAAATTATCGATTGAAAACATTACCTTTTCAATGTAGGGAATTTATGTTTGTGACATGCAATGCTGTAGTTCGAATAACGAGTACTTCTCAGAGCTCGAGGTCCAAGTAATGTTCTTATGTGAGTACTGGGTATCAGTGTCCAAGAACCACATATTATAATTCGAGTACGAGTACTTATTAATTGCGATTGTAGTAACTAAATTCACAAGAAAGTCATGTTTATAACTTCTCCCTTGTGATCATTGAAAGTGACGACATGTTGTTGACTCAGATATGAGATTTCTGTTGAACACAACAACATTTCCTTATTTAAAAAAATCACGACTGGAATTGGCTCTTTAATTTGGGCCATGGTGGTAAAGATCAACAGTCACTACAACATTACAACACATATCGATACCTGTATCTTTTAAGTGGTGTTTTACTTATTCAAACATATACCTACGTTTTCCTGTTATTCATTAAAAAAAATAGGTAAACTGCGCAGTATTCCATCTCTGTTACATATTATACTGAGTTCAGATATTCTTATATAAGAGACTTTCCGAGTAAATTCATATGCAGCGACGGGCGAATATAAGAATAGATGGGAGGTCATGGCCTGCCGCTACCACCGCCAGTCTAATACTTCACCATATGAACCTTTTTCAAATAACAATTTAAGAGTATTTATTAACACAACCGTGCGCTGATACCTAATATTACACCTAATTAATACTCTAAATATGCCTCAGAATGCACCATTTGAAGGCTAAATATAATTCTAGTTTTTGTAGATGAGGATCACTGAACCCTCGAGATTGTACTTGGCTTCAACGACCTAATTTGCTACTCTTTTACCTAACGTATGTAATAATTCATTTGCTGTCGCCATTCAAAACAGGTTCATCCCCATATCTAAACCTGTTCGGGAAAGTTAGAACTTGTCAATTCGCTCTCTCTCTGTGAAATTCTGTTCACGCCACTATTCATCATGTAGTTCGCAGATATTTCTTACCCAAAATCTCCGTCACTACAATACTGGTTGAAGGATATTTTATCTCAGCAGCAAGGACTTGGTATTTGAGTTAATACGTATCGGTCAAACAAACCTAGCTAAGATGGTATAAGTATAGTCATACTTTGGACATGTAGCATGTTTTGATGATTCACGGTCTCTTGATCTGAGACACCACCTTTGCTGAAATGTTAATGTATTTAAATTCTCTCTATGATAGCAAAGAATTGGTTTTTGTAACCATTGTCAGCATCTGGCAGGAAATGTGACGTCCTGGAGGAACGATTGCCAAGCAAAATATCACAAACAGATTTCAAAAAAGTATGCAGATTTAACTCCGTTTTGCCCATATTATGTGATGTATTTAATTTAATTGGTTAAGATTTAACAACACCTTGGTCAAATTCCGAGTCAAATTAGAATTTTAACTCCAATACTGATCTACGTAGTACTTTCTTGGTAAAGGTGACCCATCATTTGGCCATTGGATATAACTCTAAATTGCTAGTGTAGGAAGTGACCTAAAGCATATTCTTTTTACCGTATATATGAAGAACCTGTACTTCAAAGTTTGAAAATCTATTGTAAGGTAAATAATACTCCACGTATAGGTTTTCTTTCACAACTTAACAAACCCATGTGTGTTTCAAAATTGGTATATCAGCTAAAAAATAGAAATATCTGACAACAAACAAGTCCATTTGAATCCAACTGTATTGCCCAGTAATGGAAGCATGATGATTTAATTATAACAGTAACTAATGCAAATGCAGAATTTCGTAGAAAACATTTCCTCGTGATGTGCGTTGATATTTCTAGTTATCTTAAGAGAGAGAGAGAGAGAGAGAAACTTACCGTTGGTGTACTGGAATTGACGAACTATAACTAACACTTGAATCCTTTACGAGGTGCAAAACATAAATCATTATCCACATGATTACAAAATGCCGGAGTACGAGGTAAAACTGTACATAATGAGTTAATGCCGTTGACGCTTGCAACGACTAGTAATAGCAAATTACAAAGTTCATATTTACCTTGCTTGATAGTTATTTGTTCAAGTCAACATTTTGGGATATCGTAAACTCCCTCTGATAGCCAAAGTTCATGTTGACATTTGATAACTGAACTCGGATATGTATCAAGAAAGTCTTTTGCCTGATATGATATGATGGTTCAAAACTGAAGTAGCGCTCTTACGCAACATTGCACTTGTGTTACTCTCATTAACTTATTAATGGTCGGTCTTACATCAAATGCTTGAATCTTGGGCAATACTGTATGTACTCTAACGTTGCATTCACTTCTTTTTTACTTATTTTCCTGCATTTCTCTGTCTGTATATCGAGTATCTCTAGTGATGTAAGGATTGGTAAATATAGACCAGAGCATAATATTCCCATATCCATCGAGCTCTTTAAAAGCGTTCGCCAAATTCACGCAGGAATCTACAGAAAGGAAATAAAAAGCTGCGGTGTAAATTTTACTTTCTTTGTTACATTCCTAAATACGCTACCTGAATTTATGATATTCCATGCTATGTTGTTTGTTCTTAAACAAAGTGCAATATTTATCTACTATAGAATGGGAAATAAAAGGAATAATTACAATGTATGAACGACCATAAATAGCTGGCTTTATACCGTTTGAACAGCTTCAAGCAATTTCTGAGATATACGATTACTATGGAAGTTATGTAGGTCTGCGTGTTGCTAGAAACACATCAAGGTTTGGTATATTTACATATAAATAGTACAGGCTCTTTTATAATTGATAGTGAATTAATTAAAATACATGTTAGGATGACACGTACTTTGTGACAAGATGCATTGTGTAAGAGCTCTACCATATATCCTTGGAAATGTTTACTGTCATCTTTGCCTAGCGTTACTGTATTTGACATCAGTTTATTTAAGCTCTGACGGTCCTTAGTCTGATAACAAAAGGAAGTTACTTTATAATGCCAAGCGGTAAATGAATATAAATCATGTGAACGATAAATACACGAGTATGTGTACGTTGTTAATGTAAGTAGATTCAGTGAACCCTTAAGAGTCGGAACAATCTGGTGTGCAACATTTTCAGCGACCACCAAAAAAAAAATAGAAGCAAGAATTCCGATGATGAATGAGATATAATAGCATTTTTAATAAAATTTGCGAAAACAACTGACGTGGTACTTAATCTTGCTACTTATTCTCCAGTCTTGTAGTATCATGCAACAGGGGTGATTAATATCAGCACTATAGCAACTTCAATTCCTTAGATGAGATATAAGGGAATACAATTAACTAAACTTAGATGAATACATGGAGGAGGCATATCTAAAGTGAACTCAACATTAATGCTCAAAGTAAGTAGCAAAATGCTGCTTAAGTAAAATAATGTATTTAATAAGACAGAAGCAACACTCAATAAATTCGTATCTTATATGATATATCTTACTGAAGCTTCTTTGTAAAATAACCGACCACCAAATTTAACATTGTAGTCGTATCCAAACTTTAGTTAAAGTCAGGTTATACAATAAACTAACACACTGCAATGTATTAACCGTCCACTTTGTATAGTACGCCTTCAAACATGAGAGCGCTACGCACCATAGCTATTACACTAGCATCACAGTCAGGCCGATTCAGCAATATATTTATGTATTCAAACCCCTTATCATAACTTATACGTTTTAAGAAGACACAATGCAGTATTTATTTATTGATATGGACGTGGTTGGGGTATTTGTCACTGCAGTTTATCTTACAATAGTCTCAATAAACCAAAATTCAGCAAAACGAAAGCAATTATTGTATGAGCCAGCGCTACTTTGTTTATTTAACACAAGAAATTCTTCTTTCCACCCAGTTCGGTAAACGTATATTAAAAAATAGAAATATTGACCTTCATATTTAGCTTTCGAGGAATATGTAATGCTGAAATATAACGGAACGTACATTTTCTTGTGTATTTCTGTGTGAGAGTTATATGATCTTAAGTAATACATCCCTGTCATGGATACACATCCTTTAATTTACAGATTATTTAACAGGATTAAATAGTGACAAAGGCCCTAGAATACCGGATGACGAAACGAAGCATTGAAATATGAATACAATAGGTCACAACCAAGAAGGGTAACGATACAGTTGTGGTGCCTGTAGTGAACATACTCTGCTCAAACATTTCAAATATTTGATTAAACCAAGTTCTCTATTTCGTAACAATGAAATCGAAACACTAATTTGTATTGGATGTTTCGTGATGAAGTTAAAAATAATGTCAATTCACATGGCAGATTTTCTGCATATTTTTTTTCTTCAAAATATGAGGTCTTATATAGCTCTTAAAATATCAGCAGAATAGGACGTTTTCTCGACACTGACACCACCGGTAGGTTAGTTGTTTGTTTTTGTTTTTTTCAGTACAAGACTAGACACCTGAAACTTGATCCTCTACGGCATTCCGGACAAAGACTAATCCCAGTTCCAACGGGTTCAAAATTCTGCTACTTGTCTCATCTCTTGTGTTCCTCGTTCTCATCATATATCACATATTTCAGACTTTGACATTGGCTTCCTCTAATTATGCGAATCTCTTTCAAGATTCTTCTGATAATATTTAAAGTTATACACAGACACTCTCCTACCTGTCAGAACTGTTTCACCTTTACACACCGACCAGGACGCTTAGGTCATCCAGCCAGTCTTTCTCGCCGTCCCACGGGATGTATCCTTGAAGTCATTTAGTCAACGTTCTTTTGCTTACGCCTCTGCTCCTCTCGGCTCCTCCCCGGCTGACATACGGCCTAAACTATATTATGAACTCTTTAAAATATATCTTAAAAACTTACTTATGTTGTCAATGCTTATGTTTGATTTTTCATTCTTTAGCGCTTAGAGGCTTTTGCATTTTACGCTAAAAAAATTTCTATTACAATTTCTCGTGAGCATACAAAATTGAAGAACGGCACGCATGTGGATGTTTGGTCGAACCCAAGAAAGTAAGCATAGTAGTATATTAACTATATGAGTAATATCTCTGCTACATTATATATTTAAACAAAGCTCAACAAGAGTCAGTTTTCTAATACAATATACAATCTTTCAGCTAGATAATGGTTTCATGATTATTACTGAGTCACAATATTGTTAAAGGTTATTGATTATTGGTTGAATCCCATAAATCAGAATGGATTTATTTGCATCTATATGTTTCAACTTAAACTCGTTGAATTAGTTACACAAAAATAAGAAAATGTAATATAATATGTGAAAAAAGAATAAATGAAATAATTTATTTGCATAAAATTTATCATTTATTTCACATTACTCTCTTAATTTTGACATTAATATAACAAAAGACTAATTTGATCAAGTCTGATGCGATCTGACAAATTAAAGTGTCACCACTCAATCTATGGATAAGAAAAAAAAATGTAATTTGACCTTTTGGGGACCTAGCTCATTCTAAGAGACGGCAGATGTATTCCCCTGTGTGGCATATCGGTATGTTGTTGATTATTTAGTCGTCACAGCACACAAGTATCCTTTTCAAACGGTGTTAAATGAAAACAAGCTATATTAATTAAATATAAGGGCGCCCTTCATCTGGCTTACCTATTTGGAGAGTCTGTGAAAGATTGGAGGTCAACCTATGCCATCATTTGTGTTCTATATTGTACCTACTACAATCAATTAATATAGTTTATTAGTAATACTATTATTGGGTTCTAGGCGTGATTAAGATCACTAAGGGTGGTACAAGCATTCGTACACGAATGCCACTTTTCCGTTTAGTCTGTACATTACGAGTAACACGTGGACGAGTTCAAGTAGACCCATCCACGTTACATAGCCAGTAATGAGTATGGATTATATGCTAGTCACTCTAAAACACTTCATTGTAATATTTTGTTAGTACATAAATGATGACAAGTAAAAGGAAAACCAATGGGAAATATTATCTCAATACGGACAACCTGTTTGAGGACCATATCGACACTCGTGACAAAAGTTAGCACTTAACCAGTATCAGTATTTGAATGAATAAAAAGAAGAGTAAATATGTATTTAAGTCCATATCACTCTGATATCAGATATTTTTACAGGCTCAAAGTGCAATTACTCTGCCTAGATTTCATAGGATATGGTATATGACTAGGTAAATTCACTTATATTGATCGTCGCGTCGTCAGAAAAACCATGCAACAACCGACATTTGGATGAGGGGTTCGGGTTGTAATGGCAAGCTTGCTATTGCTGTTATCAATACGGTTTAACACTACACAAAATATTTGAATTGTTACGAAGAATTACGATTATCCGTAAGTATTCCACACAAAAAACGTGCATTTCTGATGTAAATTGGAAATGCATTAGATCGTTGTTAATATGTTTCCAGAAATGTTTTCAAGACCGCACAAGTTATATCCTTATTTTTTTCATATATAACATTCTATACTTTATTTCATACATTTTGTGTTACTAAAAAAATCTCGCAATCATCCAGCTATCTCTATGATAATGGTTAACTTTGTGCCTTTACTTCGCTCGCCAAAATGTGCTATGATACATTTAAACTTTGAAGTGTGTTAATGAATTCAAAATGGTAAGGGAGGCAAATTGAAAACGCTCCGACTAATTTATACCTAGCGGCATTTGAGCCTTTATGGATTGGTAAATTAGGGCTTTATAAAGGAGGGGTTGTCAAAGGGTTTGTTGAAATCAGCATATATTGTAGTAGCGTCTCAATGGGAATCCTACATAAAGAACATTAACAGAGGGTGCTTTCTGAGGCATATTTAGACAATAAACTATGTACATGATAAGGTTTTAAAGCAAGGTTAGGCTAATAAATATTCTTGATTATGTGTGTGATGTTGAGAAAATTGGGAGAGGTGAGTGTAATTACCAAACTACTTCCCTCGACTGACGACACAGGTGGGGGCCATATGCCAGTGTATACCATTATTGTGAAACAGACACTTTTCCACCATCTCTCTTATCAAATATTATAATGCAACTATGTATATATCACAGTGAAATTATGAACCAGGACAATATACCATGCGGAATCACGGGACAACAGGAACTACATGCAATAGTTTAACACAGCTCGTGTACGTGTACAATCAGGGGCATCAAATCACCAAAAAACAGCCATTTATCAACCCAGAAATGGATAATCTCTGTATGTGTATCCATATTGCCTACTCATATTAACATAAAGCTTCAATATACTCTGCAACTTTAGCCTACTCCCCTCTCCCACCCTTCCGACCGAACAGGTGGCTATTTTAGGTCAACAACACTGTTAATTGAGCAACAAGTAGTATCACAGCAAGTCATTCTATGTCATGGAACACAATATTGTCACATTATGAAATAAAAATCCCAACATTTGTTTAAACATATTAAGCCACGTACGGCAAGGTAAGATCATAGAGCGTCGCAATAACTCCATCGTAGATCTATTTGTATTTATTGGTATTCGCCACATTGCCACGTTCGACACAACAGGGCCATATCACTTATATGGTGTAGAGGCTGACGAAAAGAATATTTACTATTCATAATTACGCAGCAAATAATGTGTTGGTAGACTATTTTAATCTATAACGTGGATGACGTTGCATTAATTCATTCTTTGTATAAATGCCAATTTTAAAGAACTTCCAAATTACCGTACAGATACCTGCTTTCTATGCGTAATAAAAGCAGACGCAAAACTATTCAAAAGACAAAATAGGTTAAACCTGTTTAATGTATTTACTGATCGATAAATACACTCATAATATTGATACAAAGTTAACTCTTATTATTGTTGTAATTTCTGAAATTTAATTTGATTTCAAATTGCAAAAGTGAAGTTATATATTGTGTTGGTATTATTTATTACTTAGAAGCTAAAGTAGGGTTATATAATGTCGGGATAAAAAACTACATGTTTCCACTTCTTTACAGGAGGGCAATATCAAAAATCAAAGCTTAAAAAAAATACTAATATTTATCAATTACAAAGCAACGACATAAAGCTAAAAAGACGAATTTTATTCCGATATATTTTACGAAATGGATCATGTTGCATCATGTCTTTCTATCAACATTTAACGTCCCATTACTCTTTTAATTTAAAAAAAAAATCATTTAAATTGTCTGAATATGTATGCTTTCTTGTTTGTTGTAATAATATAAGTTCTTAGAAATATTTAGGTAAATAATTTCTTAGTGTACATATTTAGTTCTCTTCAGGAAGACACTATGTAAAGAAAATGCAAAACTTGAGAAACAAAGACGGAAAATAATAAGAAAGCTAATAAAAATATAAGGTCTTATCACTCTTGACATCGATAAGAAAGCAAAGTGTGACTTGAAACGAACACATTAATTATACATCGAGCTCCAAAGGGAGAATTGAGCTCATTGCATAATTGCAGGATTATGCTAATCTACGGTCGAATCAAATAGGTGAGTAGATAATTTTTTATTCAAATAATGAAATAATATTTAAACTTACGAGTAGGAACATGTTCACATGGACCGTTACCTCATCTTCTTTACTTTGATAAATGGGGACAGGATTACCACTGGCCCCTTACATTCAACTTAGGGAATCGATGCACTCCATGGCAGCCATGCTTAATATTTTAAACGGATCACTTATATTTACAGAAAAGAGTGTCAAGCACTAAACTATTATCTTTCATTGCATGTACATCAAAATGCTCTAATATGCGATTAGGTGGAGGGGGGCGGGGGGAAGGAAATGTAAAAATTGAAATGAAACACTGACACTCGTGTTGTTTAGGTAATGTAGTCATTTAGACATAAGATATTTCTACAACCCGTCGCAGTAACTATATATTCTAAACATTTCTTCTAGTGGTGAAAACCACAGTAGTTTTCGGTCTCACATTTTTTTGGATAGCTTCCTACGACACTAATGAAAAATTAAAAATTTGGCAGCTGACTACTGATATCTTATGTCAATGGATATGAGATCACGTGACAAATAGTAGCTTCTGATTTTTACACATGTATAAAGTACATGAGAATGTTGCATCTTTAGTTTTTACAATGCATAAGGATGTGACAGTAAACGATGTTGAGGATCGATTATATTAATTAACTGATCTTGTCCAATACTTTAGGTTGTAGGGACTTGTATTAAGACCTTATTATATACCTAATTTTTAATCTTAAAATAACCCTGCTCCATTTGTACTCTAAGTGTCTGTTTTTAAGAGAAGGACCCCACACCCTACAAAGGAAGCGGATTAACGTTCACAGAGCCACAACCCTTCCTTTGGTACACGTTCTATCATAAAGGTTCTTGACACTTCATATAACAGCCGAGAAAAGCTTACAACTATGCTATGGTAATGTTGTAGCGAATTTAATATAAATTGTGCAAACCTGATACCAAACTTAATTTGATTCAATAGTTCTTCTCGCATAGAACTCAATTGAATAAAGGTGCCTGACAACATACCAATAATGTAACACTTAATAATCATTCTGTAATTGTGCTGTAAATGCTTCTTGTGATTCTTCAGTCATTCATACCACTTCCCAGTTGCGTGCGTTCATGTTGGGGTGAATAGAGGTCAATGCCCCTCCCGTTTCCGTCATGCGAGGGTAAATGGTTCAGTTGTGGACGTGCTTACATTCAGTCTTGAGAAAATAAGACGTTTTAGTAACACACCCTTTCAACCAATTGTTTATTAGAAAAGCCTAGCCCTTAGACCTTAGTATAGACTTAATTAATGTTCCAGTGACGAGGTATTAATGCCCAATTGAATTTTAAGCGGTTGCTTTTAAGGGACAAGGACCTCAAAACCCCCATACACGACAAGCTATGTATCCCCCACCTCTGATATCTTATGGACGCCACTGCAGCTTTCTGCAATGAAGTAATGTGGTGAAAAACAAAACTATTTTTTTGGGAACACCTGCGTGAATATCAACATCAATGTCTCCTGTACTTGACAACGTATCGTCATCTTCTTATTCTGTTTCAATATTTCGCTTTCCTCTCGAGACTATCCAGGTCTGCTGCCATGGTTGATCTCTGTTAATAATAAAGTAAGATCAACTAGTGCAGAATGATAACAGACATATCTAAGCACTCCTACATCGTGTTTAGTACATAAAGTAGTCATCAGCACTTCCAAGTTAAACATATAAAACAGATAGACATTTTAAGATCATATACGGTATGACTTTCTTCTTTCCAAGTACTTTATTACCAGTGAGTGAATTACAAATTATTTTAAGATATATATTGATAGCTAGAACCACATTGGCCTTGAATAAATAATATTTAAAAAAAATATTCAAATCAATCTCTGAAAATGAATAGGAACAGCAGAGTGACACCATGCGGAGATTAAAATCAGCATCATTATCTTGGAACACAAAATGTAATTTAACAGTCATGTATAAGTTAAGAAGCATTAATGAGTTTCAGATTGAAGCTGACATGAAGAGCAGAATGTTACATTACTGGCAGGGGTGTCCAATTCTCATTTGGGTATAAATGTTGTTAATTTATGTGCAATAATTGTACAGATTGTAAGTTTGTCTGGCCTTTGTTAGCTAGTAGATAGATACGTGTATAGAACAATTTGTAGAAATGGTGGCAAAACTACAAATGCAATTTTTTGTGTACATTTTGTAAATTAAGCATTATTTCGTAGTATTCCTTTAAGTAATTTCAGCAAATTGAAATTATTATTCTTAGTTGTTAATGGTGAGAAATTGCCATGATCATAATTAAATAAAATGCCATATACAACTTCAGCAAATTATTTGGGTACAATGACGTGGATATAATGGTATGTTCTATGTCGGGATTAAACAAAACCGTTCCTTCTTTATTTTTGTTTTGTAGTGTTTAGAATTTGCACTCTATTAGCACTATTTCCTTACCTGTAGCAATGACGGAACCTGTCCACCTGACGACAAAACAAAAACACTAGAAATATACGCAAAATTAAGATAAAATATAAAATGCCCAAGCCGTCAATCCTCCCCCACTGGCAGAAAGGCTCTTTATCCTTGCCACGATGAATCTTAGTCGATAAAACAAGACTGCCTCTAAGCAATGCATACATACTTCTGTTTATGTGCGACACTTTCTGTCAAAACACATAAACTAATATATATATATCATAGTTATAATCACTCAAAAATTAGTCATACAAACCTCTCGAACTAAATCATCTCATGTATATGAACTGTATACTACAGTCCGTGCTTATTATTTCACTGGTCCGCTGCTCATTTTACCTACCATTCGTCCTCCAACATTCTGATACGACTATAGACTTGTTAACCTAGATTTATAACGTTTACAGTCAACAATAATGATATGCCTACATTAAGATTATACTATTCACATACCACCATATCAATCCTACAGTGTGCTAAAAAAAAAACGCTTCAAAATACAAAATTGAGTTTAAGTGTCGCTATCTTATAGTTGTACGACAAAGGGACATTTTAGAGCTAGTACTGTTTCAGATGTTTCATATTCAAGGTATTTAGCTTGAAAGTATAATAAGAAATATTTGAATCACACGACTAAGGCAAAATGAATGATCAGTTCAGTTCCTCGGTAAAAGTTTTCATTTCAACATTAAAATCCATCGTTTTTGCATTATAAGTCTTTGCTATTCAATCAAAGTTGATTACTTATTGACAGCAAGTTCCCAAAAACTAAAATCACAAACTAAATATGGAAATGGATTGCCCCAAAAGACAAAACAAAAATAAGCAGAAGGAAACCACTCCCAGCTGTTGGTTGCCTCTTAAATAACATTACACACATCCACCCAACTTGTCTCTATAGCTTATTTGCCTGCCTAAAGCAAGTAACCAAAACGTAAATTGAAAACAGAAAACTATGAATTTTAATGGATTTTTTTATTATTTTGTTCTTACTTTTATTTTATTGATATGGCGTATTTTATTATATGATACCGTAAATACTTCGTGTTAATCAACCAGATCTTGTTGAACATGTACCAACGCTTACATGTAAAATGTGTATTGTTGGAGGTAGTTTGTGTTTAACCAAAAAATAAAGTATAAATTTTTACTATGGAACATGTGCTATGGCTTTCATTGATTGAATTTATAGCTATTATATAGAATGACACAGGTTTCTCACTGTACACCTGTATATGCATGTATCATACTGACCGTTTACCAAATGAAGTATAATATTCACTATTTGCATAACATTACCTCTTGAAGATATTCTGCTTCCGTCAATTCATCTCCAATGGATTTCGTCTGTAAATAAGGTAATATGAATGGAGATGAGAACAAATACAAGAAACTTTTAATTATTTTCACAGTAAAATGATAGTGCTGTTCAGTAGGAATAATATAGATATTGATAGCGAAATAAGCAACTGTATAAGTTTGCGAGAAAAAAAATATATCGTTAGATATACCACAGCAAGTAGGAACAGTTTCTTGTCCTCCTCCTCCACACCATCATCACCTTGTGATCATCATCATATGCATCATGATCATGATCATGATCATGATCATGATCATGATCATGATCATCAGGATCATCATCATGATCATCATGATCATCATGATCATCATCATTATCATAATCATCATCATCATCATCATCGTCGTCGTCATCATCATCATCATCATCATCATCATCATCATCATCATCATCATCATCATCATCATCATCATCATCATCATCATCATCATCATCATTATCTTCATCACAATCATCACCATCATTATCATCATCACCATCATCAGCACGACCATCGTCATCAGTACCATCTTCATAACCATCACCACCATTACCACCATCATCACCACCACAACTATCATCACCACTATCACCACCACATTCACCAACATCATCACCACTACCTTCACCATCACCAACATCATCATTATCAGATAACAACCACCTCTTTCACCGCCCTTGCAAAAGCATAGTAAAGCAGCACTGTTTAGCTATGACAAAACGTTCGTACACCTCAAAACCCCTTGTACCTGTCACGGATCACATAACACACTATGATGGTAGTTAACAAGTTATGATATGTTTTAGCTTGATGTTACTTCTTCGTCACTAACACGGCAGAGCACACTAAACTATGAGATGTTTCTGCCAAATCACAGTTTAGTGGGTGCAAAATAATATTGAATGAGAGATAATTACCGGGAAGAGTAAAGAACGTCCAAATGTCAGCATCCAACGACCAGAATGGAGATTTAGTTTGTAGTACCCTTCGCTTGGTGCATAAGGAGTCCAGAAAACTAAAATATAAATGAAAACAAAGCAGGAATAGGGTACGTAATCAATAACAATACACAAACATGATAATACAAGATAGAACGGCAGTCAATGTTATAATCTATGTTTGGATCAGGTCAAACTTCCACAGATTTAAGTACTGAGGTAAACACAGTAAACAGTCGAATTCCGTTTATTTTTCAGGCAAAAGGCAACACCTCAAACTAAGTTAGAAAGAAGAAAGACCAAAGGTGAGCAATCAGTATGTATTTCTCCGAAGCTAAATATGTGATACCGACATAATTATATCACATAATGATATCTATAAACTGTCTGGTTGCATCCCAAAACTAAAATATGTTTAAGGTAGAAGGGTCAAGTTGCCATCATTCGTGAATTGAGAAGACTGTTAAAACATATTCGGAAATATTCAGTATCTTTCCTCTAATGTGCGTGAATAAGATATATGTTTGTACATAAAGCAAACATAGATTGTGTATAATGTTCATATTAAACATTTTTTTAACGTTTGGAATGTAATTTATACCATAACTTACACAGATTACTCAAAATATGTATTCAAAACTGATTAAAAACTCACCTCCCCTATTCCCTGCACAATTTGCAAAATGATAGTTAGGAAAAGTAAGTTTGTTATAACACATTTTAAAACAGTTATCTGTCTCGATTAGTTAAGGGTCAGAGCGCCCTCAGTTACTGAATGTGCAAAGACTTGCTCATTTCATTGCATTGTACAAAATCTCACGTCTATTATCTCAATTCCATTAAGGTCTTATAAGGTTGTTATTGTTTTTCAACTAAACAAAGAGCTGTATTTTACTGCCTTTTACTTGTGTTATTTATATCAGTTATTGACATTAATATGGCAGACATCTGTAAATGTATGTATTCCAGTAATTTGAATTGAAGTTTTGAATTTATATCTATTAACATTCTTTTGCAGATATCTAAAGTTATTACAACTGAAATGTCGTGTTTAATCAACATCATGTTTCAGATCTCTCTGACATTTCTGACATTGCTCATAAATAATGCAGATGACAAAAAAAAACAATTTGACGATTGGAAAGCAATCATATAACCTGAGCATTTGTCCTGAAAAACGTGAAGGTTGCATAGAATCCATGATCCTCTATAGACAGATATCGGTAAATTGATCAGCGCTATGATGTGGAATATCCTAATGAAAACATGAGCATGGCTACATCTTACTTGATTGATCTTCGCTTTTTCACATTTGTTCACTACCAGTGGTACCGATTCCTTTATTTTACCGCTAGGAGTATTATTTCACGTTTTTACTCTGTATTATGTTGTTATTCTAATTTATTTAAACCACACCGCATGTGTTCCTAGTGTATTTAGTCTAGAACGTCTTCAATTGTAACTTTGACAGTTTTGGCATCAGATTCAGATACGTTTATTTCGGATGTCATTATATTAAACATGTGCAGACATGGGTGATCTATTCCTCACTATCACCAGCTCACTACACTCAGACCTCACCCCCTTCCAATTTTCTATTCCTGTTCAACATTTCTACAACGATTTAATGGGCATTCACAACACGTCAATATCTTATCTTATTTCAGAATTCAGAGAGAGATATTACTCTCGTCAATGTTAAAATATTCAAGCTCCCCTCACTGTTATGCCATGGAGTAGCCAGTTGAGTGTACAGTACATGATGTAGGCTTTATTGAAGTTTGCAATCTGTTGATACCTCTGTTTACTTCTGTGCAAAGGTAAATGTTCGAAACGTTCAGCGCATTACAGAACTTACATGATTTATTTAAATTGTTCCAAAGCTCTTTCCCAGCTATGTCACTCATTTGTTTAAAAGTCTTACTTCATATGTGTTAATATAAGAAATGGACTTATTATGACCGGGCTTAACATGATCTAAACTGTATCTTTATGTCCTTGTATTACGAGAAGAAAAGGAAACAACAATATGAACCGAAGAAGGCGAGAGATAATCATAAATCAATAACTAAATAATCAATAATTATCGACACTCTACCTTTAATGTTCTTTGTAATTAAGTTGAACAAACCATGCATCGATGTAAAGAGAGGCAGCAAACATTCATGGAATCTGATGATTAAAGAAACACATACTTGACAAACAAAGAGACAAAATCAGACTCCAGAATGACTAGACGCTGGATTCGAATTAACTTTAAAATTAATCATATAATAAGACATACCATTGTTTCTCTTCATTCCCTACTTCACAATGTACCAGTTACACGGTGTCTTAGATTCTTGTTCAATTGATGTCAACCAATGAAGTGCTTTTTATTTAATTACTCTACTGCGATATACCACATATCATAACCAGCTTGACAAAGCTTGCAAAATAATTCAAATTTACTAATAACTATAAATACGCCCTTTCACTTTCTGTTCGACACCTCACAACATTGGCTTAATTGTTATTTTATGTCATGGGATATTCGGAGGATATCGTTATAATCATCACCATCACCATCACCACCACCATCATCGCCATCACCATCATCACCATCATCATCACCACCATCCCATTCACCATTAACATCACCGTCACTACCACTATCACCATCACCATCATCATCACCATCGCCATTCTGGTCATATATGTGACTACCATAACCATAATAAAAATTTAAAAAAAACTACCATCATGATCTTCAGCACCACTATTGTTGTCGTCATCATCGTCACAATATTATCCCAACATCATCATGATAAGAATCATGATTATTAACATCATCATCACCAACACAATTATCGTAATCGTCAACATCATCATCATCATAACCTCCATTACCACCATCACCACCATATGGTTCCGCGATCATTCTACCACCACCATGATCACCATCACCAGCATCCCCACCACCACCAGCATCTAAACCACCATCACCATCATCACCACCACCATCATCACATCCATCACCACAACCATCATCACCACCATCATCAACAAAACCATCATCACTGACACCACCATCAAAATCACTACTACCACCACCAACATCACCACCATCATCATCAACACCATCATCACCACCATCATCATCACCAACATCACCACCATCATCAACATCATCACCACATCATCATAACCACCATCATCACCACCATCGTCACCACAACCGTCACCACCAACGTCATTACCATCATCATCACCACCACCATCGTCACCATCATCATAACCACCATCATCACCACCATCATCACCATCGTCATCACCATCATTATCATCACCTTCATCATCACTACTACCATTACCATCATCACTATCACCAGCATCACTATCACCACCAACATCATCATCACCTTCATCATCACTATTACCACCACCATCATCACCACCATCATCACCATCATCGTCACCACCACCATCATCATCAACATCATAACCATCATCATCACCACTATCATCACTATCACCAGCACCATCAAACTTATCACCATCATCATTACCATTGTCATTACCATCATAATCATTATCACCATACGATTCCTCGATCAATATCATGATGAACATCATGATTATAAACATCATGATGATCAACATCACCATCACCACCATCGCCAGCATCGCCAACAATTTCACCATTATCACAATCACAATCACCACCACCACCATCATCATCACCATTGCGATGCTGGTCATTTGTGTGAATACCATAACCGTAATCAACACTTTTACCATTACCATCACCATTCATCGCCAACATCATCATAACCCTCACCACAATTGCCATCACCACTATCACAAGCACAATCACCACCATCATCATCACAATAAGCAACATCACCATCATCACCACCACCTTCACCACCACCATCACCAACATCATCACTAACACCACCACCCACCCTCAGCACCACCACCACCATTACCACTTTCATCATAACCAACATCATCACCACCACCCACCCCCACCACCACCACCACCCTCACAACCACTATCATCACCATCATCACCATCATAATCATCGTCATCACCACTATCACAATCACTATCATCACCACCATTACCACCACCATCATCATCACCATCACCATCCCTATTTTGGTCAGTTGTGTAGCCACCATAACTATAATCACCACTTTTACCATCATGATCACCAACACCACCATCGTTGTCATCATCATGTTTACCATATATACTCCAAAATCATCATCATATGCATCATGATCATGAACATAATTATCACCATCATTGTCATCGTCGTCATCATCGTAGGCATCATCAATACCATCATCATCATCACCAGCAACACAGTATGATCCCATTATCTTCATCATGTTAAGCATCATGATTATTAACATCATCATCACCACCAACACCATCATCGTCACAATCACCATCATCATCATCCCTTCCATCGTCATCACCACCTTCACTATCCTCATCACCACCATCATCATCACCACCAACAACATCACCATCATCATTACCACCATAACCGCCAACATCATCAACATAGTCGCTAGTCTTGTCATTTATGAGACCACCATCACCACTTTTATGTTATCATATTTCCATCTTTACCACAATATTCATTACAATCACTGTTCCCATCATAATCACCACCATTATCATCACCACCACTGTGTCCCTCTTGGTTTCCCTTTTTTCTTTATCTATTTCTCTCATTGCCTTATCCTTTCATTCTTGTTTAACTATTACTTTCCAAAATAAAAAAATAAAAAAGAAATATTAAACAATTTCTACTTCAAAGAAACTGCACATATCACGAAGGCCTACCAACTATTTAAAACCAGACAGTGTCTAGACGTATTCATAGCAACCTCGAGGTACTTGTTTGTCAGTAAATTCCTGGTGTTTTTATTAAGGACGCGCGCGTCTCTGATATTGAACACAACTTCTGTTCATTGTATTATTCAAGTATTTGATTGACAGGTGTTGAACAAAAGAAAATGTTAAACTATTGAAAGCGTCAGGCAGATTACTGTACATCTTAAACAAGAACAAAATAATGAAATAAGTTCAATAGACTTTTAGGAGAAAATATTGTGTACTGTCTGAGTAAAAAAGATAAGAAATGGTTAACGTACAGATGTATGATATAAATGTGTATAGTATTGGGTATATATGACACGGCCAATTTTTGCAACTGGGAATTTGGTGACAACACAATGTAGAGTATATAGAGATTAAGGAAGAGCCATAGGCCTTGTAGGATTGGGAAGGGGAGGGTGTGTGTGTGGGGGGGGGTGGCGGGGGTGAGCAGAATACTGCACTGTTAGAAAGCATCTACAGTAAAATCTTCTGAAATATCAAGCTAAAAACAGATGTACGGTGTTTGTTTCTACAGTACTGCAAACAATGAGAATAGAAAAGCAAAATATATACGTGATTTTGAGTCTTATTTACATACAGACTGTTTGATTGGTCTCTACTGTGTGGGCATTGACTGTAATGTTATGCGGGTTATAATATGCATACATCATGAGCTTTTTGTTGCATGGGGTGGTGGGTGGGGAGGGGTTGGAGGAGGTGAAGACAGGTTGATCAGAAGAGAGTGACGATAATAGTATGACAGGAGACCTTGCTGAGTATGTGTAAGTGTGTGGTTGTGCGGCTGGGTTTGGGGTGTTGTTATTAACAAGATAACCCAAGTATTATAAACATAATACATGGGGTAAGTGTTCCGGCATAATTTTAGAGGTGGATAAGGGAAAGCTCATGGTAATATAGTTGAGAGGGGTGGCATATGAATGGATACAGAAAATTACAATATGTTTAATATTTATCACTGTTTGTTTTTACTTAAATATCAATGTGCGTTAATTATCAGTTAAGTCATATACTAATTATGAAGTGAAAGAGTCCTGATAAAATATTAAGTTTTGTTTTCCTTTCCTTATTAACTCTTTTTGGTTAATCTAAATGATCGAAGTTTGTATATATTTACTTTGGGTTGCTTTTGGCAAAAATGTTTATTTTTTTACTTCTGCAGTAATGATGCCTCATATCTTGATCTAATTAAATCGTATTTTTTTTATGGTTATTATTATTTCAATGAGATATATTATTTTTAAGTGTAAGCTAGGGCCTCATATATATTTATTTAAACACATGTCATTTCAATTTATAGGTCAATTATATGTGTTTCTGTCTCATTCTGTCTCTATTTTACTCTCCCATTAATCATATTCCTAACCTAATGACTGTTCTTTCATTGTTAGTTTATTTCTTTATCTAATTTCTTTTTCATTCGTCTTGTTTTACTTCTACATTTATCTAGAACTATTAATAAACAACCTTCAGTAACTATTAACTATAACTGTATCAATAATTCTTATCTTGTTTATATCATTAGTGTCAAGTATTTATTTAAAAAATGATTTACATTATATACATAACTATTAATTATACTTACTGCAGTTGCTTGAATCTTTGAGAGTGTTGTACATAGTTTAATATTCCATTAACTTCATGTGTAGTAATTTCTCTCCCTTTCTCTGTATGTATGTACATCATCTCTATTGATGTTATGATTGGCAGAGAGAGACCAGAGTAGAGGATAATGTTCCCATCGTCAACTATCTTACTGAAGGAAAAGCCTAGAGCCACACAGCATATGGGAATCTGAAGAAATAATAAATAAAATTAATATCATCATGTTAGTTTACAGGATAACTACTTCAAAATAATGACATTATAATTAAGTTAGGAATATTAACTTGATAACTGTTTTAAATTCATTTAAATCAAATTATAATTTGTTTATTTGAATCATGTTTTCTTATTGTTTTGTTGATTATATGATAATAAGTGGTTTGAATTTGTTTAAAAAATATATATTTCTAAAGTTTGTTTCATCTTCGTTTCATTTTATTTTTATTAAATGTATTCTCTCAGCTAGGAAATTTTTAGAGGGCGGGCCAATTTCATAGGTTTCGCTGGTACACCGTTACTCCACTTTCCACTGGGTCTCCAAAAACGATCTACTGGAACAGAGATCGGGGATCGACAAAATGACCAATGCTACATTCGCGGAGCATTTACTGGCATGGCAGATCATACGAGAAGGTAGGCAGCAAATTATGCTAACGTTATATATTTACTATTTAGGCTACAGTATACTGTTTTCCGGCCGAAGTGTTTGGTCTACTGCAGTGTAGGCTTCCTTGTTATATTGTTCAATAGATCATGCTAGCTAGGCCTACTTAGGAGTAGCTAGGCCGACAAACTTAGGCAACTAATACACCGAGAGGCATAGGCTAGAACAGTAGTAGTATAGAAAGAAGCGAAGTTTGGAACACTGCGAAGTTCGGACACCCCTAAGAAATACACGATTTCACCATGACAACCTACAACAAGAGCCAATTGAACGAAAAATACGAAGCTACAGTTATTTTCTCTCCAAAATGACCCAACCATATCACGTATAGTTTCAGGTGATTTATACCATGAGATATAGTTTTGGGGTGTTTTAAGGCTGTCCAAACTTCGCAGTGTCCATGCTACTGCAGTGCAGGCATATGTACTAACTGTAGCCTAGCTTAGGCCGAACATTTCCTGAAGTGTTATTTATACTTTTCTACTTATATTCGCCTAGTAAGCATTATCAGTATGGAAGTCTGCGGTATCATATGTTTTTGGTTTATGATTCGGTAGCTTTGCAAATATAAATAGGCCTTAGCCTACATCAGTGTAATATGGACATGTATTTGGTAGAGAGATCTCCCCACAAGAAAATAAAACTCGAAAAAATGCAACTTCTCATGAGCGAAGCAATAGCAAAAGTAGGACTACTGTAGCCTAGCTCCAGGCCCAGATTTATAAAATGATGCACCATGCAGGGCCTACCTCAATTTGGTGGTTATTCCTGTCAAGAGCATTTTTTGATCTGGGCATATTTATTTTGTAACTGTAAGTCTAGTATGCAGTGAGGTACGTGAGGGACAGGGGCCTATACTCAATAAAGTAACTGTTTTCATTTCCTACTCTAGTTTACCAGCACAATTATAGAGTTCCTTGCAACAACAAAAATTAGTCTGACAACTTGAAAATTTACTGCATATTTGCATGCATGGCCATTTTCAGTGTAGACTACTAATTTGTGTAGCCATTTCATTTTTGTCTTTTTCTTTGTCTGAGCATGGGTTCTTAAGTGGTGAAATAACCTCGAATCTGCTGAGCAACTCCAAGATGAATTAAGTTACTAAGGCATTGGGTTCTTTTTACTTTTTTAAGTCTAATATACATAGGCTAGGGTATTTACTTTGCTTCACTTGCTTGTCAATCCGCATAGCCACTTTAGCTGTGGATGATTCTTCACTTGCAAAGAAAAAATGTACGCATAAATTTAAACTCTTTCTATCCCAAATTAGAGTATTGCCTAATATTCCCAACTTGGTAGTAACTTAAAAAACGGTAGCGGTTACCTCTTTTCCTGGTAACTGTAGTGTAAAGTGATATAAGTAAGTTTTCCAAATGGAAGTCAAAATTCAAAAGTCTTCTCAGAAAGAAGCTACACTAGCTCTACAGGCTATTTTGTTGAATTAGTGAAGGATACTGTTCACATATTTATGCATTCATAACATGATAGTGTGCTATCGTCGTTGTTTCATCAGAAAATCAAGGACAACATAAACAAATCATTGTCACCAATAATTGTGAATGCCACCATTTATGTCGACAAAATTTATCACATTTAATTTAAAGGATACACTATGAAATTTAGTTACATGGTACAGTATTCTGCAATTAGTCTTATAATCTACTCAATCTAAGATGTAATGCTAAAATACTAATCTACTATATAGTGTGCTGGGTCTATTGTTCCAATAATTTATGTGGTTACCATGTGATGGTGTGTACTATTTAAGTCACAGATTGCACAATGCAGTAGAAACATTGTCTAGTGGATTACTCAAATCTCAATGTTGGTTGAACTAACACATTATTGATCGTTCTAATAGACTTATCTGTTTAACTCAAAATAGGGGTGAATTGTTGTTTCTCCTTAGTATGTTTTAATCTATTTTGATTATAAAATGACTATTAGAATTGCAGATGCGAATAATGCACAGGTCTAGCAATTGTATGACACACCATCAGACCCCTGGAATAGGTTAATTTTGATTTGATTTTGAACATTGATGCACCCCTGCATCATAGTGAAATTGACACATTGTTGTATGTCTTTGACATATGTACACCAAATTAACATTTTGACCTATCGTTTGCCGACCATGATGGACCCTGCATGGCACATTGACGCACACTGACGTACAAATTGTAGTTGTAATGACGCACCAAATGTTCCCTTTGACGGACCCCTTAGTCACACAATTAATCGGACATGACGCACCATTCCAGGGAATCGTTGAGTCCGTCTTACAATAACTGATAATTTCATCATGATATAGAAATTAAAGACATTTGCCAAAATATAACAACATCATAGGCTTCATAGTTCTACGCATAATCTGACCATGCAGTTCTAAAAATTATACAAAATGAACGTGATACTACTGATTTGTGAGAGAACTTGAATGGTCGCCCATAATATACCATATCATGTTTCTATGTTATCTTTAAACACTTCATTGTTCAGGGCACATCTGTAGAATATTCCGTTATGTTTAGTCTTGGAAGCCTAGCTATATTTTTGAAAGCAATTATGCATCCCTGAACATGATGAAATTTGGTGACATATTAGTGTATGAACAAGCCTACTGGGACATTGCCATTGTAACATCAAACGTTATGACATTTAGTGTATGTAAGGTATTAGTAGATAAGTTATAATACTGCAGGTGTATACTACTAACATATAAATAACAAATATAATAGAAATTGTTGCACATCACTAGTTTAGGTTTGCACTAGATTAGTAAATGAACCATTCTTGAATCCTTGCAGAGTTGACACTATACATACTGTAAATCATAAAGCAGATGTAATGAATTTATGCTGCCAATAGCAAAGTTCTGTAACTAGTAGTGTAATTACTGTTCTATGTTTGCAAAATTGATGTGAATTGTTGACTATTTAGTGAAATGCAAAATGAGGTATCCAGTAATTTATGTTGGAAGTTATATAATTCACTATGTCAGGGATGTGCTCACACTGGGCGGCTGCGCCCAGCAGTTCTGAATGTCGCCCGCACAAACAGTATTTTAACCTTTTTCGCCCAGCACTTTTTTGATGATAATTTAATAAATTTTACCATAACCAAAATCTGGGAGAATACATGGCACAGAATAGGAAAAATAGCACCAACTAAGCATACTTCATGTGCAAAATGTGTCCAGTTGGGGGGGGGGGCACCCATGAGATCCCTCTCCCAGGGTGTGGATCACACTACCGCACAATCTGCCCGGCACTCAAATATTCATGAGCACTTCCCTGCTATGTGTACAGTATGCATTCTGATATATTATTAACTTTGCACATCCCGGTATTATTTGTCTTTTTCAGTTAAAGGTTGTGTGCCCAATTAAGAAACTCGAGAGGTTGGTATACAAACGGATCCACCAGAAAAGATAACACCAGTTCCTCAACAAAAGGCTATGCCCAACAAAGGCTGATGCATCAATGCACTCCAGCAGCTGTACCCCAGTGGAGTAACCATTCCATGCTGTAACTAAGTCTACATTTCAACTAGGTCTGCAGTCTTCTACTGTAGGTCTTCAGTCTACTACTGTAGGACTGTATATGACTAACCGGATTTAGGACATTGGACACATTTATTCATTTATTGTATTATGTAATATTAATGACATAGACATATAGTGCTAAATATGGTGCTAATACAGCCACTGGAGGTCTGTAAATGCGAGGGACCCAAATATGTTCAAAGCCCACAAGTTAATGATAACAGTAGTATTTTTCCTTATCTCTGAAAAATAAAGACATTTACCAATCTTGTAAAATGTGCTACCTACCTGTCTGAAGCAGTTTGTGTTCAAAAATTGCACATTTATTCTTTTCTTATGTTTCTTTGTTATGTTTCATGATGATGTGGCATCATTTGTACATACTTGTACTGCTCAAAGATAGTTACTCTTCACTGCCTATACTGTAGTTGTCATCTGATCAGGTTGTCATGTGCATATAGTTTCATATCAGCAAAGACATTGACATTTTTGGCAAACTTTGAGTGTGAGCTATATTTCTAGTTTAACATGTTAGGGGCATCATTAAGGGGTCTACTTTCTCCCAGCTTTGAACCATACTGTTTAGTTATTACAATGAGTGCAAGTTACAATCTCAGTGAATAAACAAACATAACATTTGTGCTGGCTCCAACCCAGTTACCTTGGCTATGAGCCTGAATGTCTCTTTTGCAATTAAAATCAAATGAATCATATCTTGGAAAATCATTTGAACATATATATCTTTGTGACACTTCTGTCCTCACACAATGCCATAAATGTGTCTTTTTTCCCTTTTCATTTCACATTACAGATGTACAGAACATCTTTTAGAGGAACAGTACAGCACAGCATAGTGTTATGGCATGGTGAATATTTTGCAAGCAGATATAAGGGTTAGAACTGGAAGTGTTTGTGTTCGATTGTTTTATTAATAAACGTGTGCTTCTCTACGTTATGTAAGATGATTGTCATATTTCTTGTTCTCCAGTGAGAGCTACGGATTTGCATAGTGATCCTTGTTAACATGGATACGGAAAATTTTGAAATAGCTGATGTCAAAGCAGTTCCTCAGCTTGTTTAAATACCATACATCAAGGACGCAAGAGTGGACAATGGGAGTAACAAGTATCCAGAATGTAGATATCACAAGCCTTCAAGACAATTGAACAAACTGTACCATAACGGACAAAAACAAACATGGTGTCTCAGTAAAATGAAGTCACTAAGCTAGTGCAATGTATCATAAGAATTTATCTTCTCCATGGTGTCAAACATTGATTGTTGCATTCAGTGCGTTATGTATCTTTCTCCTTTCTGCATTGATTTGCATGTTCATTCATAGTGTAATGTAAACTTCATAATTGATGTCATCAAAGTTACAACTGTGTCATATTAAAAAACTAAATGATTGAATATTGGTTTCACTACATACTTTATGTACACTATTTGGCTTTCCATGATAGCAATATCTGATATGTTTACTTACTGTAGTTTGTTCAGTCATATCAGTAGTTCTAATGTGACATTGATCTTGGGTTATTTATTGTTGGTACAGAATAACTTGTCTTTATTTTGTATTGTGTGAGATCAATTTAACATAACATATATTGTGATGTCATGGAGTGTTGAAGAGGTACTCTAACTTGCAGCTAGTAGAGATAAAAAAGTTCATTCAGTGCTCTCATGTTAACCCCAGTGACAGATGAAGATAGTGGCATATGGAGATGTTTGAAATGCAGGGGACATTATAGGGTCTTTTGAGGTTTTGGCAAAGTTTCTTTTGGATGTAAATCTGCTATACTTATCATGGAAAAGTTCCACAATGGAGGCATGGCGTCTCCTAGCCTTATTTGGGTATATGTTCCTGCATTCCGTATTTGGAACACTGCCCTACTATTGTTTGTATTGCTTATTCTAAAGTTAGGTAAGTCAGTATTGTAACATGTTTTTATTTTTAACACATTGATTGCATTTGTACAGTTCTATACATTGAGTTCAACTACAATAACCATGAGCAGGGAAAACTTACCACTTTCTCACTTGCATTTTCTATGTTAAAGTGACCATATTCATACTTTAACCAAAGCATTTCTTCCATATTTGATATATAGTGTTTATCCAGAGTAGGTTACGGGATATTTTGAAGGTAGGCTATGTAGTATTGGCCCCAATTTAGTTAGCTATAATTGCTAGAATATTTAAAAAAGAATGTTCCTAGAGGTCTTTACTTTCCAAATTGTTCTAAGGCATTCTAATTGAAGGCATAAGATGTCTGAATGTCCCAGTGAGGTAAATTTCCTCGAAGGTAGTAATAAAACCAGTTTCAAAACTTTGATCAAAGGTAACCATATTTGAATATCTGGTATAATTGGGGCCAATACAGCATACTCTGGTCGAGAGTTGCCGTGGAAGCCACCATATGTTTGTAGTAATGCAGTAAAATGTATTAAAGGCAGCTGGAGGAGTCCAGTTTACCCCCAGTGCCGAAGGTCATTCATCTTTTGTGTTTTTTTTTTTTTTGGAGAACACTTTAACCTTCCCAACCATACCATTAACGAGTTGTCTCTATAGGGGATTGAATCCTTAAGTAGCCGTCCTGAGCTAGTACGAATCAGCAGAGAGAGGTTGTAGATGCTAAGCCTTCGCACTATTCAACCTCATGGGCTCAACATTCAGGAAGGACATGACTAACTTTTCTTATGTCCCCCTCCTTCTCCCCTTGTCCCCCCCATCACTCCTCTTTTCATAGCTTTTTTCCACCCCCTTTTTCTCCACACCTTTCTGTCTTTGTCCTTCTCCAGTTTATTCCCTACCCCCTTCCCTTAATCCTCTCTTTGTCCCTCCACTGTTTATCTCCTACCTCTCCTCTTCCCCTGTTGGTTTCTTTCTTTCATTCTTCTCTCCATCCCGTGTCTACTAATCCCCTTACATCTATCTCTTTGTGTTCACCATGCTCATCAACCTGTCTGTATTATGTGCGTGGTTTTTTCCCTTCTGTTACTGTTACTTGTCATTTAGCCTTTGAAGAAGATCCTGCTAGGATCGAAACGTCAGGCCAACTTACTTTCACGCATTTTCCTACAGAGGCTCTCTAGTGGATACGCAGTTTGCTAACAGTTTTATTTTATTTTGAACTCAAGTATTGAAGAACGTTAGGCCAGAAGCAAGTCGTTTCGTCAAATAAAAGTACATCAGCACATATTCAGTCACATGTTTGTAGAGAATTACACGACGAAACTATTCGCTTTTTATTTCTTCAGCAATGTCTCCAACAAAAATCAGCAGCACGAGATCATACGGCACATATGACTCCTAGAGCTGGTAAAGCGTTTTCCCAGCAGTACAATATGCACTATTCCATATAGCCAATCGAAAAATTGCGTACATAACAAGTGGAAAGTTGCTCGCATAGCACACAGTACAATCATACGGTATGCCTATAGGTTACGCAACACTGTGAGAGGCGGATTAGAATCTCGGAAACCTGATACTTTGCGGTAACAGTACCCAGATCCGTATGCTGTTTATAGCTAAGCATGAGAATGCCACATTAAAGAAATGAATATGTTACCGCTGTGAGAAGAGGGCAGCATTGTTTTTATTTTTAAATCGGGGAATACGTTGAGACAAGATTAGCAATTTCCTAGCTGAGAGTGTGCCTTTAAGTTATATTTGGTCGGGATATTAGTAGGGTGTCTTAGTGCGGGAGAGGGCGTAGATATGGTTTATCCTCGTTAATGTTATGTTGTTATTGTCAAAGCGTTTGCAAGGGGTGAGAGATAAATGTACCGATGGGTGTCGTATTGGGTAGGGATGGGTGTGGTAGAGGTAATTATGGGTGCTTTATGGTGGGGGAGCATGAAGACCGCTTAAACATATTAAATGTAATTTGTGTTTTACGGGGAGGTGGAAATCTGAAGAAAGGAAAATAAGAAATATTAATATATAACTAGTATATTATTTGTATTATGATTAAATATATTTATTTTGTTCCGTTTTGTTTTAATCTTGAATGTGGTTTTATGGAGATATTAATTTCACAGACGGATCCTATTGTGTTTACGTTTTTGTATGTTTGTTACTAAATAAAAGTTGTTGTTTTTTCTGTAAAAGTAAATATCAATGACTAAAAGTAAAATTATTTGTTTTGTTATTTTCAGGATAGTTTTGTGACTGATTTGGATAGAAGAGATGAAAGAATGTTTTGAATTATTATTATTTTGTTGTTGAAAAATATCATAACAATGTGTGAATTATCACTGTTTACTTTTAAACGTTTCTATGCATTATCTTACATTGGGTTGGGGAGGGGGAGTTGAAGCAATGAAGGATGCAATCAATACGTTTACATTATATTAATGTAACTATTTGTTTGAAACTATCGTGAAAATGTAAACCCTGTTAACAAACATCTGTTGTTATTTATGTTTTATTGACTTTCACTGAAAGCGTTTATTCAGATATTCCTGTGTTGTTTTAATAGATATCAATATATAGATATAAATATAATATATAGTTGTATTACTAGATAAAACACTTACATGCACGTTTAGTCACATGGCTTTGTTGCTGAAGAATATTAAAGTACGTGAGTGGTTGTTGTTTAGTTTAAATACATTTGTAAATCTGTTTTTTTTTTCATAAAGTAGTAGGAGTGGTGTGGTTTGTGGTAGTATCATCGGTAAACATTTTCTTATCTATTTTAATGTTCATATTTTTAGAGCAGGTGTCACGATTGTTTATCTTGTTTATAAAAAAAAATGTTGCTTTTTTGTAAACATAATCTTTGAAGAAATAAGTTTACTGAAAATAACGTTTTGTTTGTTGCTGAAGAATATACAAACGTGTATAACTAATTGTTATTGTTTGTTGTTAACTTTTGAATACACTTTGTTAATCTGCTTTGACTACAAATCAAGGGCGGTGAGTCTGGTTAGTAACGATATTTAAATGTTACTTGCGTTTGCAGAAATACAACAGCAAAGTGTAATCTATACTTATTGTTTGTTGCTGAATCATATTGAAACAATGAGTAAATAAATTGTTGTTGAATATTGTTAAATGGTAAACATAATTTTTAATATATTTGCCTACAAGTCAAGAATTGCAAAGGTGAATATCGGTAGCAGCAGTTGCAATTTATTTTAAAGCTGATAGAAAATGAGGTAGCATGTTATCCTTTGTATACAAGCAGTTGTTATCATTAACCTTTATATGTATATTTACTCCTCAATTCAAACACAGTATATCAAATTATATTTAAAGTGCAGTGATATATAATTTGCGTTTGTTTTGAATACTATGCAAAATTCGACTTACAACCTATTTTATAGTCATTTGTTTATTAAGCATACCAAAACAATTCGGAACTATTTGTAGTTGTTTATTGTTTACTTTGAAGACATAAAGTTTCTAGTAAGGCAGGTGAAGAAAATCTAGTCATGACAGAAACTGGTCTGACATATTTTACATATGTTCTTATTTATTGTATAAGAGGAGGGTGACATTGTATTTTTATTTTGTTTTGTTTTACAAACACTTGTTATTATATATTTATTTTCAGTGAAGTTTAATTATCAATACTTATGTAATATCTGTTCATCATCGATATCACAGACAAGTCGATTCAGGAGTTTTCATTGTATGGCGAGGGTAAAATATGAGGGAGTGGTAGGTTGGTTATTGAAATAGATTTATATAAGGGACTGTATGCAGGGTTAGTGATAGTAAATACAAGTTGAACGGCAATTTAATGTCGAGGGGTGTTAGCTATGGGTTTCTGATGTTGTAAATTCTTGATATTCATATCTTGAAAATATCAGTTTATTCATTTTACAAATACTTTGCATCATATTTAATGATTGAGGAAGGCCGCTTTGTATTTAAGCTTTACCTAATCATAGCCAAAAATTCAGTTAGATGTTTAAACTGTACCCAATGACTAGAGGGGTTAGAGTGGAATGAAATGGACTTTTGTGGTTTTATCAAAGGGTTATAGGGAGGTGAATAGTTTACTCTTCAGAGAATGGTGATTTGTGATATTGACTCATTCCATTAAATACAGACAATTAGAGGGTGAAACAGGGATATTAATGAATAGTTGTTATCCTTGTAATATTTGTTAATTTTCTTGGTAAGACTTGATTGTATTATTTGTGACAATCACATTTCAATAATGATCAAAGGTGAACGTTTTAAATTATGTTTCTTACTCACACTAAGGTGGGCGGGGAAATAGTATGTAATAGTAGATTTCTATAAGTTCCGTACTCACGTGACCTATTGACGGTGTACTTACGTTTCGACTGGACGCTTTGACCAGGAGCTCTATGGCTGACCTCTGTACTGACACATCATCTTTGTAATTGATGACTACATGTTGTGAGCACAACTCTGTAATAGTGTGAACGTCATCAGCCTGTTAAACAAGATAAATATTGTTTTTGCATTAACATATGATAAATAATAAGTAAAGAATAATATTTATTTATGAAAATGCTATTTTATGATCAAGTCCCACTTTACTAGTTCTTACAACTAATATCTATGATGATTCCTTTAGTGCGTTATGAGGCACGATGGTTTTAACCTGTATGGGCGCATTTTACAGTACATACAGAACGTGTGTAAGGACCCAACTCCTAAAATCCGATAAGTCAAAACAATATCATACCTTATAAAAGTTTGCATTGGAATTTGCATTGCATTGACATCAGAGCGGAAACATCTCTTCAACGGCTCTCGATTATTTACTTATTTTCTGTCTTTCGTGCATTTGTTTGGCCTCATTCTGAGGCATTAAACATTATCCTGTGAAACAGGAGGATTTTATTACGAATTTGGCATAACATTGATGTAATTAGTACAATTTTTTTTCAAACAATACAAGTGCCAAGGCGCCACTTGGCGCCAGGCTTTATCTCACAAATGAGTACCGGATCCGCGAAAATGCCGCCAAATAGTTTCGTGTTGAAAACCAACAGTGTGAAGCTTGTTGATGCTAATTTTAATTCTACGGACATATTAAAGTCTTTGGCCAACGACATTGGAAAGAAAAATATCCTCGGGTGTGTTAAGACTCAAGGACAGTGGATCTTAACGGTAAAAAAACAAAGGAGATGTAGAAGTTATTCAAGAAACTGGATTAAAAATAGGGAAAGAGGTATGTGACATCATGGGAGTGACCAAGACCATAATATCCGTAAGTGTTTTTGGAGATGATGCAATTTCAGGAAAATTGGAAGAATACGGATGTAGATTAAGATCCCTATGGGTACGTAAATATTACGAAGACTACCCCAACATAGAAAATGGCATCAGATACGTTAGACTCGAATTACCAAACAGTGTAAAGTCTCTACCGTACGCAATCACTATAGAGGGAACTCACTTAAGATTTAAGCACAATGGACAATCACGGGTGTGTAATCTCTGCTTATCAGATGATCACATAATGCGAGAGTGCCCATAAAACACGTGTAGAGAGTGCGGTCAAGAAAGGCATTCAAGGAACCGCTGCCCTGAAATCCTCTGTTATAAATGCAACAAGCTGGGCCACACGAGTTACTACTGCGATGAAAAGGACGACACGGAAACAATTAATGATGACACAGAAATCGAGAACCCAATTGACAAGCCAACGACTAATGAGGACACAGAGAAACCAACGACTTATGAAGCACAGGAAAGTGAATCGAGACCTGCGAATACTGGGGTATTAACAAAAGATAAAGACGAGGAATGTATTAGTGACCTGAAAGAGAGTAGTGAGCAGCCACCTGTAAACACGACGGACCTGAAAGAGAGAAGTCGACAGTCTTCTGTAAAGAAAACAGACCAGCACCGAGATATGAACAGCCTAGGACCGAGTCAACAGTCATGGAAGGTAACGCTAACCTGACAAAAGTTCAGCAGAGAAAGGAGCACGAAGGTAATCAACAAGTCGACGCAAAGATAAAGCGAACCCTGTCATCGAATGACGGAGCAGACTGGATAGTCGTAAAGAAGAATAGCACAAATCACGACGACATTAACACTTTCATTTCTGTATTAAATAATGACTTTACGGCAATTGGATTCACAGAAACCTTGGTTCGAAAAAAGGTTTCTTATGTTCAATCGCATATTTAATTTTCTTAACCAATATAATATTCTCTGTAAAGAACAGTACGGCTTTCGACGCGAGCATTCTATTGAAATGGCTTTGGCAGATGCAGTTAACAGTTTACATACTAGTCTTAATAATGACAAAAATTGCATAGGTGTATTCCTCGACCTTTCGAAGGCGTTTGACACGATCGATCATACCATCCTTATCAATAAATTATTTTCATACGGCATTAGAGGAACTACTCTCAACTGGCTTGAAAGCTATATTTCGAACAGATATCAGTATACCTTGTATAAAAACTCTAGATCCGATCTTGCTAAAATTCGTTGTGGCGTTCCACAGGGTTCAGTCTTAGGTCCTTTGTTATTTATTCTTTATATTAACGATATTTGTCATGTCTCCAAACTAGCCAAAATCGTTCTCTTTGCTGATGACACCAGTATTTTCTCCGAGAGCGACGACATAATCACATTATCTTCCAACGTGTCAAATGAATTAAATAAATTCTGTAATTGGTTTTCAGCCAATAAATTATCACTAAATGTACAAAAAAGTAATTACATTGTCTTTAATACTCGTAATACACTTATTTGGAATAAAGATATATGTATGGATGGGAAAAAATTAAGCAAGTTTATACTACTAAGTTTTAATGTATAAATATTGATTGTAAACTTAGCTGGCGCAACCATATTTCAACCATATGCAGTATAATTGCACGGAATGTTGGCATATAATCTAAGTTGAAATATAATCTATCGGAAAACATACCCAGAACACTATACCAGACCCTGATTGTCCCGCATCTCACTTATTGTTCCATTATTTTGTCTGGTACATACAACACCAACCTTAACAATCTTATAATACTCCAAAAGGCAGCCATTCGCCACATAACACACTCAGCGCCACGTGAGCACACTAGTCCCCTATTTAAGAAACTCAACTTACTAAAATTGCACGATCTCATTAAAGTTAAGCTTGCATTATTTGCCTACAAGACCTGGAATGGATTACTACCAGCTGTCTTTGACTATTCTTTAACCAGTAACAGAGATGTACATAATCATAACACGAGGCATGGTAATCATGCCCACTATAATCTCTACAATACCACCATTGGAACTGTAAGCCTACAAAACCGTGCAACAAAAACATGGAATCATCTAACGAACGATTTAAAGAGTAAAGAGTCAGTCACATCCTTTAAGAAGTGGTTTTGTAAGGAAATAATAGCTAGTTACTGACTAAAACTAAATTATACCTGTATGTCATTACTATATATATATATATATATATATATATATATATATATATATATATATATATATATGTCATTACTATATATATATATATATATATATATATATATATATGTATATATATATGTATATATATATGTATATATATATATATATATATATATATATATAGCACTGGATTGGGGCATAAGTTGACACCCTTCTAAGTGGTGTATAGGTTGCCATTTGGACATGTGACCAAACACCATGGTAGGGGTCTCATGTTGTACCTTGTACACCACTTGTCACAAACAAGGGGGTATATGATGGCAAAACTATTCAGGGGGTATTCTATAGCCCATAAGGGAACGGTATATCCATTTCGGTTAACATATACCCAGAGCGCTTTTCATATCCCATTTTCGGGGTGTTTGTTTACCACCATACATTTAGTGTTATTATATATGGCACCAATGCTATCATGGTATACATCTTCAGTAACAAAATTATGCAATCGATAAGGGAGGATGCTCCAAATATGTTTTGCATTGGTTCACGGCATGCCAAGGGGGGGGGTGCGTGCGAGGCGGTGGAAAGTGGGGCAGGGGGAGGTGAGTGGGGCAGGGGGTGAAAGGTGTGTGCGAGGCAGTGGAAGGTGCGTGCGAGGCGGTGGAAGGTGAGTGGGGGGAGGTGATTGCAAGGTGCGTGGGAGGGGATGGAAAATGGGTGCGAGGCGGTGGAAGGTGAGGCAGGGGATGGAATGTGGGTGCGAGGGGGGGAGGTGTGTGCGAGGGGATGGAAGATCCGTGAGATGCGGAGGAAGGTGAGTGCGAGGGGGGAGGTGTGTGCTAGGGGATGGAAGGTGCGTGCGAGACGGTGGAAGGTGAGGCAGGGGAGGGTGAGTGGGAGGGGTGAAGGTGAGTGCGAGGGGAGGGGGGCGGGGAGGTGTGTGCGAGGGGATGGAAGAGCCGTGAGAGGCAGTGGAAGGTGAGTGCGAGGGGGAAGGTGTGTGCTAGGGGATGGAAGGTGCCTGCGAGGCGGTGGAAGGTGAGGCAGGGGAGGGTGAGTGGGAGGGGGTGAAGGTGAGTGCGAGGGGGGAAGGTGAGACAGGGGGAGGTGAGTGGGAGGGGGTGAAAGGTGTGTGCGAGGGGATGGAAGGTGCGTGCGAGGCGTTGGAAGGTGAGGCAAGGGGAAGGTGAGTGGGAGGGGGTGAAGGTGAGTGCTAGGGGGGAAGGTGAGTGGGAGGGGGTGAAGGTGAGTGCTAGGGGGAAGGTGAGGCAGGGGGAGGTGAGTGGGGGAGGAAGATGGGTGCGAGGTGGTGAGAGGTGTGTGCGAGGCGTTGGAAGGTGAGTGCGAGGGGAGGTGTGTGCTAGGGGATGGACGGTGCTTGCGAGGCGGTGGAAGCTGAGGCAGGGGGAGGGTAAGTTGGAGGGGGTAAAGCTGAGTGCGAGGGGAGAAGATGAGGTAGGGAGAGGTAAGTGGGAAGGGATGGAAGATATGTGTGAGTCGGTGGAAGGTGCGTGCCAGGCGGTGGAAAGTGGAAGGTGGGGGGGGGAGGTGTGTGTGAGGCGGTGGAAGGTGATGCACACACGGGGGAGTGGAGTAAAACTATAAAGTGGCACAGTTATTGGTGAAATATCCAGGAATACTAACTATGACATTAATGTACCGATTACCAAAGACGAAAGGAAGGGTCAGGGACGTAGCTAAGGCCTGATAATTGGGGGTGTTGTACTGGCTGAAATTCCAACTGGATGGGTTTTGGAGCCAGAAAATTCCGACTGCTGCCTTGTACCCCCACCCCCCCCCCCCCCGCACTACTCGCCAACGATACGGTCAGTATCAAGTACTAAGTACAAAATTTATGTTAACGTAATAAAGGGGGGGAAATGCAGAGCTTTTTCCTAGCGCGCTTAATATTTTTTCTTAGGGGGGAGGGGGGTTGGGGCTATTTATCACTCACATTAAGTGTTCACAAATCAAATGTTCACTTCATTCCAACTGAGCGTTTGGAAGTGAACAATTCAACATTTTGCAGAAAAACGTTGAGTTGACGAGATACGATAAGTTGTCAATTAACCATTTTGCAAAAATATTTTCAATTGCTCAGATGGAATGAAGTGAACAATTGAACATTTTGCAGCAAAATGTCCAATTCACGAGATATGATAAGTTGTCAATTGAACATTTTTCATATAATTTTTCAATTGCTCAGTCTGTTTTTACCTCCATGGTTAAAGCAACTGAGCAATCCAACATTTTTCTGTCTTTTGATCAGATTTTATCTTGTTATCTAAACAATTTACTGAAAATTTCGCCTTATGGGGCAAAGTTTTTCTTATGTTGATGGCACTTTTAAGCTTCCGTAGATTAGCATTGGGTTTTATATATGTTTACGTTGCACAGTGGTTCTTTTAGGCATTTTTTTGTATGGTGGAGTATAAGGATCGCGAGACACAATTTTTCAACGTGACAAGGAAAACGTGGTAAATATGACTGATTAAAGGTCAATTTTGACTGGAAATTTTAGGTCACTCAAAATTACAAGAATGTATGAAAATTAGAGTGCGACAGTCGGAAAAATTAGAGTGCGACAGTAGGAAATTCCGACTGTCGCACTCATATTTTACAACTATCGTCAGTTTACCAAGATTGGGGTGAGACATCCCCACACCCCCCTCTAGCAACGTCCATGGGAAGGGTACCACACCGCCTCCCCTTACTTCCATGAAAAACAAAGGGAAATGATTCACAGCTCCTACCCCCCCCCCCCCAACAAAAATGGGGTGTATGTTAACCTCTCTATATATATAGTGTTATCAGATATCGCACTTATGTTTGTAAGGTTTAAATCTAATGTAAAGAAACATAATTATGCAATCGATATAGGTGGCAGCTCCCAATGTGCTTCTATATGGCAGTGGTGGTTGGGGGTTGGGAGTAAGGGTGGTGACTGGACACAAAGGGGCAAGTGGAGTGTTAAAACAGTACAGTATAGGCAAAGCTATTGTAGTGAAATTTCCTGGAATACTAACTTTGATGCAATGTACAGGTTACCCATAGACAATAGGTAGGGTAGGACACCATGTCACATTAACTGCATGCAAAACAAAGGGAAATTATTCACTGTCCTTACAAATGGGGTGTATGTAAACCTCTACAGATATATATATATATATATATATATATATATATATATATATATATATATATATATATATATATATATATATATATATATATATATATATATATATATATATATATATATATATATAGTGTTAACAGATATGGCATTAATGTTTTAAAGGTATATATCTGGTTTAGAGGAAAGAAATGCAATAGATAAGGGAGGCAGCTCCCAATAGTATTTTGCATTGCTTCACTGCACGCAATGGTTGGAGGAGGGGAGGTTAGGGTGGGGCTGGACACAAGGGAGAAAATGTATTAAAGATGTGTAACATTATATATAGGCAAAGTTATTGTAGTGAGATATCCTACAATACTAACTTTGATGTAATGTCAGGTTACAAATAAACGAAAGGAAGGCCAGCACCCCCCTCCCATTAACAGCATGAAAAAAAAAAATAAAGAACAATAATTCACAGCCCCCAAAACTGGGGTGTATGTTAACATCTACATACATTTAGCATTTGCAGTTATGGCATTAATGTTGTAGGCTGGTCTTTATCTGGTGTGAAGGAAACAAAATTATGCAAATATCTAGGGAAGAAGCCCCAATGTGTTTTTGCTTTGGTTCACTGCATGCTAGGGGGAGAGGATGGGTAAGGGTGGGCCCTGGACACAAAGGATAAAATGTTTTGGAGTGGTGTAAAATCATATATAGGCAAAGTTATGTGTTAAATTATCCTGGAATACTAACTTTGTGCAGGTAACCCATAGACGAAAGGAAAGGCAGGACACCCACTTCCCCTCAGTTGCATAAAAGACAAATGGAAATGATTCACAGCCCCCCCCCCCCACCAAAAAAGGGATGTATATTAATCTCCACATATATTTAGTGTTATCAGATTTAGCACTTACGTTTTGAAGGTCTATATCTGGTGTGAAAGAAACAAAATTATGCAATCAATAAAGAAGGAAGCTCCCAATGTCATTTTGGATTGCTTCAGTGCATGCCGGGGATGAAGGGGGCGGGGGTGGACACAAAGTGGAAAATGATTTTGAGTGGTGAAACATTATATATAGGCAAACTTGTTAGTTAATGCTTTAGGAATACTTACTTTTATGACAATGTACAGGTCATAGAAAAAAAAAAGTAGGGCCAAAACCTCCTCCGCCTAGTTGCATTAAAACAACAGGAAAGGCTTCACTGTCTACAAAGTGGGGTGTATGTTAACCAGTATATTTATTGTCATCAGATATTGCATCAAAATGTTCAGGGTCTATTTCAGTTGTGAATTACAGTAACAAAACTATGCAATTAATACGGGAGGTAGCTCTCAATTTGAGTTTGCATTGGGTCTGCATAGCACGAGATGGAGAATGGGTAAGGGTACAGATTGAAGAAACAGGGGATGGTGTTTTGGAGTTGGGTAACATAAGTAAATGAAATATCGAGCACTGTTAATGAGTGGGCAGGCTTTGTACCTCCCCCATTTTGCAAGACAGATACATTGATTCACTGCATACCAGGGGTGAAGGATGTGTAAGGGCAGCGATTAAGAGAAAGAGGAAGATGTTTTGGAGTAGGTTCATTTAGTTTACAAATGGTATAAGTGAAATATCCAGGACTGCTACTACCTTGACCTGAATGGACAGGTCAGCCACTGAAAAGGAAGGATGATACATAACACCTCATTAGGTACATAGCCAAGGTAAATTGGACAGTTTTAACACCCCTCTCCTATAGTATAGGGTTCAATCATGGAAAACAAACAATGAAGCTGAAATTATTTGTTCCAAATGAGTGTTTGAAACTTTGAAGAAACACATTCCTCTCCAGTCTAAATGTAGAAAAAAGACAAGGATGGGGAAATGTACTGCAAAGTGAATTACTACATTTTCCATCTTGTTCCATCTGGTTGCCTAAATAATCTACAAAAGATTACAAAAGCACAAACACAAATGAAGACAAACTTCATGCATTTTTAATTGTCACATTTATTAACCTACACAAAGGGTTTTACTTGTGTTATGTAATCCCAAGAGGATTAAACTTATGCAAAGCGTTTGGACTGGCAAGATGTTACATAATATTTCAATTGTGAGTTAACAAATATATTCAAAAGTAGGACAGGTGGATGAACCATTAATGAATGGGTCTATTATGCATATAGGACAATACCAATTTGTGACAGTTTACTTTAAACAATACCTGAAACAGAGGATTCCATCACTATGAAATGCTTAATTTAGGCAGAATTCTGGCCTTGAAATCTTATAGTACCGGTACTACAAAATAGCGGAATATGAGCCTAAGTTGTTTCCTTCTGTCTTTTATATATATTTTTTATTTTATTTTATCTTTTATTTTCAAGCTTTCATGCTGCTTTCTTTAACCTGCAAACCTAAGGGTAAAATGTTTTATCAGCGAATCTGGCTCCACAAGACCACTTAGGCTTGACTACAATGCCTTTTGTCCTTCATAAATTGTGAATGTCTTTGAACATGAGATTGTCAGTGCAGGCCATGGAAGTCCTAGTGGGGTATGTGTGCTAGACTGAGTAGTACTCCAGCTACTTGGAATGATTAGACAACAATGCTTAAAGCGTAATTTTTCAGCCAGTTATTTCCATTTCAATTGTTAACTCTACTGTTAAAAGTGCATACATGATCCTTAACATACCAAGTATAAAGGCACTTTCAGTGTGCATTTAAATAAAAAAATTACATCTGAATGGTGGGACTATCTATATCATATTTTAAGTCATGCTCAATACTGACTTTCACAGTAGGTTTGGTGATTTCTTTTCATGCGAAGGTGATCAAAGATAGCTGCAATACATATGCATGAAATGAAGAATGCACCAGTATGCTATTTCTTTAACATTAAGTGAAGTACATGGTGGCTACAGCACAAAATGAATGAAATGAAGAATTCTAATGCTTGACACTATATGCTTGGTTATTTTATGCATAGGAGGTCAAAGATACAACACAGAATGCATGAGATAATTAATTTCAATGTGTGACAGTATATTAGGTGATTTTTTCATGCAAAATTATGTCAATTATGGCTACAACACTGAATGCAAATGTCAAATATTTTTAGGAAAATCCTTGTTGAATAATTGAAGTCAACAATGCAAACACAACTCCAGAGATCAAAATGATCCAATGAAAAATGAAGATTAAGATTAGGTCATTTCATTACAATAATTCAATACAATTCAATATAATATAATAATTCAATTTATAGAATGAAGACAGTTATACTGGTGATAATTAGCTTCAGTGACAAGAGTCTCAACATAACACATGCAGACACTTATGATTAACAAACAAGAGCCAAACTAAGTGTCATACAATAGGGTATCAATTATTATTGGTTTTATCGAATTGACAGATTTGGTTTCTCCCTGTTAATACAGCAAATTCCATGAAACTTGTTTCAACCTGTTGTGACTTAAATGATAAATACAGCAGGAGCCACTACTGCTTTCTATTGTATAAACTTGTAAGTATCTTGTTGAACTTGTTGTGACTAATAACAGTCAATTGGTGTTGAACTTGCTAATCCTTTTTTTCTTTTTTATTTCTTTTTAAAGTCTCTTTTCTTATTCCAATGTGGCACATTGATTCCACTATTAAGAAGGAAAAAAAAAAACTCTCTAAGAAAAATGTGTTGTGTGAATATTGTGTGTTGAAAAATAAGTAAACTTTGATAAACAATTTAGAAAATTGGCAATGAACAGTCACATAACAACAAGAGAACAGCTAAAGTAGAAAGGATTTATGCTCTGCAAGAAGGAAGATTGTGCTGATGATCAGATATACACATTTTAATGAATCACCCATGGTACAATGTTTGTAATGTGCATCGTGTAACAACAATGTATCATGATGATATATTGATGAAAAACTAAGCTGAGTAAAGCCATGTGAAATTTACTTTAACTATCATTTGAGATTCATCCAAATGGGCATCACATTTACAGTAGACTGTCAATTTTGCTTTTATTAAACATGAAAGTTGTACTGATAAGAAATTAAATTTCACATTAATTAATCAATGGAGGTAAAGTGATAGAAATGAACAGTGTATCAAAGGTACGCTCTATTGGCCACAAATATGATATATACTCAAATATGGTCACCTTTTGTCAAAATTCTTAATTGAAATGGTTCTTGATTTCTTTTTGTCGAGAGAGCTGAGATCCAGCCAAGGTCTTTGAACAGAATGGGCACTGTGACAATCTTTGTGGACATCCTTGCCTTTGCTGAAGCGGTTTATGAGCTGTAAATAAGAAGTAAAAGAAATGACAAATTGCACTTAAACCATAGTTGCAAATGCATTGGTAACACCCACGGTCACCACAGACTGCCCAATTAGATTCACTGTACACAGAGCCAATCATTACTGATATCGACATTGATGTCTTCTTTAATTAAAAAGAAATATAGATTTCAATAAATTCAGATGAAGACACTTTCACAACGTTCACGAAGTGTTCCCAGTTCCATGCTTCTTTCATCAGGTTCTGGTGTAAATTTTCCTGTGGTATATGATATATATATATATGATAACAGCCTAAATTACTTATGAACTCTGGTTGGATTATTCATCAACATAGCCATATTGTGGTTCAGAATGATTTAAGGGACAAGGGGTTTTACAGTGTAGTTAGTCCAGTCTTGTCTTACAGTGTAGTTAGTCCACTCTTGTCCACTCTGTGTGTTTCACCACTTGATTTCACATTGCAATAAACCAATATTACATGTGAGTGACAGATTAGCAATGTTGTGTAGCAACGGTACATAACGATGAAGAGAATGATTAATACAGGCTTCTACATTTTAAAGGAAAAAAAAAATAATTCATTTCTGTTTTACTACACTTAACTGTTTCAAACTTTCATTCTGGCTGACCCAAAACAAACTATGACGGCAATTAAAGGGTGTGAAGACTCGCGCAAAAAGAACATCTAATGCCGGTAATCTGACCTAGTTTCGAATGAGGTGTAACAGAAGTGTTAGACACCACCATCGATGCCAGAAAATACACACACAGCTTGCTACCGTCGGTAATAAGACACTAGTGTACAGTCAGTGCATACAGCTGCGGTCATTACCCATGGCACAGTGTATACACGATACAGCAATTGACATCTCAGGTCCAGCTTAAGATAACACGGTATCACGTTTCATTACTGTCAGCATTTTGAAGCGACACGAACAAAACTTCACTTGCAAGCAACAGAAAGTTAAGTTTTGCAGATGGCCGCACGCGGTTTGGGGCGAGTCTTCATTGCCTTAAATCTGAAGTAACATAGACATAAAAACTATGGGCTATGAGCTTCCTGGTTGACTATGGTTTTACTTCTTGACATTTCCAAAAGCAAAGCAAGCTTTTTTCAGTCAATATGGTGCAAAAACACATAAGTTTAATCAAATTCAACTCTTGTATGAGACATAACTTGGAAGTTAAAGAGGGGATGAAATGGTGGATTTTCATGTCTTAGAAATATTTATCTACATTACTTCAACACCATGCATTCACTACTTCCCGTAAATGCAGCTGCCAAAGCCAGAAATTCGCTGTCGAAGTATTCCCTAGAGAACTCCCGAGCAGACACTTGTGAAAAAAACCTGCAGTTCATATGACGTCAGTAAAGGGACCATTTCAGCCAAAGCCGACTGCCCGATATTTACTGTTACGGCGTCATTCAGTTTACTACGTACAGGTAACTACAACACACTCTCCTCATCAACTGAAAAAGTCATCTCCCGAATCTTCCGATTCCGAGGAAATGGGCCTTTACCTCTTAGAACATTCAAAAGCTTTGACAACAATTATCTTCTTGAGGAAAAAGAAGAGGAAATAGTTTTTGAGGGTGATGAAGATATTGATGTTTTATCCTATCAATTGAGCCCCTTGCAGAAGAATTGTAATACGTTCCCGATGGCCGAGACGCGTTGTTGCCGATGGAAGTCCCCGAGCAGAATGGTTGGACTATCCTGAACCGAAATTGGACGGTTGAGCATAAACAAAACCACCATTATTAAGACCATAATATGAGTTAAATTTACTCGAATGTCGATGATCCTGCTACTTAACATAGTAGCAAATCTTCTAGAAATTGTGTTACTTACAGTGCAAGGGCAACCCTATAGTACTAGTAGTAGTAACATGGGTCTAGACCTAACTAATAGACGTTCTATAACAGGCCAGCCTGTGTAAGTTGTATCATCCAATTGTTACGTTAAAATCATAACACAACGCCAGTCACCTAATCTCTATTACTAAAGAACACTGCAACAGTGTAATGTTGTGTGTACTCAGAAGTTTAAGAATGTCAAAAAAGCGTCTCGGAAGTGAGCTGGGTTCCTCGACCATATATACAACACTTTTTTTGGAAAGATTTTATTGCCCGACAATTTTTGATTGTTTATTCCTGGAGGATGCAAGCTTTGTTTGACACAAATTGTGTATCATTGGAAAGCTACGAGTGTATATAAAATGATGATTCATAAATCTGTCCATTTCACCCCCTCTTTAAGTGTCATGTATGCCTACAGATTGTGTGCTTGTCCTTATGTAAATGAGTATTAATGGTTGACCAGCTTACTGTGATGAGGATGAATTTCCCCATGCTCTTTCTTCTCCTCATATCGGACATGCTTAAATGTGAATGCTTGATTATAGTCTGACTAAATTTGTATATGAAAGGATGAATTCAGGCAAGTTTTTGAGTGGAATTCTTCTTTATAAATTGATCAATGTCTAAAGATAAAGAGTTAATATCTAAACAATGTACCCACTGCTACTTGAGGTTTTCAGACTTTGGCCTTGAATTTCAACTGAACCCTCTAGCCTTTAGATGAAAATGGTCCCTAAATAGCCTTAATTGTTGTTTCCAGTTTATTACCAAAGTCAGAAAAGTTTGTATTGCAGTATGTGTAAATGCTACATTGCAAAATCTGTTGTGTTGTGACCAATTATAGCACGCAATAGCTAGGAAAGTTTCGTAATTATGTTATCAACCTGCCACCTTCACTGATGGTCACCATCGAGGTAAATGAATCTGGAGGATTCATGTCAATTGGGCGCGCGCGTACCATGCATGGAGGGTCTTGTGATGTGTTCCAGGGTGGTACCAAACTGATATTTCTGTGTAGCAGTTCGAGAATAGTGTTAGTGACTTTGTGAAAGATTTGTCGGTTCGGACATGGGAACTACAGGCATAAGAAGGTACTGGTACTTCATAGCTAATATGCTAACGTTAGACATGCTGGCACAGAGCAAGTACAGATACATTGGGCTTGCAGCGGGAAATGTCGATGTCTGAATTGTATTATCAAGAACGATTTGTTGTCGAAAAGGATTGTTGAACTGGACGTGTTGCTGTGGGGAAATGTTTAGTTCAGTGCAACCATGGAATTCTCCATGGGACAGAGCCTAATGCTGCTCGACGGGAATATAGCTATCACGTTAGCTATGCACGGTTATTGCTAGGTAACGGGTGTCGTCTGCTGCTCTAAGCACGCGTACACATTTACGTACTAGTTGGGTGAAATCATCATGCGTAATGGGGAGAGTAATTTATTAGTACCACCCTGGAACACATCACATGACCCTCCATGCATGGTACGCGCGTACTTACTGTGTGATAGTTTCTCCAGATTCATTTACCTCGATGATGGTCACTATGAAGTAGTCTGCACAGCTTGACACTGTGAGGTTCTTCGTGTAAACACTGTGTGGTAATATATCGTTATATGTCGACAGTGTAGTTTACAAGACAGTGTCTATACACAAAGATTCTGATACAAGGAAAGATATGTGCCAGGCAGTGCAGGCTAACTGTTAAAATGAGGTCATTTTACGACCATGGCAGGTGGATTACATAATTGTAGGAAACTTTTTTTTGCGGTAGCATGCTATATTTGGGGCCAATACAGCAGTATGACCTATAAGATTATATCTTCAACAGTTGTTCTGTTCTAGTCATATACCTCACTTTTTTATACGTGGTTTATTGTACAGTAACATAAAGATGACATAAAAGCAAGCAGAGTGCAGTTAGCTGGATATTTACAAGGTACTTCATTTAGTTAGCCGGCTAAGGACAATCCTGTGGAGAAACAGTCAAACTCACCATCCTCATCTGATTCAGAGACTGAATATTTTCCATCTGTCTTGTTGTTGCAGTCAGTTTGTGTGTGTTTCTGCAAAACAAATATCCAACACATCATAATTTTGGAAGATCAGGAAGATTGAACATAACTAGCTGAATGAGATGAAATCATGTACAATTAAAATAGTATATGATGTCAAAAGTCCTATATACAATATTTTAAAATCAAATGGTAGATTATTCAAAAACTATTTTACACCATATATGATTAGCTGTTATCAGCATGCCTCTATTCAATTGTGTGACATGTCAGGGTAATTGCTTACTCTACAGAGAGTCATTGCATTTTTTTTTTGTACAGGGAGAGTCAAATTCTTATAGCAAGAGAAAATAGGTGGGACATATACTATGTGGTATGTACATCCCTTCAGCTGAAGTGGAAGCCAAGAGATACAAATTTACAGCCCATTTGCCATCACCATTCCCCCTACCCTTCAATGGGGTGTATACTAAACCTATACAGGTTATAGCAAAAGTTTCAAGGTATACAATATTTTGTGTGAAAGTAACAAAATTACAAAATCAATAAGGGAGTTATCTCTCAATGTGATTTGGCATTGGTTCAATACATACCAGGAGTAGATGGTGGTAAATGTAGGAATTGAACAGAAAGTGGGTTAAAATAGTACATAAATGAAATACTACTATTGCTACCTTTAACCTCAAAGTACAGGATAGCCAAAGCAATGGAGGTCAAGGCAACTCCAACAAACCCCCCCCCCCCCCCCTAACATCCTTAGCTTCAAGACAGAACGGAAATGTTTTACAGCCCGGCCCCTGAATGATTCTCCCATTGCAAACAGGGTAAAAAGGGTCTATGTTAAAGGTATGCTGTATTGACCCCAAATATGCAAAATTTTCAAATATGGTCCATTGCATATGGTCATAATTTTTATACTCTTCATATTACCACCCTGAAGGTAATTTACCTCACTGGGACATCCAGCCATCTTCTTTGCTTATTTAGCATTATGGGAAAAGTTTAGAGGGTAATGCCTCCAGGAAAAGTGCAGTTTGAAATAATATAGCAAGTATAGCATTTAGTTAGGGGCCTATACATCTTTAACCTCTATACATTAAGAGTGATCAAGAGAAATATATTGGGTTGGGATAACTTAAGTACATATAGGCAAAGGTATTAGTAAGTATATAGGAATACCACCTTTGAAATTAATTTATTAGCCAGGCAACAAAAAAGGAGGGCAGAGGATATACCCAGTAGCTTATCAAAAGGAAGGGGATCAAACGGGGATCAGGACCGCCAAGAAGTCATCCCTTAGCTTCCAGATGGAAGGTATAACAGAAGTTTTTTAAACAATACCGCTGACATTTGTTCATCCCTTAGATAGAAAAGAACAGGGCAGGAATATGCCCAGTAGCTTGGACAAACAAGGGGGGGGGGGGAGGCAGAGCATCCACAGGGAAGACTTAAAAACATAATCAGGACCACCAAGAAGTCTACCCTCAGCTTCCAGATGGAAGCCAGCTGGGGGTACACTTCAGAGCCCCAATGATCACCCCCTCCCCCCCCCCCTCCGATCCTTCCGTTGGAAACAGTTTAACATAGGGTCTATGTTAACCTATACACATTGAGTATTGCAGTTATCAAAATTAGACAATCAATAAAGGAAGCACCTCTCAATTTGATTTTACATCGTTTCATGCATACGAGGGCATGGAGAATGGGTGAGGGTAGAGATTAAAGGAAAAATGTGACAAAGATATTTGGGAGTAGGTGAACATTATTACATATAGGCAAAGGTATATTGGGAAGTATATCTAAGAATACTACCGTGAAATTAAATCGGTTAGATAATAAAAAGAAGAAAAGTAGGGTAGGGATATATCCTGAAGTTTAGCCAAACAAGGAGGGGAGGATAAGGGGGGGGGGGATAAATCAGGACCACCAAGAAATCTACCCTTAGCTTCCAGATGGTAGCCAGCTGGGGGAATATTTGATAGCCCATCAAACAGAAAATGTTATAGCCAGGGGGAGTGTATAGCCTAGTGGTTAACGCCGGCGTCTCCCAGTCATGAGATCCCCGGTTCGACTCCCCGCCGACAGCAATGTGTGTCGTCTGGCAAGGGTGTTGTTCAATAACAACTTCCCGACATGGACGTTAAATGGATGTGTGCCGAGAGATTGGCTACGGTCAGCTTGCGAGTCTATAGGCCTCCATGGCTTCTTTCGCGAGTTCCTGCTTGCGGGAAGATCACTATACATACATACATACAATAAATCCCTGTGGCCCATTGCAAATATGGATAATTGGGGACTTTGTTTACCTCTTCATAATTGAAAGTTATCAATAACATAATAAGGCAATCTAAAAGGGAGGAAACTTTCAATGCTATCTTGCATTGGGTCTGCTTAACAGGTTTAGAGGAGGGGTAGGGTCGAGATTGAAGAGAAAGGGGGAGATGTTTTGGAGTGGGGTAACATTATTAAGTATGCTATATTAATAGTGAACTGTCTAGCACTGCTATTTTTGACCTTAATGTATGTACAGAGCAATACAGGACAAGAAATTCCCCATCCCCTTGCCATTTGTTGCAAAACAGAAGCCAAGGGATAATTTTTCACAGCCCCAATGTTTCTCCCCATTACAAACAGGGTCAAAAGGGATCAATGTTAACCTCTGCACATGCAGTATTGCCTGCAGTAACAAAATTAGGCAATCAACAGAGGAGGCAACTCTCAATGTGGTTTTAGAGTGAGTATTCTAACTTGGCATACACAATTTCTTAAAGTTATTGAATGAATGAACAAACATTTACAGATACACAATGAACATGAAGTTTACCCACTAAAAATCCCAAATGCATAAATGGCAATAAGATGTATACAGATCAACCTCACTATAGTGCTTTAATATTGGATTCTATGCAGTACTCTTTTTGCCTTTTTCCAATTTATTTGGTATTGACTTGTCCGCTTTCTAGTGAATACTTTAGGATATATTATTCCTTTCAACATTTCATCATGGACTGGTTTAACTTTAAGTTATGAGTAGGGGATAATTGCTATCTGTATGGAATAACGTATGAAGCAAGCATGAATGAGTTCTGACACATTATTACAATGTCAACATTAAGTTTATTTAAGGTGATCCTAGCAGGTTAGGGTCATGTACCATAGATCCTATTGCTCAATTGACACATGCTTTTGCAGTTTGCTTTCTTGCATTGCAATTGCAAAGAGATATCTTATAGTTTTAACACATTGACATAGTCCCAGATTTATCCATTTTATTAAATGTTTTCTTTTAATGGGGTTGCAATAAAAATAGATATTTAAATAATCAAACATAACCAACTAGTCAACCAAATAAACAATCAATCAATACTGTAAAATAAAAGCAAGCCTTTGTCAAAGTTAATGTACAGTAAAGGCTGTTAAACGAACTACAGTATTGATTAGATGAGCATGATTTATATTGCTCTGTTTTACGCAGCCTTAATTTCTATTGATGAATCTTTCTTAGATGATCAATAAAGCAGAAGGATTACCTTCAAAAGGCCACAAAAGGACATGTTTTCCAGGCTGGAACTGTCATTGGTCGCTGCCTGGAAGAAATTTCATTTTGTAGATTTGAATGAAGTATAATGAAAGAGTATTTTAAGTAAAGGGCAACACTAAATATAAGTGTATTTTATATGAAATAGATTTGTGGTTTCAAACTAGTGTACTTAAACCAGTAGTCAGCCAAGTTAGCCAACTTTTGACTGCAAGAACTTTTGACAGCAAGAAATTCAGGCACTCAGCCATGAACAAACTGATTACCAGCCAATCCCATGCTATCCGCCCTTCCCCTCGCCCCCCCCCCCCACAAACTCACACCTCCACAGAAATACAAAGTCTTAACTCTCCAGAGAAAGGGCTTATCAGAGTATCACTTTTCTGTGTGGTAAAAAGAGCTAGTGCACAGGTGCAATCATATCCATAAATGTCTGCAACTTACCTGACTTATAAACAAATTTGTCCGAAACAATAGAATGGAAAACAAGTGCAACAAAAACTTACGGGTACTACAGAGTTATCTCTGACATCACTGTCTGTAGCTTCTTCCTCATTCTCTGGCTGCTAAAGAGAAACAAATACTCCTCAATTGATTTTAATATAAATGAAATTCAATGCACTTTAAAGAATTGATGTAAGTAGAGATATGAAGGAGAAGGGGGGGGGGGGTTCAGGTACCTAACGGTACTGTGGTAACTTCTCTAGAATTACTGTAGAACATTACCAGACAGAACATAACATAAACAAATCATAACAACTAAAAAGTACTCCAATGTTGCTTTTTCACTTGGGAAGTTTGCACTTACTTGTGCATCATTACTTTGAGTAAAAATATTGGCCATATTCCGAGGCCTGTTCTTATGTTACAACTGAACATTAGACGTAACATACATCAATTCTTGAAGAATCAGACGTGTTTACTGATGAAATACAGTAGCAGCTTGTGACTATGGCGACTATGGATTCGAGTCGTATCAACATTTCTAAAGTAACTGTAATTTATTTTTCGGGGGCATTGTGGCAAACATTAAACACAATGCGGCAATAGGTTTCCTGAACAAACTTATACATTTTGTACAAAAATATAACTTTACATTTTACGTCGGAACCGGGTAGTATGTTCGGAACCAGGTAGCAATCAGTTGGGCGGGTACTTGGGTTACTTGTGCAAAGACTAGTTTATATCAATCTCATGTCAAAGCTTTAAAGAGACTATTGCAGCCGGATCAAGACCTTTTCTGTATAATTACATGACACAAAATCTTACAATTTTGCAAGAAAATTGGTATGTGTAGCAATTGAGATGTGAGATGTATACATCTCCCATGATCACAGAAACTGCAACAAATCAACTAATTGTATCTTAAAGATCTGTACTTACTGGCCCCATATTAAGCATGCTATCACTTTAAAAGCTTATGAGATTACATTCTAGCTGTAGACTGTAGAAGTTAAAAAAAAAAAAGCTCTGACTTCAAATTAGCCTGGAAATATATACATCATTCTTCTTATGTTTTTCACTAGTATGTGTTCTTCTGGTACAGTTCAGTTTGCAAAGACGATGAAAAAATAAATGTTGTTAAACTGATTGATTCTGAGAGGTTCAGATCATGTCTAGCTTGGCTTGAGCATTACAGTATCTCTTGTAGAGTTGGCATGTTGAATGTTGGAACTTGGAATACAGCAAGCACACTTTAAGTTACATATAAACTCTGACAAAATGCTTTGTACTAAGTTTAACTGGAAAAGATACAAAATTTAACAATGTACTGTACCTATTTTGTCATCTATCCAACAAGATGTCAATGAAGTGTGATCTGTTTTCTCTTTGCAGTAGTTAATAGCTGCCTGCAAATGGCTAGTTTTTCTTAATCTTGGACATAACTTCATCTACAGGTCTGAAATACAAAATAGGTGTAAGATGGATGGTCACAACTCTTCTAAGACTAAAGTAAAGTAGGCCTAGGATATGTTATGTTACTCTATGAGTATTATACATAGATGTGAGTTCAAAGACACCCTTCTCTAATCTGCACTATTTGAACAATTGTGTCTGGCCATAAATGAGTAGAAAATTCTAGACTAGTCAAGCATAGCAGGCTGGTGGGCTTTATCTCCAAAAGGTAGGTTGAAGCGTGAGCATTCTCATTGTGTTCCCTGTTGATTGAATATACAATCTTATATGGACTAAAATGAAGTCAATCCACTTCCATAAGTCATGAAGATTTTGATTAAACAATTGTCCAGCCTAAGCTCAAATTTATTGACAGCCAAACCTTCCAATATTTCCCTATCAAAGCATTGTTCAATTGAAATTACACAATTCACATTGCACTAACAAATCAAAAACCAATTGCATTTCATCAGAAAAATATGATGATTGAGAACTCCTTGGGTCCTTTATTCAAAGAAAATGGCCCAATACCACGGTAGTACTTTATTGTTCAAATTGTTGAGTGGTAATGGCAGTGGTGACAGCTGCTTTGATTTGCCAGCATGATAAATGTGATACTTACTTTCTTAGTGAGGATGCATTGAATTAGTTGAACTTGCGAATGATTAGCCTACACATAGTTTGTAAGTTGTAGGACTACCAGTACTGCAGTACCTAGTACTAGGTATCACCATTTAATACATTACACGTGCAGTAGTAACTAACTGTAGTATAGTAAAGGCTTCATGATTGACGCACCCTCGTAATTGACACACCTTCAAATATTACTAGCAACGATACAGCAGGCCACCTAAAGCAGAATAGCAGTGTAACAGAATTACATATTTCATCAGCTTGAATCCATTTCAGCTATTTGCTGACCAAATTGTGGTTTTTCTTAAGCTTTTAACACACTCCACCCAGTTGTGCACGTTTCTTGGTCATTTGGAATCTTACACCCTAAAAATAACCAACATTACCTCAATATGATACCACTTATCTCTGGGACCTGACCTGTCTGAGCTTAGAGGCTCAGAGCATAGCAAACTGCATACAAAGTCAATTGATGTATACTAAGGCCTCACTACACTACACTACAGTTAGCTTATCAACGAATGTGTCAATTTAGGGGTATGAAAGAACAAAGTGGCTATTCTTACGACTAGTTGTAAGAATAATTTCCGACTACGCATGCGCAGTTGCTATTTTAATGACCAGGAATACTGTTTTTACGACGAGGAGTAACAATAGTTTGCGGTTAGGGTTAGGGTAAGGGTTAGGATTGAGGTTTAGGGTTATGTTTAGGGTTAGGGTTACCCCTACTACATGACAGTTGCTTTATTTACTTTACTGCACTTGAATTTGCCTTTGTCGTAAGAATAGTTTATAAATAATTGTTACGACTCGTTGTAAGAATAGCCACGGCCATGAAAGAACTTGACACGGCAGACATTTTGAGGTCAAATTCTGCTCAATTGTACAGTGCAAAAGCACAGAACCCTAAATATTTAGAGATCATTACATTTCTGAGGAACTACACATATGAAAAACACATACAGTTGAGTGATTTGGATTTTTCCTTGATATACAGTACATCGTTGATCAAATCCTATAGGCTTAAGTGCGTCAATTATCCCACCATGATACTAGTAGTAGTAACACGTAAATTTAGGCTACAATTCTTCAGAACAGCAAGGAAGCCCCAAAGCCCCCTACTCATGACTTTCAAATACAAACAAGTAGCCTAATGAATGAGATAGGTACTTGTTCGGCTCGGCACACTCGATACCTCCTACCCTATAGTACCTAGCTTAGGCTTTCCTAAGGTACAGTATGCCATACAACCGGCTAATATGCACAATTTCCATCCAATAATACTGCTGTTAGTGGCGACAAGTTTCACATAAAGTATATTGGATATTCAGGCAATGCGTAAGCCTTGGTTTCAAGTGAGCACCTTATCGGTAGTCTTTCGCCGATAAAATTACAGCTAAAATGAGATACTTACGTTGCTGAATGATATACAGGATGTGTACAACAGTCGTAGCCTACTTCGCGTACGTACGAACAGTGTATACCTCTGTGCTGTGTCTAAACAGTTGATGGCGACATGTCGTTACAAGTCTCTTACTGCGATGGTCTAAAATTGCCAATTTTCGTTATTTTACATCCAGAATATTCCAAATTTCACCAAGAATAGCAATCATGTGTCTTTAATACAAATTCGGGATGTCGCTGATATATATATCCTAGTTTTCCCGTATATTGAGCGGAAAGTTGAGGTTAACATATATCCTACATACACCGTATGCGAAAATAACGTCATATACACTGTTGAGTGAGGCTCAGATTTGCACTGAAAATGCTCTTTATCGCAAGAACATACAATTAATTCTAAGTTAATTTCTGATAAATACCATCATGTTGTCTACATTCGAAGTGAAATTTGTTTACACAACGCACGATATTTGAATTGGTAACGTCTCAGACTTATGTTTACCAAGAAGTTGGTAAACAGATGCCCAAGGTACACATAGGCCCCAGCTACCACCCACGAATGTAAACATATGCCCGCATTCATAACTATATATATATATATATATATATATATATATATATATATATATATATATATATTGAACATTTAAATTGTACTTATATTTATGTATATGTATGTATACACATATATATTTTGTTTTTTCTTTTCTTTTCTTTCTTCAGGGAGTCTTCCACATTGTTAAGCTTTTAAGCTTTATGGAAGACTTCCCTCCACTTTTTACTTTTGTGGCAAAACAAATAAATAAATAAATATATGGCCATCATGACCAGTCGTCTTGTACGGGATGGATTAATTAGTGCACGTAAACACGATTTATATTTAATCGTGCGTATAACACTCCATGGTTAGACATTAGAGAAAAAGAACAGACAGTTTATACGTAAAGAGTTTAAGGAAAAAATAAAAAGCAGTGTACTCCTTATTTGTTACCATGCAAACAAACACACACAAACACAACACATCCAGGCAAATTCATTGCAATATAAACAAAAGTCTAACCAACCTTCTTCCATCGACCGGTTTGGAGATCAAGATAACAGGCATTACTCGGCCACAAAACTGAAAAAGAGAATACAATGAAATTAGCAAAGTATATTTATTAACTTAACCGGAGCATTGTATTTAAGACTCTCAGTAGATTATAAGTAAGCTACCTATTTTTTTAGTACAGATATATCATTAAAAATAACCATTTTTACCACTAGGATTTTAATTTAGGATCACACTGGTCTACTATCACTATGACATTCGCCGAACATTCCCTCACAGCAATGAGCTAACTTATCTTGCATTTTAGCGACATGGAATTGTTTCAAATATTCTAAATAAAATATTATACGTCAGCATTTCTACAATACAGCAGAACAATAAGTAACACATATTAAAATGAAAGAAAGGATCACAGTACATCCTGAATGCAGTTAATATTTATTTACTATTTTAAACTCTTCAACTTTGAAAGGATTTTTCTGGCTACTTATTGTTTCCAGTAAAATATGACGTAGATGGTTGAATATCACTAAATATGATGTCAATTATGTCATTCTACAAGCCCTGTGTTTGTTGCATTTACACAATATTACTTAGATCACTATGACGTCATATCACTCATCTCATAATTACTAGCACACATGTACCCGGGGTCGTTTATTTATATACTTATGGTGTAATTTTGCCATACTTTGAACCAACCTCTGATATATTGGAGTGTTTTTTTTTATATTTTTACCAATGCAATACAAATACATCCATTTGTAATGTTTTATCAACAATGTATGATAGCCACAGCATAGTAGAGTAGTTTATCATTGTGGTATTACAACTGTTTGTTACATTACACAGTCTGTACTGTAACAATTATATAACTTGTATTGAAACATACTGTAATGTTAGCCATACCTTGTATTGTAACATAATGTAGTGTTAGCCTCACCTTGTATTGTAACATACTGTAATGTTAGCCATACCTTGTATTGTAACTTATTGTAGTGTTAGCCATACCTTGTAATTTAACATAATGTGGTGTTATGAGCCATACATTGTAATGTAACATACTGTAGTGTTAGCCATACCTTGTATTGTAACATACTGTAGTATTAGCTATACCTTGTATTGTAACATACTGTAGTGCTAGCCATACCTTGTACACACATAGCCATACCTTGTACATTCTTTCTTTTTAATTCTTCTGGGATTTTCTCTGGTCTGATAGATGCAGGTACTGCGCAGTTAACAAACCTGTGATATAAAAATAAATCAAATGATCTTGTGTTTCTCTTTAAAAACTAACAACCAGCTGACGTTGCTATATCCAGGTAACCTATTGATACACAGAGAATACATAATTATATTATATCAACAAAATGCAAAATATTTGCAATTAAGATGACAGAGTTCTATTGAATCTATGTTTATGGGAATATATTCGGCGTCCGTACGTTTTCAAAATTTAACCTATGCAATCTAATTTACATAAAGAAAGTGAAGAAGGGTAAGTTTATTTATTTTCTTTTGGGTGGGGGGGGGGAGCTTCTTTTATTAACATTAATTCTTCGTCTAATTTAATTTCGCTTGAAAAAATTGTTAAAAAATTTACAATATTAAAGCAGCATTTTGCGTTGGGTCGCTTTTTCCCACCTTTTTAACATGTGCATCGATTTTTTTTAGATGTATCAATCATAAAACAGCAAACTAAGATACCATCCAAGTTTCACCCTGCCAAGAGCGTTAATTAGCGAGTAATGAACGATTTATGTCGATAACGAGTAAAAGTGTCCTCGACAAAGTTTTCATATCTCCAAATCCACTAGTTTGAATTCCACCAATCAGTGAATAGTATGTTTATTCATGAGCATTTTGCGTTTGGTCGCCGTTTTCTACTTTTTTTGACATGTCCATCGAGTTTTTTACATACATCAAATCACAAAACAGCAAATTAAGATATTAGCCAAGTTTTTCCCTGCCAAAACCGTTCATTGGCGAGTATTCCACATACAAAATTAATCGCATTCAGTTCCAAAACCCACTAGTTTGAATTCAACCAATCAGAGATGCAGGTTTAGTTATGAGCCGTTGCTAAAAATAGATTCAAGACTTTGCGTTGGTACAACCAGGGAGTTGTTATGCAACTCTCTGGTACAACTGCCATATAGACTGTACACAAATCAAGCGTGGTGTTATATTATCTGTCAATGACGTTCGTAGTGTTTAAATATTCATATTATGGGCGAGGTTTATTGGGTTCCCAACGGAAAATATCTTGGAGAACAACAAAGTTGAAAGTTACATTTTTTCGACTTTTATGCCACCATTTGAAGTAAAATATAAATAGATAAGCTAGTTATGTATGTCGTTATGGCATAGTGGAGTCAGTGAGGTTGAGAAAAATCATAGAAAAGGACGCAAAATGCTGCTTTAATACTCATCCTCACAAATACAAATATTAAACATCCGTCATTTGTCCCAACTAACATTTTTTAACAATAAAGGATGACAATGATCGCTAGTAATATTTTACAGCTATTTCATGATCCTGTTTAGTTATATGATCTAACAACTTCTCATTCAGATGACCATACAATTCCAATTTTCCCCAACCAAAATGTCCCTTGATATTCCAATTTACCCGGCGAAACCAACCTGTCCCTTGATATGATGGCATCTTTCATATTATTTGTTGTCAATTACCTTTTTGTCGGACCTTTTATTACATGATTAAATTATGGAGTAATTGCTTAATTTGTTTTGTAATTATCCCAGACTTTTCCCTCCTCATATTCATTTTATCTTGTAAGTTACTTACCAAAGTTTCCTGCATTTCGTAGACGGCAATATATAGTTCAATAATCCTACAATATCTTCCTCAGTAAGTTTTGGTTGGTAGTCAGTGTCTGCATTAACTAATAACTTCTCCAGTGATGAGAGGCTTGGTAGAGCAATACCAGACTGGAGGATGATGGTGTTGTTGTTAACCTTACTAAAGGAGCAATACAACCATAGTTCAGATATGGAAATCTGTAGAAAGATAAATAAAATGATAAACTGTGGATCATATATTGGTATCTGAAGAAAGATGGGTAAATGAATGAGCTATATTTTGGCTGGATGTCCTCATTTACAGTAAGTATTATTGAACATACTTACCACTATTAACAGTGTATTAGCTTATAGAAATTTAATGAAAAGCAATAATAATAATGCCCCTCCCCAATAGAAAAGTATTTTAGAATAAAAAAGATTAAGTAAATTAAACAAAATGAAAATTGTCTGCAACTCACAACCGGATGCGTAGTTACCGCGAGTACGTAGGAAAGTCTAGACTGTAATGACAAAGGTCTGCTTCCCCAAACAATATAGGAAAAGCCTCGAGCATCAATTTATACAAGTGATTGCAGATCTCGAATTAAGTCATTTAGGCTAAGCTATTGTCCATTTGCCCTTCAACCCCCCCCCCCCCCTCCTTGCAGCATTCCAGACTATCTCAACAGAACAACACTTGTGCCTGCTGGGTTATAACAATATATAAGTGGTAATCGTTATACCTAAAAATTGATATCAAAGATTTGTAAGCAAGTAAATTAAATCAGTTGTTTTAAAATTGTCTTCATAGCTTGGTCTACGAACACGTATTTAAAATCAAATTTCTTTTTTACACGTCTGTACACTCATCGATCATCAAATCAGGGGCGGTTGTAAGGCAAAAAATGTACATAATGTAAACCCCAAGAACGCATTTTCCCTCCTGACACATACAGGGTAAATACAGGAAACACACGCCCGTGAATACCGCTTACGAGCTACCGTCAAGTAAGCGATATTTTATGTTATACATTTGGTTTCCTAATATTTGTTTAACAAATTCCTCGCCTATGAATTTCTCTATAAAATGTAATCAAATTCTTTGTCGTGTTTATCCAAAGTTCAGCTATTGTACATTTTGTTACAGCATTGTCCAACCACCCCCCCCCCCCCCTCTGCCCGAATAAACTATACATAACAAACGTATAATAACTGTCGCGGCTGGAGGCTATCTATACCTGATAATAAAATCTATAAAATCTAATAAAATATATCAACTACACCTAACAGATGATATCTATAGATTGTAACATGAAAACAGTCTTTTGTTTTGATTCTATTCCTAACTGGATCGACGAGCCCACATTCATGTTTACCAGTGTTGCGTGATAACATGGTACGAGATAATTTAGTAAATTATATGTTGATATTAAATCATAATTGCTAAAATAAATGTTTCTATTATTTTCCACCGTTTCTCGTTTCCTACTCTGTACACTCATCGATCATCACATTAGCATTAGCGTGGTTAACCAGGCCTCAATCTACATACAGTCATCGAAAGAACAAACTTTTCGTCCCGACATAGCAACCAAAACACACCCGCATGAACCGCTTACAAGCTAGTGCCATGTAAACTCTTGTCAGACACTAGTTTATATAATAATATTTTGTTTCAACAACTGTAAAACAAATTCCATGCATATGATATTCTCTCAAAAATGTTGGCTGTAGGCATATTCTTTGCCGTGTCTAGAGTAGTAGCCTATTGTGCAGCTGCAAATGTCATACCTTACAGCATCATATTTGCTACAGTAAATATCTTTGCTAAAAATGAACGACATTATCCTAATTCATGTACCACTACCACTCTAAATGTGACCGCACGACCAAATCCATTATCACTACCAGTACGAGGGCTAACTCAGCTCTAGGAATGTATGATTCGATTAGGGCCTACCGATATGTTACTCTGTCTCTATACGTCCGGATTAGTGTCGAATTAATAACTATTCTAAAATAAGTTATATTCCTTAACAACAGCCATTTAAATTAGCATACAGCCATGCTTTACGGCCAGTTGTGATGTCCTAGCCTATCTTGACAGAAATAAACAAACCTGTTACTAGTAGGCTACTAGGTCCATGCCTTACCATCTAGAAATGGTTTCTTAATTTCCAGTAGAATACTTAGACTTACCTTTAACGCAATATTATTTAAGAAGAATTATATCATAAAGCGGTGATAAAAGTATAGACCTAGCCCTATATAGCCTAACTGTGTATGTCCAAATAAACGTTCCGTTTTCAACACAGTCAAAACACCGTTATATTGTAATGGTCGATGCGCCTGCACTGACGCGCAGGCTGAATGGCTGAAATATCAACACCTGCGTACCCTATTGTAGTAGTGTTAATGCTTCAATTGAACAGTTGTTTAGATAAGCTGTGAATAGTCTACTGTGCGCGCTGTGATTAGGTTAGCGTAGCTCGTCCGATTTAACCTTTTTGAGAACAAAATATTTATTAAGTATGTAATATTGCATTAAGATAATGAATGATAAACGTAACCTACGAGTGTTGCTGACAGGACGAAACGTCTACTAAAGATGAAAGCCAAATACTGTGCAGCAGACCCGATCAGATAAAACATAAACAACAGTGTTTATATATATATATATATATATATATATATATATATATATATATATATATATATATATATATATATATATATATATATATATTTTACTATATCTACTATATATATGCTTTATCTATATCTACTATATATATACTTTATCTATAATCTTTTACATTAGATTCCATGTCATCAAAATAAATACTACCTTTTGTTTAATTTTGAAATTTAAAGTGCCTTGTTTTTGTAGTTGAGAGTGCCATTCTGTTATTAAACTGCTTCACTTGTTTGAAATATGAATATTGAATTGTCAATGAATAATTGTCCGTTATGTTCCGATTCTGGGATTTGTTGTATAGGATGCTTGGTGAATCAATAGTAGTCAGGAAGTTTCTATGTAGTGTAGTTAGCCACAGATCAAACTGATCCCACCCCCCCCCCCACCCATGGATGCTTTTCTCATCTCCATCCTTGGAAGGAAGAGGAGGAGGGTTGCATCGGAGTAATGTGTGACTTGCTATATCAGGAAAGTCTAGTTTTACTGGTATGTTCATCAATAATTATGTCATAATGAATTATAGTACTTGTTTGTATACCGCCCTTATTAATTGACCCGCTAGATACGAAACAGACAATACTAAGCATGTTACTTGCGTGTTGTAACATGCTCATGGGAGATTGAATCTTGAGTTTTAGTTTCTTATACATTTATTAATTCAAAAAGTAAAGGAGTGCAATGTAGAATTACATTCAGGAAAGATAAAAAAGAAGCTCCGTTGAGTACGTTATATAAATATGAGCCCACAATAACATAAGTGATACAAGCAAAGGAGATAATACCAATCCGGAAACAGAGAGAGGGAGATAGAGTATCGAAAAACAACAAGAAAAGTAAGCAGCCTTTATAAAGCGATAAATGTCATAGAAAGAGAGAATTCTTAAATTGGCGAATGACTGAAACAGTGTTTATGTAAATTAGAATAATTACACTTTTCTGTTAGATGAATAAAGGTTTAATCTTAATGTGTTATAAAGAGTGACTAAAACTTTACCAGACAATATATCACGAAGCCAAAGTATCTCAATTTACATATCAATAGGAAATTGTCTTGGAGAATAAAGCAAATTACTGAGACAAAAGAATGAACCTTTCATAGCATTCTAAGTGGACGCGAATGGATTAACAATGGATTTAGTCGGACGGGTTATGACGTAAAACTGTAGCCATTTTGTGCAAAGCGAAACAGCAAACCGATTGCATAATACAATATGCAAGACCTTTGCGTAATACTGTAATATGCTACGTGCAGAAATGACGAATTTTAAACAATCTACATAATACCCAAATAAATATTCACACGGATATGATATTAGATTGCATTGGTATTATGCCTAAGTGAAGATTTTTTTTTTACTATATAGCACAGAGTGGAAGTTTGTGTGTTGGTTTTCACTTGGTATCACATAACTGTGGTGCATCAGAAAGTTGGACAGTGATTGAAAAATATATTCATACATAAAATCACATTTACGATTGGAATGTGTATCCTCGATAATACTTACGTCATGACTTGATGCTATCTGTAGCAGCTGTACGGTAGACCTCTGTAGTAACTTACTGTCATCTTTGTCGATGATGACCTTCTCAGCACAGAGCTCTGTAACAGTTTTCTTGATCTCCTCAATGTCTCCATTTTGTTCCAAGATGCAGAGGATTGCAAACTTATTACAATCCTTTTTCTTTTTCAAATGTTCGATGATTTTACTCGCAGCTGAATGGTTTACTCCACATGCGAATCGAAAAACATACTGGAGGTCAAATGGATCCATCTTACTTACAATCTGTTCTAGTTCAAGCGCATTTCTTGCATTTACAGTGACAATCGCTAACCTAAACGACGCGAACCATTCACATAATATTTTATGGTAGAATCTTACTTCAATATTGGTCTTGATGTCCCCGCTAGAAGTTTCACTGTTTGAATCTTTAGGTATTTCCTCCTCTACTAAAATACCCACACGGATATATAGATCATAAAACTGTTTACCAAGTCTCTTACAGAGCTGTTTTTTATTCCATGTAATTTGCTGGTTTTCTCTGTTCAGACCCTCAAATGCTACTTTATCCAGTTCAACGTGATTATTTTCATATTCGACAGAGTTGCTAACTACATTGTGGTCAGATGCCTTGTTTCTTGCGTGACTATGGAAACATTTTAACATGTATACAAAAAAGTCTGTTACCGACTTAAATTTCCGAAAGTCGTCTCGTTCATGAGTCATGTGAGCGAACGTAACAAAGAAAAGAGGTACTTGACAAATGTCATCAAGGATTGGGTTTTCTCGCAATCCTCGCTTGATTTTATCAACAGCATTTTCGTTATTTTCACCTGTTATAGCCTTGCGAATATACTGGTCACGCGCTCTTTCGTCAAAACCAATTAATTTTAGTCGTTTTGGTGTTGACCTTTCGAAGTCTGTTGGTGTAAACCTAGTTGTCAAAGTTACATCAAATGTTTCAAAAAATTTGGATTTAATGATGCGCCAGATATCACTTCGATTACTTTTTTCCCTATGTGGATATTCGTCAAAGCCGTCCAGAATTATTTTCACTGTATTGCATCGTTGCATAATATCTTTAATGTCTTTGTAATTCAAGCGGGACTCACTTGACAATAATATAACTTTGATAGCTTTATAGATTGATCTTACATTTCCCAACTGTCTAAGTTTCAGAAGAATGAGTACATCCGCTGCAGAGACAGGAGAATCCTTAACACCATTACACCAGTCATACGCTAACTGGAGGGTCAGAGTTGATTTACCATACCCAGCTTCACCCTTCACAATACGCCTAGTATATGACTTTGAACTCGAATCAGTAAAAATGTCTTTATACGAGCTCAAACGTTCTTTCTGTGAGTTTTCGGACTGAGTTTCTAAGACGTGTTCAATACCTCCCTCAACAAAAACCTTATCTACACAATATAGTCTGTCCTTTATGTAGGGAATTGGTTGTAATGCGTCATACTGCTTCTTGTAAACAGTCCTCAGAGAATCTAGAAGTATGCTCTTCTTTTCTGATAGAAAATATTAAATAATTAATGTAGTTAAAACAAACACGTAAACGTAATGCTGAGAAACGTCTGAAGGTATTTCTAGTATATATCTTTATTTTATGTGCTAAATAAACAGCTAATTTAGCAGCAAAATCAATAAAATATTGTTTACTATACTTATAGTGCATCTAGAATTTACTCAATTTAACAATCTAGTAGGTCACTCTAATAGGATAATTGAAACTGTCAGCACAGTGAACTAGTCATAACATCAAGTAGCGATTGTTTATACACTATTTAAATTCCTGTGTGAGATATGTCATCACTGTGCTTGATGTTATTTCTTTCACTAACATCTCAGTACATTTCAATACCAGGTAAGTCACGTTACATTCATGTTTTTTAATCTAGGTCAGCTCATAACATATACATTATTCAAGTACTTGTGTGATACATAAAGCGTACAAGTACCAAAGATAGGGTCTGTTACAACATAACGATGGCTCACACGCTTGGCTCTCTTGAGTATTTGTCATTACCCAATTAAGGTTGAATGTTTTATCTTTCTTCTAATGACACGTACTTAGCAATCAAGGCATTATTTGCAATTTCCTTTAAACGAATTCATTGATGTCACTAACAAAAGCTGTAAGTGTTTCCATTACATGTAATACTAACGAAACGTAAGAGGGGGAGGGGTGTACGGGTGGGGGACTAATGTCGGTAAGGAATTAGTCGTTTCGTCTGTCTTTTATATTTTCCGATGTTTCTGTCCCTTCATGTTATTTACAACTCGAACCATTCTAAACACAATATCTTACCCAAGGGAATCAGTTTACATTAGCTTAATGAGATTCACACCAAGACACTACCATTAGTCTATGTGATAGAGACAGCTGTCAAGGGCAACTATGAAGAAACATTTATTCTATTTGAGAGATAACTCAACATTACTGTATTTTTATAGAGAAATAAACGGATTCAGATCCTAGTGGCATTGACATAACACATCTTTTAAGTGACAGCTCCCAAACACTATTTTTAATTGGGATATCTTCCAAACTGAACTATTTGGTGGTGTTATACCTGACATATAAACCAAAGATGATGATTGGGTCTGTGTCCTCAAAGTCACATTGAATTTGTCTCAATTTTAAGAACAGCGGTGACGGTAATTATATTGGTACTACAGAATGAGGTGTTTGTTAACGTAATTGTGTAATGCGCATGCTAAAAAAAAAAAAAATACAGTGAATGTGTCACTTACCTTCTAAAGTGAGTGCTGACTGTGATGCTGACGCCGTTCCTTTGTGAGTAGGCTGTTTCTTTCTCCGAACGGCTTTCTTTTTACCTGGCATTTCCAGAGACTTTAAACAAGGTCAATGACTGTCAAATTGTGGTTGAGGTTAATGTTGCGGCATTCATTGTCGATTTTCTTGTCCTCTTCGATGGTCTGTGCTAAAGTACACGAAGAGTAAACAGACTGTAACAACCAACTAGAATCAACATGAAATTTAACTTTAGTACGCCGTGTGTATGAAGCATATAGTTTGGCTGACAAATCATAATACATTTAAAGAGCAAACGTAGCAAAACTGACATTGTTATAGTTCTGGTAACATAATTATGAATAAAATCCTGACTGCAGTCAAATTGGGGGGCTATTAGGAAAAACAAAAAAGTCTGACATTAAAGTTCCAATACAATATAGATATAACACATCATCCAAACGATTAACAGAGTTAAAGCATTTGCGAAAACAACTACCAACTATATGGTTTGATAAAATTGGAATCAGAAAAGTTCATATGTACTTTCGGGCGTCTGGTGGATATAATATTTACTCTTCATATTTTTATCATGAAGATAAAGAGATCTTGAAGATTGTTTATCATAATTTGCGACTAAACTAACAAGTCACTACATGTCTAAATGCACGTTCAAATTCAATACGATTAGCTAAGTTAAAAGACGGATCTCTATTATTTAGATATGCAATTTGTGAAGCTGCTAAAGAAACTAGCTATTTGAAGTTTGAGTTTTTTACTTGAACGTATATTAATGCTTTACAAAAATGTTATATCGCAACGAATAATCAGTTGATATATATTTTGAACATCGGAATATTGAAAATTCCAGATGCACTGTGCTTCACAAAAAATAAATCATGATTTACTTTTTATAGTAACGTACAACGTCAACATTTGAAAGAAGATTCAACAAACTCAAAACTAATGCAGCGTATAAAGAAAACATGTCTTAAAACAATGAATAAAGATATAAAGTAACATTGTGTTACCTATTTTGATATTGCAATGTTATTACTTTTGTATTAAATTATCGATTAAAAGCATTAACTTTTTTAATGTAGGTAATTAATGTGACATGCAGTGATGTAGTCTTGATGAAGTACTTCTGAGAGTTCGAGGTATCAGTGTCTAACAACAGCATATTATAATCCGAGTACCTACTACGAGTACTGTTTCATCCGAGTACTTTTTAATTGCCTTTTTGTTACTAAATTCACAAGAAAGTTTTGTTTATAACTTCTTCTTTGTGATCAATAGCTACGTTTATAACTTTTCTCTTGTGATCATTGTTATGGCGACATGTTGTTGAATCAGATATGATATTTGTGATGAACACAACAACATTCCCTAATTTAAGGGTCCTGCATCAATAACAAAGACTTGAAATGGCTCTTTAATCAGGGCCGTGGTGTTAACGATCAACAGTCACTACATCTTTACAGCAGCTATCGATGGCTGTATCTTCTACTTCGTGTTTTAATTATTCATACTATGCCTATGTGTTCCTGTTATTCATAAATAAGTGAAATAGACTGTTAAGTTAGCTATCTCGATTACTTATAATACTGTGGTCATTTTTTTATAAATTCGTTCCCGTTTACATTCATAAGCATTGACGGGCGCAAATAAGAGTAGCTGGTGGTAAAAACCGTCGTAGCAAAAACCGCCAATCTGTGGGAAATAAATCATTAAAATTCTCTTCCACGTAAACCTTTTTCAACCGCAACAAAAAACGTTAGCTTATCCCTAATATAATACTTATTTAATATCCAAAATACTCATCACGATGCACAATTTAGATCCCCTACATCGCATTTGTGATTTAAAATTGGTATTTTAGCTTCTACTTAGAACAACCGTTAGGTTCATTTGAAATCCAACTTTATTGTACATTAATTGAAGCATGGTGATAATTAACAACACTTACTTATATTAATGCCATATTTTGTAAAAATAATTCCTCGTGACCTGCGTTGATGTTTCTAATTTAACTTAAAACAGAGAGCGAAACTTGCCTCTTTTGTACTGGAATTAATGAACTATCAGTAATTTCTTGAAATGAGCTAACGCCGTTGACACGTTCAGCGACTGGTAATATCATATGACAAAGTTCATATACACCTTACTTGATAGTAATTTGTTCGAGAACACACTTCGGGATATCGTTAACTTCCCCTTATAACCAAAGTTTATGTTGACATTTGATAACTGAAATCGGGTATATATCAACGAAGTCATTTGCCCGATATGATATGATGATTCAAAATAAAGTCGCTGTGCTCTTACGCGACATTGCACTTTGAAACATGCAGTGAATAATTAGAGGAAATATTAGGTTCATTAAGGTTAAGCCAGTGCTGTTGTAGCCTAGCAAAATAGTAGTTCATTGGGTCTTTTTGTTTGCTGATTTTCGTGAAGCTTTTTGTCAGTATATTTTTGAGATATTTTCGGTGATGAACTTAACATCGTAATAAGAGGTAATTTTTTTTCCAATAGTTTGTTGAAGTATTTTACTCCGTGTATAGTTATCGCGTCTCCTTTGCATCAACTATAATATCATACTAGCATTTCGTATTAGTCACAGTAAATGTTAAAAAAAAGAAAAACTAACGGATGTCATTTAGCATACTAATCAGTCATATACTAAATTATGAGGATCAAGGTGAGTATTATTTGTTCAAGTAACGCATCGCGTAATCCTTCGTTCAGTTAACATAGCTTCTCAAAATTACGAGACTAATAGGTTGTTTGTTAAAGATAACGATATATGGTCACTGGTGGTGAAAAAACAGAGATCAGACTAATTTGTAGTCGTGCAGAAATATGGGGCACTAATTCCACATCAAAGTGGCTGCAACGAAGATAATCTAATACGGGGTACTGACACGCAGTAATTGCCATCCAATGCAGATGCAATGAAATGAGGCAATATAATCCGGGAAGACGGATCAGTGACACAGGACGTATTTTTAGTTCATTACCTTTCTTCACTGTTGTGAAATCTGAGACAGTGTCGCTTTTCATACATAAGTATGTATTCCTTTATAGATTAAAAGCATTCATATATTTTCGTGTTATTCGAGCATGCTTTCTTTCATATACAAACTGTTATATTTGGTGAACCAAAAGAAACTTTACAATATTGCAAATGTATAGTTGTCATCAATAAAAAGTCGGTTTTGCTCTTGAAATCATCAATTGACAGAGATTTAAACTGTTGGTATACACAATTAGTGGTAGATAAGTGGGTATGTGGTTTAATCAGCAGCAAGAATGGCATTGTGTAATTAAAACTGACCTTAATTCGTGTTTATTTATTTTGTATTCATTCAGAAAACGAAGAACTTGATGATTATAACATTGTTATATTAAATTGCAACATATCAATGAAAGCGGTTGTACTTTCAACATTCTTCAGCTTTACGTAGTGCCTAAACTTGAATCATTGTTTATCTTACAACATTAAACGCGTTAATATTTAACATATGATTCAACTTGACTTAAAGACTCTGGTCAATGTGTTTGTTTTAATTATAACAAAATACTTTACAACAGCTACAACTTAGCAATGTTACAGAAGATATGCAATACATAGTACAATAATATATTTCTGCAACATATGATATATTAATTATAAAGTATAATAATATATTATCTCAATATACAATTTCGATTCAGTTCACTTATTTTCTCTTCAAATTCCGATAAAATAAAGTATAATTGAATACAAGGAAATAAAAAATAGCATCATATAACATTTCAAATATAGGTCCAATGCAAGAAATTTATTCTTTTAGTGAAAAACAAAAAGGGAATCTGAGTCAAGAATTTGGAAAGGGATTATAAGGAAATATAGAAACAATAGCAAATACAGCGCTAACAAATTGTTAGTAAAATATGATACTGCAGTGTACGATGGAAAGCAAGTGACAGTACCGAACCAGTGGCGGTGTTTGAAAAGAGGTCACGTAAAATTCGTATGACATCAATGGCCTACTGATGAACATAATTTACACAAATAGTCTTCCGGAAATTTCAAGATGCTTCCCTCTTGTCCACCACCTAAAAGCAAAGACGTCACGCGATATAATTTGTTAATCTGTCTAAATTTCAGAAAAAGTATCATGTTTGTTCGATTCAATGATTGATGTTCCATTGCTATTTGAACAATCAAACAGTCCTGGGAATGGAGTACATTGCCTAGACTTCATATTCAAAAGGACAGAAGAGTTGTATCGTCGCATAATCTACCTCTATCAATACCTCTCCAACGGCTTTAACTGTAAGAAAGGGGGAAGATACATTATTAGTCATAATTATCAGGATTTCAAAACCACCGATTATATAATTATAATTATGAAATAGTAACACAATGTATCAAGAGAATGCCACGATAAATTACTGATTGTAAATTTAGCATAACCTCTACTTCACTAAACAGATTCATAAAACAGAAACAGTTTACAGCTTTTAGTTAGTTTCATCATTAGACACGGACAGCCGCGTCATAGTTTTGTTTTCAGTGCGTTCATTGTTCAACTTGATGATGAAGTGCGTTCATTGTTCATCTTGATTGTTGAACTTGATGATCAATCTCAATATGTCACTTTAGTGACCGCGGATATTGGTTGAAGCTATGTTTCGTTGTATCAAAAGAAGCTTTTTGTGACCCTTATAAGAGGACGCAGACACCAAGTATACACTATCTTACATCAAACGCTCTAAAAAACAAATTCCAGTATCAATTATAAAGTCGCGCTGTTTAAGGTATGGCGTTCTGTCGGAGTATCACAGAATAGCAACAACGGCACAATGTTGTCATTTTCCACAGATAATACCAAGCGTTGGATAGTGAACAGGGCTTTAATATATCCGAATTCCACAGTAATTACCGCAATACTAATCACGTTGTGAGTACGCAAATGAGGAAAAGAGTTATATAATTACAAGAAAAACTGAAGAAGTTCCAGGGTCCAGCATCCAATGACCAGACTGGAAATGTAACTTGTAGTGGCGCCCTTCCCGCCCGTCGGGAAAGCAGAAAACTAGAAATGATAAAAATAATCATTTCAATAACAAGTGATGAGCAGTACATCGACTAAACCAGAATAAACAAAAATCGAGAAGTATTTACTGCAGACGTACCAAGAACGTAATTAAGTTCTAATTCTGTACGAATACGTCCACGAATAGCGGAAAACAGGTAAGGTACCGGACTAACAAAGACACTGTTTAATGTAATTTATCTCCGAGTATGCTGTTCAGAACGAAAGAGAATATCGAGTAACTGCACTGTACTATACCGTTAACATTCTTTGATTCCAATTTCAACAAAGAAGGTCCCATAGAGACAGAACTCAGCAGCAAGCATCAATCAAACCTGTTTCAGAAAGCAATAAAAAAAAACAAGCAAATGGGTGATACAGAGGATGCAGGGTAGCCTTAATCGAATCAACCTTTGCGTATTTCTGTAAAGTAAGGCAGAGTGTGTTATATGTTTGCCCGTATAGCTTCCAACTATCAATGTGATTTCTTTTGAGTTATGGTAAGTTAGTTTACTCATTAAATCCGTGATGCCAGAAAACGTTTATTTTTAATAAAATCACAATTTACAAACTTTGCTGATTTTAGATAATAAAGTTTACATTTTTTGTTACTCTAATTAACTTATAAATGGTTTTACATCAACTGCTTGAATCTTGGACAATACTGGATGTTCTCCAACGTTGCATTCACTTCGTTTTGACTTATTTTCCTGCCTTTCTCTGTCTGTATATCCAGTATCTCTAGTGCAGTGAGGATTGGTAGAGAGATACCAGAGTAGAGGATAATATTCCCATATCCATCGAGCTCTTTAAAAGCGTTTGCCAAATTCACGCAGTATATAGAAATCTACAGAAAGAAGATAAGAAGCGGTTAAGCCTTACGTGCCTATGCGATTGTTATTGTATCGTATCTACAAACAAATAAAACGATACCATATTAAATGCATGATCACAATAGTGTACGTTCTGTTCGACATAATTGTTTATTCCCGTCAACTCTCGTGTACTCTGCTGGCTAAATTGTACTTTCTTTGTTACTTATTCTCCAGTCTCGTAGTATCATGCAACAGGGGTGATTATATCAGCACTATAGCAATGCAATTTCCTTAGATGAGATTAAAGAGAAAACATTTAACGAAACTTAGATGAATACATGGAGGAGGCATATCCATAGTGAACCCTGGAAGACAATTACATTTAAAACTGAAAACGTTAACTTGAATTACGACATGTGCTATCAAAGTACCTACCGATAACTTTGACGTCCCTTCAGAATTCATTTTCCATTTGCCACTCACAAACTCTAAGGCAAATTCATAATCAAGGGGCTTCCAAAACACTATGGAAAACAAAAGTTAGACATTTATTGGTTATTTCAAATATTATGTGTACTATTGAGAAAGTAGATCTGTTGGTTTCGAATCATCGAAATTGCAGCTCATGAATGTTCGGTTAAAGGTTAACCGAACACAAATACAACATAAAGACTGCGATGTGTTCATCCGTTAATAAAATATGTCTTACCTTTAAGGTGTCTTGATTTAATAACACTCGAAATAAGTTCAACTGGAATAGACGTAGGCAAGAAACAGTCAATAAATCTGTGAATAAAATTTAACAGTTTAAAAGTGAACATGTAGACACATATCTTCATTTGTGGTACTTACGTAAGTTATTTTGACTGCACGGTACTTCTTAAGTACAAGAACATTTAGTACATGCCATAACATTGATTACATGGTATAGACAGACGTAAAAATATGATATTTTATGTTTAGAAACAATCATGGGACATAAGTATCCATTCAATGTTTTATTTAAAATCAGTAACTTGTTCACACGAGTTGCAATGAAATATTAATACAACAATATTGCAAAATTAACAAGTTTGTGAAGTACATGAATGTTCTTCGAAAATATTTCGTGGACTCCAAACGTATGTCTTGGTTTTTGAAAATGTTAGTTAATATACCATATTTATACTGACATGGTTATACAAATGTCTCACTGACATTTGTAATTACAGCCATAGGTTCAGTTTGCAAGTATATATGGATACAATGCTATATGCACCAAACATCAATTTGTATGCAAGGAAATATGGCGCTGAAAGTTCTTTTTTCTAGTATATTATATTTTTTTAAAGTTTATTTCATGTTCAACTTGACAGCATCAGGATGTACTATAAAATCTTATGAACACATGTGTTTCATGTTTATATCACATTTCACATTGGAATTATTGAAATTTTTTCCCTGCCTCTGAAGTTGATTCCAAATGTCCTACAGGGCTAATTCTGTATATTTTAAGCAATGTTTGTATAATACTTACGAAGCTTTTCTCATTGTATTTCTGTTTAAAAGTTGAAATAACAGCATCATGATCTACTAAAAAAATCCTTATTACACATGTGTTTAAAGTTCATATCCCACTTAACATTGTAATTATTGAACTTTTCCCTGACTTTGACAAAATGTCTTACAGGCCTTTTTATGTATATTTATGCAATATTTGTATTACTTTCGACAGTCTCTTCAACTTCTGACACTGCTGTACATATCTCCACACAACAATTCTTCTTGCGTAACCTCTCTTCCCTTCTTCATCCTGAATTCTAGCTTCTCCAGGAGTGACATGATAGGCACACGCAGCCCAGATTCCAATGTCATTTCATTGTGGTCTGCAGTGGCAAAAGACTTGTCTAGTACCAGACAGGACACGGGTATCTAAACGTGATTTCAAATAAAGACAATTTTTATGTGTATCACCAACGGCGACAAACTGCATGTTTGCTTGAATGTCGCAAAAGTTTTGGGTCCCACTCTCATAGAAGTGAGCTGAACATTATTTTGTGGTTATCGAGTTTGTGAGGTTATGTTCCTTAAAGTTTATATTTCTACGCTAATGTGTAGTATCTTAATCAACAGAAACATGCTCATTTACAGACGTAAATTTATTTTTAATGGCAGATATTCGCATAATATCCTGGAACTTCTGTTCTCTTCTTTGTATAATATATATAAATATATATATATATATGTATATATATATATATATATATATATATATATATATATATATATATATGTATATATATATATATATATATATATATATATATATATATATATATATTATTTATCATATATCATATATATATATATATATATATATATATATATATATATAATATATATATATATATATATATATATATATATATATATATATATATATATATATATATATATATATATATATATATATATATATATTAATGTGTTTGATGCAATACAATTATTAAAAATATTGAAATAAATTTTATATCATTCAAATTAAAGATCGTCAAATTGAGGTTTCCGGGTAGAAGTTCATTACATATATCGCTTGAGCATTTTATTATTCTAACCTTGTCATATTGTTCACATTAAGGTAATGGTGAAGACAACACGAACATTCATAGATATACAAATGTACCTTGTGTTTCGATGCAACGAATCATGAACTATAAATATCGATTACCTAGCGACGAGCTTTATGTATCGAGTAGCATCAACATTAATGTTCAAAGTAAGTAGCAAAATACTGCTTAAGTAAAAGAATGTATTTAATAAGACAAACAACACTCAATATATTGGTATCGTATATCATATAACTGACTGACGCTTCCTTGTAAAATAACTGACCTTCAATTTAAGCATTTTAGTAGTTTCCAAACTTTAATTAAAGTCAGGGTATACAATAACTAACACACTGCAATGTATTAACTAACCACTTTGTATAGTACGCCTTCAAACATGAGAGCGCAATGCACTATAGCTCTTACACTTTCATCACAATTAGACCGATTCAGCAATGTATTTATGTATTCAAACCCTTTACCATAAGTATTACGTTCTAAGATGTCACTATGCAGTATTTTCTTTATTGATATGAACGTGATTGGGTTAATTGACATTTCAGTCTATCTTACAGTACGCTCAATCAACCAAAGTTCAGCAAAAACGAAACAAAATCATCAATCAATTATGTAACAACTGATATTTCGTAATACGCAAGGTTAACGCGCGTTCAACTATTCATATGAAATACGGTAACCTTGCATAGGCAAACTAATGTAAGCGATATTTTACAATAATGCTTCAAACTTGTAACCAATGTAAGTACAAATGGCATTATTCAAACTTCAACTTATTATATTGTGGGCAACAAGCAAAACAAACACTGATCAGTGCAGCTCTAGCAATGTCATTACAGTACTACAACTATGTTTATATATAAGTGGCAATTTAACTCTGACAGTCTAGACTTTACAAATTGTGTTATATTAAAACAAATATCGGCATAATATTAATACTAACCGTTTTATATCATTGGTACAAATACAGCTCAACCATGCAATTCAATAGAAAGCTTCAATAATGTATACAGGTGTAACGTAATTTAGTTACATTTGATTCACAAAATATGGATATCAATGTGGAACGATATTTCTACTATTTACAGATGAATAAAACTTTGGAAGAACTGACCAATGGAGAACTCTGCTGCGAGGTAGTGGGCGTGTTCCCATGTGTGTGATGGCTAATGTCAGTGTTCACAATAATGTGAGTGACACCAGTGACATACTGATATGATTGAAGCTGCATTATAGGTTAAGTGAAATTGGTATTAGAAAATTTGTCATCAGTAAAAGTTGATAATATAGGTTGACAGTATCGATGAGTAAATATCGGATAGTACACTATTTGAAGGGACATGATTTGGTTTGAAAAAGTTTGAACCGATTTATGGTAGCACTAGGCTGCCAGTCTGTATTAAAATAACTGAAATAGGTTGACATCGCAGATGATATGAAATGATATCATATGTTCGTCATGTACATTATCTTATTTACAATAGAAGAACCTCAAAGTTTCGTTGGAGGTCTAAGGTCAACAAACATCGACGTACCAAGTTATTTTACTCATAATTACAGCCATACTTAAATTTACTACATGTAAGCTTTACCTTCAATACGTAAGAACCATGAACCTCGGTTTAGAAAGTAGGCGGTCACTTGAGATCAACATTGGTTGGTCGTTTAATATATTATTACAATGTTTATAAACAGGACAGATTGTGTAAATGTAGTGAAAACACGTATGTGAATTGGTTAGCTAACTTATACGAGTAATTAGTAAAGACAATCAAGTTCGTATTTTAAGATGATATGTATTCATATATTAAAACAGAAATATTGATCTTCATATTAAGCTTGCGAGACAAATGTAATGCTGAAGTATAACAGTAACGTACATTTTCTGTGTGAAAGTTCTATGATCTTAAGTAATACTTTCCTTTCATGAATACACATCCTTTACAGATTACTTAACATCATTATATATTGGCATAGGCCCTAGAATACCGCAAGACGAAACGATGAGTTGAAATATAATATGATGAATACAATAGGCCACAACCAAGAAGAGTAACCACTGGATACAGTTGCGGTGCCTATAGTGAACATGCTCTGCTTTGACAGTTCAGATATTTGATTAAACCAAATTCTATGTTGCGTTACATTGGAATTGAAACACTACTTTTTATTGGATGTTTCGTGATGAAGTTAATAATAATGCCAATTCAAATGACAGACTTTCTGTTTTTTTTTTGTATTTCTTCAAACTACGTTTTCTGGACACTAACACCAGTTCATGTTGGTTTATTTTAGTACTAGACTAGAAACCTGTAACTTGCGCTCCTCTGCGGTATTCCAGAGAAAGACTTATCCCTGATTCCAACGTGTTCAAAATACTGCTACTCGTCTCATCTCTTGTGTCCCTCGTTTTCATCAATTGTCAACTGTTTTAAAAGTTTGACATTGGCTTCCTCTTATTATGCGCATCTCTTTCAAGATTCTTCTGATGACTTTTAAAGTTATACACGGACACTCCCCCAGTCTACCTGTCAGAACTGACACACCAACCAGGACGCTTAGGTCATCCAGTCAGTCCTTTCTCGCCGTCATACAGGATATTTCCTTAATGTCATTTAGTTAACGTTCCTTTTCCTACGCCTTTGCGTCTCCCTGGACTGCCCTCTAGGCTGACATTCGCCCTAAACGACTATATGAACTCTTTAAATCTATGTTAAAAACTCACTTACTTTTAAATACTTATGTTGGATTTTTCTTTCTTTAGGGCTTAGAGGCTTTTGCATTTTGCGCTTAATAAATTCCTAATATAATTTCTCGTGAGCACATAATTGAAGAAAGGCACTCATGTATAGTTTGGGTCGAACCCAAGAAAGTAAGCATTATAGTATAGTAACTCCTATTAGAAATATCTCTGTTACATTCTATATTTAAACAAAGCTCAACAAATGTCAGTCATTGGAATACAACATACAATCTTCCAGCTAGATAATGGTATCATGATTAATATTGAGCCACAATATTGTTAAAGGTAGGAGTATTGATTGAATGCCATAAATCACAATGGGTTTACTTGCATCTATATAAAGGAAAACAAAATATTTGTATGACCTACCGAATTTGTATAGACAATTTTACCAACTGAAGTTGCATAAGAATATGTTGCTGAATATATAATAGTCAAATCACACAACACGTTTCCTTTTCAAACCGTGTTATATGAAAACAAGGTTATAAAAAACAAATAAAAAGGGCGCTTTTTATCTAGTTTGTCTATTTGAAGGACTTGTGGAAGATTGGAGGTTTATCCCACGGGTACATTTGTGTTAAATACCAAGTATACGTTTAGTTCCAGTAGACGCACGCATCCACGCTACAAAACAAATACGAATTCTCTTCTGGTCACCCCTAAAACGCTTCATTACAATATTTTATTATACACATTATGAACAGTAAAGGAAAGTCAATTGGAAATGTTATGATCGCAAACCGGCCACACTGTTTGAGACATATATCTTCACTCGTGATAAACGTTATCAGTAAACCAATAACATTATTAGATTGAATACATGGAAGAGTAAATATGTACTTAAGTCCATATCATTTCAGGTATAAGATATCTGTACAGACTCAGAGTGCAATAACTCTACCTAACTTTTCATAGGATATGATATATTATTGGGAAATTATTTAAACTTTAATTGACCGTCGAGTCGTCAGAGTAACCAAGACATAACCGACATTTGGATGAGAGGGGATGGGATTAATCGGAAAGCTTGCGATATGAGCAATACGATTGAATACCACACAATAATATAACGGTTACGACAAATTAAGATTGTTCGTACGTATTATATAAACAAAAATGCAATTCCGGTAGTAAACGAGATAGATCGTCATTAATTTGCTTTCATAAATGTTTTAAAGACCGCACGATTAATATTTTATTACATACGTCTTCTATTCAATGCCATTAAAAGGGGGAAAGATTCTCATATTCAGCTACCGCAATGACAGTGGTTAGGTTGGTGCTTTAACTTTGCTCGCAAAAATATGTTAGGACACATAACAACTTTGTAGTGTGTAAATGAATTAAATATGGTATATTTCTTCAATTAATTTATCGCTAGTGGCATGTAAACCTTTATGGAATGGTAGAGGTAAATGAAGGGCTTTAAAGAGATGGTGTTTGTCAAAGGGGTCGTTGAAGTGAACACCCATTATAGGAGCGCCCGTATGAGCCTCCTACAGAAAGAACATGACAAGTTAATACTTCAGCTAAGGGTGCTATCTGAGGTATGATTACACAATACATTATACACATGATATGGTTTGAAAGCAAGATTGTGCTAATACATGTTCTTGAATATTGTGTAAATGTTCAGAAACGTGGTGCAGGGGAGGTTACTTACCAAAATAATTCCCAAACTGACTGCACAGATGGAGTCCATATAACAGTTGTTTAATTTGTTATCTTGTAACTGGCACTTTCCCACCATTTAACACAACAAATCTAGTAATGGATAATCTCTTTATGTGTATCACTTTGGTCTACACATATTAACATAAAGTTAACATATACTGTGCAAGATCTGCCTACCCTTCGTCGCCACCGAACATTGGCTATTGCGGAAGTGGGGAGACACTATCAAATGAGAGCAATATTTTGAGTCCATGGATTGGGTCGAGGGTAGACTTTATGAAGCTTTGTGATATGGTGGGGCGAGGGGGGGGGGGGCGCGGCAACCATATCGGCAAACAATTTCTTAAGCTAATCACCGATCATGCTAAAAGTAAATAATAAAGCACATTTAAGAAACCAGTCAATGGACCATCAAATAACGATGGCCAATATATACTGAATATAAAATATCGCCATTTGTGAAATAACTACTCATAACTTGATGCAGTCAATGTATCCCTGTTTGCATGCTGGCTCATTGCTAAGTTTGAGTTTACACCTTTTGGAATATGCTTGGATATCTTAAAACATCTTAAAACAGTGCTTAACTTTAAATCAATGGTGCAATACACTGAAACTAAACGTAGTATCTTTGTAAACGCGAATTCCCTGTCTTTCCATTTCTTTACAACTTGCAAGAAAATATTTTTATACCAAGTCTAGCATAGTTCACTTATGAATGTCACAAATCAAGGGAATTTGCAAGTCATGTATTGTCATGTCGAGTGAAGAGCGACAACTAATATCGAAACAAGTCATTCGATGCCATGGAATGCCATATTACCACTAATGATGTAAAACTAAAAAGGTCCCTCTTAACGTATTAAGCCACGCAACAAAAGGTCAGATCATGGAGCGTCACAATAACTCCATCGTAGATCTATTTGTATGTATTAGTATTAGCCACATTGGCACGAATATGCCACGTTCGAAACAACATGGCCATATCACTTATATGAAGTAGAGGCTGACGAAAATCATAATTACTATTCACAATTACGTAGCAAATAATGTGTTGATAGACTATTTTAGTATATAAAGTGAGTATGTGGGTAATGTGGTTTTTCATTCATTTAATGTTTAATGTCAGTTTTAACGAAGATCAAAATAACCGTACAGATTCCAGTCTGCTTTGCATACGTAAAAAAAGGACAAGCAAAGCTATTTAAAAAACACAAATTGTTAATAAATATGTTAATTTTGTTTAATCCATTCACTGATCGATAAATACAGTCATAATTTTGATAAAAAAGTTAACTCTTATTAATTTTATAATTATTGGAATTTAATTTAATTTTAAATGTCAAAAAGTAACTTGTAAGTTTTTCTTATCATTATATATGACTTAGAAGCTAAAGTAAGTTTATGTAATGTCGGAGTAAAAACTGCATGTTTCAAGTTCTTGACAGGAAGACGAACATGAAATAAAGTTTAAGTTAAATAAAAGAAAAACAATACTATAAAGCACTTACAAAGCAACAAAATAAAGCTAAAAAGACTAATTTATTCTGAGATATTTAAACAAATGGATTATGTTGCATCATGATTTTATATCAACATTTAACGTCTTATTACCTTTATAATTTAAAAAAAAAAATCAAATTGTCTGATTCTGTAGCGCTCTGGATTAGAGTTATAATCATAAGGACTGAGAAATAAATGAGATATACATTTCTGGTTTACATTTCTAGTTCTCTTCAGAAAGACACTATGCAAAAAAGGCAAAACTTAAGAAGCTTAGACAAGCAATGATAAGAAAAGTAATAAAAATACGTAAGAAATAAAAAAAAAAAACCTATGAAACCTCACTATAACATGACATGCATGGTATGTTCTATCACTGAGGTAACACCATGAAATAATTGTTGTATGGATTTAACAAATGTTCTTTAATGTTATTTATAAGAAAATGTTTGTTTGTTTCTCATGAATATGTCAAGAACTTTACCACATTGAATATGATAAATATATTAAATAATATCATCTCTGATGCTGGAGGTTATTTTATATCACTTAGGTTTGATCACGAGAATTAATTCTTGGTATCATTTTCTCCACGCATTTAGACGTCTTACGTTTCGTAAGCTCTGTATCATACTTTCCTTTAAATTCAGAAATCCTCAGACATTTATTGTAGTTAAATAGTCACCAGCATACTTAAAACATCAAACATGACTTTAAGAAGAATTGTAAGGTTGTTATTTCTAGTTGCAAAAAAGTAGAAAAATGTTGATTCCGATGTAACTTCCTAAATCTATTAAAATTTGTTTTGTTGCAAGAAGCAAAAACCTATTGAGGTTTTCGGGAAGTTCACAATCATAATATATTTGGAATGTTCTTGTGATAATAATTCGATGATGACGTCAATCTTCTTTATAAAATAATATTCATTTGTTAATCCAATTTTATGATATCTAGATTATAACTCACCCATGTCACTACATGCCCTAATTTAACGCAAATATAATGTTTCACATCAAACGGTTTGCCGTTGTAATTCTTTACGAACGTGTTACATGACACCATAGAAGATTTCTTATGTTTAAAAATGTAGACAAGCATTAACGACATAGAAAAAAAACAGTATAAGGCTACGTAGTTTGACGTAGTCCCGACATATGAAGAACTTTGAAAAACAATATCACAATGGCGAAATAAGGGCAAGGTAGAAACGTAATTATTATCAAATAATAAGCAAAGTGTGAATTGAAACGAACACACCCATTTACACATTGAGCTCCAAAGGGAGAATTGAGCTCATTTCATAATTGCAGTATTATGCTAATCTACGGTCGAATCGGTAATTTGTTTATTCAAATAATGAAATAAAAGTTAAACATACGAGTAGGAACAGGTTCAAATAAACCGTTACCCAATCTTCTTCACTTTGATAAATGGGGACAAGAGTGTCTCTGGCCTTTTACATTTAACTTAGGGAATTGATGCACTCCACGACAGCCATGCCTAATCTTTCAAACGGATCACTTATATTGACAGAAAGGATTGTCAAGCATCAAACTATTATTTTGAATTTATTGTATACCTCAAAATGCTCTAATATTCGATTTTTCTCATTTGTTTGAGAGGGGAGGGGCGTGGGGCAGGAAATGTCAAACTTGAAATGAAACACTGACACACGTGTAGTTTAGGTAATGTAGGCATTTAGACATAAGATATTTCCAGTAACCCGTCGGAGTCACTATATAATATAAACATTTCTTCTAGAGGTGAATACCACAGTAGTTTTCTTTCCCTCATTGTTTGATAGCTTCCTACGCCACTGTTAACAATTTGAAAATTTGGCAGCTGATACTTGATATCTGATGACTATGGATCTGAGGTCACATGACAAATAGTAGCTTCTGATTTTTACACATGTATAAAGTACATGAGAATGTTGCATCTTTCTTTATTACAATGCATAGTGATGTGACAGTTAACGATGTTGAGGATCGATTATATTAAATAACTGATCTTGTCCAATACTTTAGATTGTAGGGGCTTCTCTTCATACCTTATTATAATCCTAATTTATAACCTCAAAATGACCCTGCTACATTTGTACTCTGAGTGTCTGTTTTTAAGGGAAGGACCCTACACCCTAGAAAGTAGCGGATTAACGTTCACAGAGACACGACTCTTCCTTTGGTACACGTTCTATCATAAAGGTTCTTGACCCTTCATACAACAACCGAGAAAAGCTCATAACTATGCTAGGGTAAAATTGTAGCAAATTCAATATAAATTGAGCAAACCTGATACCAAACTTAATTTGATTCATAAGCTCATCTCGCATAGAACTCAGTTGAATAAAGGTGGCTGGCAACATACAAATAATATAACACTTAATAAACATTCTATAATTGTGCTGTAAATGCTTCTAGTGATTCTTCAGTCATTCATACCACTTCCCAGTGACATGCGTTAAGGGTGGGGTGAATAGAGGTCAATGCCCCCTCCTCGTCCGTCATGCGAGGGTAAATGACTCAGTTGTGGATGTGCTTACATTCAGTCTTGGGAAAATAAAACCTATGTGACGTGTTAGTTAAACACCCTTTCAACCAATTATTTATTAGAAAAGCCTAGCCCTTAGACCTTATTAAATACTTAATTAATGTTCCAATGATGAGGTATTAATGCCCAATTGAACTTTAAGCGGTTGCTTTTCAGGAACAAGGACCTCAAAACTCCATACACGAGAAACAATATATCCCCACCTCTGATATCTTGTGCACGCCACTGCAGCTTTCTGCTATGAAGTATGGTGGTGGAATACTGTACTTATTTGTTGATGACACTTGAGTTTATATCAACATCAATGTCTCCTGTACTTGACAACGTATCGTAATCTTCTTATTCTGTTTCAAGATTTCGCTTTCCTCTCGAGACTACCCAGGTCTGCTGCCATGGGTAAGCTCTGTTGAGAATAAAGTAAGATCAACTAGTACATCATGATAACCGACATATCTAAACACTCACATCATATATAGTGTACATAAAATAGTCACTAGTACTTTCAAGTTAATATATAAAACATATTGACATTTTACGATCATATCAGATATGAGTTTTGCTTTCCAGGTTCTTTATAACCAGTAAGTGAATTAACAGTTATTCTACGTTTTCTGCAATTGACAGCTACATGGTAAATGGAACTTAGAACCACAGTGGCTTTGAAAAGGTAAGCATATTCAAATCAATCTCTTAAGAAGCAATAATGAGTTTCAGATTGAAGCTGTCACGAGTAGCCGATTGATACATTAATGTTTTGTCTTCCGTGGAGAAGTCTAATGAGAGGGGTGTCGAATTCTTGTTTGGGTATCAATTCTGTGTTTTAATTTTTGTACAATAATTTTACACAATGTAAGTTAGTCTGGTCTATGGTAGCCTCGTTAATAAGGAAGCTTTATAAAAACCTATACTCGACCGAAACGTTCGTAAGTTGTATACATGACATGCCATACAATTTCTGACATTCTTTCAAAATTAAAAATATAATATACAGGCTACAAAATTGCATAAACAGACCAAAACAACCCCTTTTCCTTTCATGCTGTCACTTGGTATTGCTATTTTATTTACAAGTGAAAATTCTTCATAGTTGTAAATGCCTTTGCCGTTACACCTTAATTTCTCATTAGAGCAGTAAGATTTTTGTTATTGAATCAATCGAAGGAATAGCAGCAAAAACTACACTGATGAAGCTTTTAATTGCAATTGTTGAACTAATTTCAACAAATGGAAAATATTAAAGTTGATAAATTGCTATGATCTATATTTATGGTGCAATGCTGTGGATATACTGATACGTTATATGTCGGGATAAAACAAAACCGTTCCTTTCTTATGTTTGTTTGTAATGTTTACAAATTGCTCTATATTAGCACTATTTCCTTACCTATAGCGCTGACGGAAGCTTACCACCTGAAGAAAACCAACAAGAAAGAAAACAATTTAAAAATGAGATAACACATTAAAATGACCACGCGTCACTCCTCCCCGCCAGCAGAAAATATATTTAACTCAAGACTGCCTCTAAGCAATGAATGCAACGCTTCTGTTTAACTGCGACACTTTCTCTCGCAACACACAATCTAACATATACATATAATGAACAGCATCAATTTGGAATCGACATCCTATCACCATAATTAGTCTTTAACTAATATATGGTAGTTTGTAATCACACAAAAATTAGGCATAAAACCTCTGGAACTAAACCGTCTCATTCATATAAACTGTATACTACTATCCGCTGTCACATATAGCTACATTTTGATACAATAATAAGAAACCTCAAACAATTAAATTAAACTTATTATTTCACTGGTCCGCTGCTCATTTAACCTGCCATTCTTCCACCAACATTCTGATACGACTATAGACTTGTTAACCTAGACTTAATAATGTTTACAGTCAACAATAAGGATATACCCACATTCAGATTTTATTATTCACATACCACCCTATCCATCCTACAGTGTGCATAAAAAAAAAAACTTCAAAATAATTAATTAAAACATAATTTAAGTGTCGATATCTTACAGTTGTACGAAAGAGGGACATTTTAGAGCTAGTATTGTTTCAGATCTTTCATATTTAAGATATCTGGCTTGAAAGTCTGATACAAAATAGTTGAATCAAACTACTAAGGCAAAATGAATGATCAGTACAGTTCCTCGGTATAGTTTTTCATTTTAACGTTTAAATTAATCGTTTGTGCATTATAATTCTTTGATATTAAATACATTTGATTACTTTCTGACAACAATAAATGAATAATTAATATTGTAATGGATTGCCCCCCCCCAAAAAAAAACACAAAGGAAGCAGAGGAAAACAACTCCCAGCTGTTATTTGCATCTTAAATAACATTACACACACCCACCCAAAAGTGTCTGCATAGTTTATTTGTCTGCCTAAAGCAAATGGCCAAAACGTAAATTGAAAACAGAAAACTTGGAATTTTAAGGGAGATTTTTTTAATATATTTTGTTCTTACTTGTATTTATTAATAAGGCGAATTTGATTATATGATACCGTAAAGACGTCGTGTTTATCGACCAGATCTTGTTCAACCTGTACTATCGTCCACATGTATAATATTTATTGTTGGAAGTAGTTTGTGTTTAACCAACAAATAAAGTATAAATGTTTACTATGGAACATGTGCTATGGCTTTAATTGATTTTATGTGTGGCTATTAAATCTGGAATGACACAGGTATCTCACTGTACACATGTATATGTATGTATCATACCGACCGATATACTAAATGAAGTATAATATTCATTATTTGCATAACATTACCTCTTGACGATATTCTGCTTCTGTCATTTCATCTCCAATGGATTTCGTCTGTAAATAAGGTCATATAAATGGAGATGAGAACAATTACAAGAAACTTTAAATATTTTCCCAGTAAAATGATAGTGTTGTCCAGTAGGAATAATATAGATATTGACAGCGAAATAAGCAACTGTATAAGTTTGCGAAAAATGAAATATATCGTTAGCTATACCATAGCAAGTAGGAACAGTTTCTTGTCCTCCTCCTGTTCCTCCTCCTCCTCACCAACACCATCAACATCAATACTTTTAAATGAAATCCATCACCATCATCATCTACCACAATCGTTGTCATCATCATCACCTTGTGACCCCACGATCATCATCATCATCATGATCAGTTACATCATCATCATCATCATCATCATCATCATCATCATCATCATCATCATCATCATCATCATCATCATCATCATCATCATCATCATCATCATCATCATCATCATCATCATCATCATCATCATCATCATCATCATCATCATCATCATCATCATCAGCATAACCATCATCATCATCATCATCATCATCATCATCATCATCATCATCATCATCAGCATCAGCATAACCATCATCACTATCACTGTCACATTCATTATCATCAACACCATCATCATTATAACCATCTACACCATCACCACCACCGTCACCGTCATCATCATAATCACCATCATAAGCATCATCATCACCAACATCACCATCATCATCACCACCATCACCATCACCATCACCATCGCCAACATCACCATCATAACTAGCACAATCATTGCGATCATTATGATCATCAACATCATAACAGTCATCACCACCAACATCATCATCACCAACATCATCACCATCGTCATCACAATCATCATCATCACCACCATCATCACCACCAACATCACCAACACCATCACCACCATCATCACCAACATCATCACCATCATCACCATCACCATCACCATAAAAATCATCATTACCACCATGATCATGATCATGACTATCATCACCATCACCACTTTAAATTTCATTATCACCACCAGCATCACCATATGATCCAACCATCATCACGATTACCATCATGATATTTAACACCATCACCAACACCATCATCATCATCGTCATAACCTACATTCTATACATCTATGTGAACATCATCATCATCACCATCTCCATAATCTTCATCACAATCATCACTATCATTATCACCGCCACCACCATCATCACCACCATCACCACCATCATCATCACCATTACCACCATCACCACAGTCATCACCTTCACCATAACCAACATCATTATCATCAGATACAACCACATATTTTACCGCCCTTTCAAAGCACTGTAAAGCGGTACTGTTTATCTATGACCACACGTTTGTATACTTCATAGCCCCTTGTACCTGTCACGGATCACATAACACACTGTGAAGTTAATTAACATGTTTCTGTATGTATTAGCTTGATGTTACTTCTGCGTCACTGAAATGTCATAGCACAAACAAATCTGAGATTTTTCCGCTATTATATAGTTTAGTGGGTGCAAAAAAATATTCTTGTCTAAATGTTCCTTTGGAATGAACAGCATTGTTTCAAACTAAACTTCCATTCGGTGGGTTTCTTTTAGTGAGTTTAACCATAAGGGTTCTTATTAAAATAATTAAAGAGAGATACTCACCGGGAAGAGTAAAGAACGTCCAGATGTCAGCTTCCAACTACCAGACTGGAGATTTAGTATGTAGTACCCTTCGCTTGGTGAATAAGGAATCCAGAAAACTAAGATATAAATGTAAACAAAGCAGGATTAGGGTAGGTAATCAGTATCAACAAACAAACACTATGATATAAGACAGAACGGCAGTTAATGTATAATCTATGTTTGGATCAGGTCAAATTTCCAAAGATTTAGTACTGAGGCATACAAATTTAATAGTTGAATTCCTTTAATTTTTCATGCAAAAGGCAACACTTTAAATTGAGAAATTCATATAGTATGCTTATCAGACCGGTCAGTGAAACTAATTTGATATTTTTCTTTGATTGTTTAAGTCCATTTTGTTTTGTCTGAACACAAGACTGGTTACTTGAAAATTGATGTAACGTGCAAGAAGAAAGACCAAGGGGAGCAATCAGTTTGTCTCAGTGTTTTTCTCTAAAGCTAAATGTGTGATACCGACATAGTTATATCACAGAAATATATCTATGAAATGTCTGGTTGCATCCATTCAATAAAATAAGTTTAAAGTAAAAGGGTCAAGTTGTCATCATTCGAGAATTAAGAAGACTGTTAAAACATATTTGAAAATATTTAGCATTTGTCCTCCAATTTGCATAAATTTGATATATGTTTATATCATAAAGCAAACATAAATGGTGTGCAATTTTCATTTCAAACATTTTGTGTTCGTTTGGAATGTAACTTATACAAAACCTTACATGGATCACTATGTCGATATCGATATGTTTCATTTTTAGTTATTGAGATCACAAATATCTGTAAATGTATGTATTGTAGTAATTTGAATTGAAGTTTTGAGTTAATGTCTATTAAAGTTCTTTTTCTGGATATATAAAGTTGTTACAACTAAAAGGTTGTGTTTAATGTTTCAGATATCTCTCTGACATTTATGACATTGCTCATAAACATTGCAGATTACAGCAACAAAAACAAGTTGACGATTAGAAAGCAATCATTTAACCTGAGCGTTTGTTCTTAAAGCGTAAAGGTTGCATACAATCTGTGATCCTTTACTGACAGACGTCGGTCAATTGATCAGCGCTATGATATGGAATATCCTAATAAAAATATGAGCAAGCTATATTTTACTTCTGTTATGTTCGCTTTTCACCATTTTTGACTACCGGTGGTACTGCTTCCTTTATTTCAACGCTAGGAGAAATATTTCACGTTTTTACTCTGTATTATGTTGTTATTTTAATTTTTTCAAACCATACCGCAGGTGTTACTGTCTAGAACATCTTCAGTTGTAACTTTGAAAGTTTTTGCATCAGATTCAGGGCACCAGCTACGTTCATGTTGGATGTCATAGTATTAAACATGTGTAGCTTGGGTGATATATTCCTCACTCTCACCAACCAACTACTCTCAGACCCCCCTCCCCCTCCCGTATCCTATTTCAACTTTCCATAACTATTTAATCTACATTCAAAACCCGTCATTATCTTATCTTATTTCAGAGAGAGAGAGATCACTCTCGTTAATGCTAACATATTCAAGCTCCCCTCACTGTTATACCATGTAGTAGCCAGTTGAGTGTACTGAACATGGGCTAGGCTTTATTGATGTTTGTAATTCTTTGATATCTCTGTTTGTTTTTTTCTGTGCGAAAGTAAATGTACGGAACGCTCAGTACATTACAGTAAACTTAACTGATTTATTAAAATTGTTCCAAAACTCTTTCCCAGCAATGCCACTCATTTGTTAAATATCTTTCTTCCTCTGTGTAAATAGAAGAAATGGTCTTATTCTGGCCGGTTTAACATAATCTAAACTGTATCTTTAATGTTATTGATTTACGAGAAGAAAACAGAAACAACTATATGTACAGAAGAAGGTAAGTGAAAATAATCAATCAATAACTAATCAATCAATACTGAGTGTTACTTTACCTTTAACGTTCTTTGATATTAAGTTGAACAAACCATGCGTCGATGTATAAGGAGGCAGTAGACAGTACTGAAACCTGATGAATAAAGTATAAGAAAATTTAACTAACAAAGAGACAGAATCAGAGACTCCATAATCATCAGACGCTGAATTCGAATGAACTTTGAAGTGAATCGTATCATAAGAGATACCATTGTTAATCTCCATTCCCTACTACGCATTGATACTTAGAGAATTGGGAGATCTGCATAGTTATCATCTTAATCATCCCATTCACTATCACCATCACCACCATCACCGTCACCACCATTATCACCACCAGCACTGTTACCACCATTATCACCACCATCACCACCATAACCGGCATCAACACCATCACCACAGTGTCCACAATCACCACAATCACCACCACCACAATCACCACCACCACAATCATCACCACCACAATCACCACCACCACAATCACCACCACCACAATCATCACCACCACAATCACCACCAACACAATCACCAGCACAATCACCACCAGCACAATCACCACCAGCACAATCACCACCAGCACAATCACCACCAACACAATCACCACCAACACAATCACCACCACCAACACAATCACCACCACCAACACAATCACCACCACAATCACCACCACCACCACAATCACCACCAACACAATCACCACCAACACAATCACCACCACCACCACAATCACCACCACAATCACCACCACAATCACCATCACAATCAACATCATCTTAATCACCATAATCAGTATCAATATCATCACTATAGTAACTATCATCATCATCATCATAAATGGTGTTATTAACAAGATAACCCAAATGTTATAAACACATATTAGGTAGATGGGTAAGTGGTCCGGCATAATTGTGGGTGTTGGATTAGGGAAAGCTTATGGTAATGTAGTTGAGAGAGGTGCCCATATGAAAAGATGAAGAAAATTTCAATCTGTTGAACTTATATCACTGTTTTTTAACTTAAACATCAATGTGCATTAATTATCACTTAATTCATAAATTAATTATGAAATAAAAGCGTCCTGATAAAACATTGAGCATTTTTTCCCTTTCCTTTTATCTTATTTAATCTTTTTTTTTTTTTTTGGCTAAATCTAAATGATCGAAGTTTTTACATATTTATTTTGGGTTGCTTTTGGCATTTTTTTTTTACTTCTGCTGTAATGATGCCCCATATAATGATATCCTACTTTTTTATGATTATTTTTATTGTTTCAATGAGATATGTTATTTTTAAGTGTAAGCTAGGGCCTCCTAATTCTTTACTTCAACACATTTCATTCTTCTGAAGAAATTATTGTTAAAATGATGTGTTTTTGTCTCATTTTGTCTCTATTCTACTCTCCCATTATAATATCCATTACCAGATGACTGTTCTTTCATGTTGAATTTATTTCTTTAGTCATTTTTTTCTTCATTTGTTTTGGTTTTACTTCTACAAGTATCTAAACGTTTCAATAAACCTGAAGTAGTTATGACATATAACTATATTAATACTTTCTCTCTTGTTTTCATCATTAATAATAATTACAAGGTGATTATTTACATATTTATTTATTATACTTACCTCAGTGCCTTGAATCTTTGAGAGTGTTGAACATAGTTTAATATTCCATTAACTTCATGTTTATTCATTTCTCTCCCTTCCTCTGTCTGTATGGACACCCTCTCTATTGATGTTAGGATTGGAAGAGAGAGACCAGAGGAAAGGATAATGTTCCCATCTTCATCAATCCTACTAGAGGACCAGATTATATCTTCATCAATCTTACTAAAGGACCAGCCTAGAGTCACACCGTATATGGGAATCTGAAGAAAGGAAAATAATAAATAGAATTAATATCATCATGTTTGTTTACAGGATAAATACTTGAACATAATAACATCATAATTAACTTAGGAATATTAACTTCATGGTTGTTTTAAGTTCATATAAATCAATGTTATTTTATTTATTTATATCATATTTTGTTTTTGTTTTGTTGATTATATAATAATTTGGGGTTTGAATTTGCTACAAAAAAGTGTAACTTTATTTCTAAAGTTTGTTTTATCTTCGTTTTATTTTATTAGTATAAAGTGATATTTGGTCTAGGTATTAGTGCAGGGGAGGGCGTGGATATATGGTTTACAGTCGTGAATATTATGTTGTTATTGTGCGAGGGGTGAGAGATAAATGGACCGATGGATGTCGTACTGAGTAGGAATGGGTGTGGTAGGGGGTAAGGAGGGGTGCTTTAAGTATAGGGGAGCATGTATATAGACCGCTTATAAATATTAAATGTAATTTGTGTTTTACGGGGAGGTGGAAATCTGAAGAAATCTGAAGAAAGGAAAATAAGAAATATAATCAATATAATATCGTTTTATCAGGGTTTCACAGATATTTTGTTTCTAACTTGTTTGCTGTTTGTTACTATATTTTTTTTCGGGGGAGGGGGGGTGAAAGTAAATATTAATGTGAAGACTAAAGCAGAATTATTGATTTTTCAGGATAATTTGCGTTTGACTTTAGAAGAGATGAAAGAATATCTTAAATTATTTTTAGTTTTTGTCGTTGAAGAATATCATAACAACGTGTTTATTATTGTTGTTTACTTTTACATTATCCTACAAGGGTTGGGGGAGGGGGAGCTGGTGCGAGCGATGAGAGATGCAGTCAATAGGTGCAACTTAGTTTGATGTAAATATTTATTTGAAACTAGGGTGAAACTGTACACCTTGTTTAAAAACATCTGTTGTTATTTATTATGTATTGACTTTGACTGAAATTCGCTTATTCAGCTTTCCTGTTGTTTTAGCAATGGATTTCTGGTGTACATTTATTGATGTTCATATCTTGAAAGTCTCATATTATTCATTTTTAAAGTCATTTTTATCATATTTAATGATTGAGGAAGACCGCTTTGTGTTTATCTTACCTAATCATAGACATGAATTCAGTTAGATGTTTTAACTGTACCCCATGACTGGAGGGTTGAAGTGGAGTGATATGTTTTTCTGAGTTTAGCTAATGGTTATATGGAGGTGAATCGTTTACTTTGAGATGAAGGTGATTTGTGATATTGACTCATTCCATTGATACAGACAATTAATGAGAGAAACAGGGATAGTAATGAATAGTTGTTTTTATTTTGATATTTGTTGAATGTTTATGGTGAGACTTGGTTGTATTATTTGTTTACAAATACATTTCAATAATGATCAAAGTTAAACGTATTATATGATGTATTCTTCCTCACAATAAGGTGGTCGGGGAAATATTTTGTAATATTATATTCTACAAGTTCCGTACTCACGTGACCCATTAACTGTGTACTTACATTATGACTGGATGCTTTTAGCAGGAGCTCTATGGCTGACCTCTGTAATGACACACTGTCTTTGCTATTGATGGCTATAGTTTGTGAGCACAACTCTGTAATAGTGTGAACGTCATCAGCCTATTAAACAAGATAAACATTGTTTTAACATTAACAGATGAGAAATGATAAGGTATAGAATAATTATTATTTATGAAAAGTATATATGAGATCAAGTCCCACTTAACTAGTCCTTACAATAATAACTAATATCTATGAAGATTCCTGTAGTGTGTGATGAGGCACGAATATGAAATATGATATGTCAAAACACTATCATACCTTATATAGTCGCCTTGTACGGGATGAATAACTAAGTGCACGTATTAACAATTGACATTTAATAGAACGTCCATGGAAGACATTAGAGAAATTAAAAAAAATACAGAAAGGTTATATACATAACAGATGATAAATGATAAGGTATAGAATGATGATTATTGATGAAAATACTATTATATGATCAAGTGCCACTTTACTAGTCATTACAATAATAACTAATAGGCCTATCAATGAAGATTCCTGTAGTGTGTAATGAGGCATGGTGGTTTTAATATGTATGGGCGCACTGTAGTGTACGGTACATAAAGAACTTGTGTAAGGACCCAACTCCTGAAATCTGATAAGTCAAAACACTATCATGCCTTATATAGGCATGGTGACCAGTCTCTTGTACGGGTTGAATAAATTAGTGCAAGTATAAACGATTGATATTTAATCGTACGTTATTGTCCATGGAAGATATTAGAGAAAAAAAAAGGTTATACATAAAAGTTTAAGAAAAGAATAAACAGCAGGATACACCTTATTATTTTACCTCCCCTGTTCACAGACCCCCTCACCCCCCCCCCCCCTCCCACATGCACACAAACACACGCAAACACAACCGATCCAGACAAATTTAATTCAAACAGAACCAAAGTCTAACCAACATAGAATAATAATGAGTTATGAAAAATATAAATATGATCAAGACCCACATTACTAATCCTTACTAACTAATATATATGAAGATTCCTGTAGTATGTGATGAAGCACGATGGATGTAACCTGTATGGGCGCGCTGTACAGTACACACAGAACTTGTGTAAGGACCTAACTCCTGAAATCAGATTCAAAACACTACCATGCCTTATAAAGTCGCCTTGTACGGGATGAATAACTAAATGCAAGTATAAACAATTAATATTTAATAGTACGTCCATGGAAGACATTAGAGAAAAAAAAACAGAAAGGTTATACATAAAAGTTTAAGGAAACAATGAACAGTAAGATGCTCCTTATTTCTACCTCCCTGGTTCACAGACCCCCTTCTCAGCCATCCCCTTCTCCCCATGCACACAAACACACGCAAACACAACCCATCCAGGCAAATTGAATTCAAACAGAACAAAGTTTAGCAAACCTTCTTCCATCGACCGGATTGGAGATCAAGATAGCAGGCATTACTCGGCCACAAAACTGGAAAACAAAATAAAACGAAATCATTCTTTCAATAGTTACCGTTTCAATTACGTAAGTGATAGCGTTGACCACACACTACACATATTATCATGGCTAAATACTAAAAGAGGCGTTCTTTTTATGGGCAATTTGACCATCCAGCCATTGGAGGATGACGACATCGCTGAATCTGAAGAAGATTCTGACGATGAAATCCTGATATGGTAAGCCACACTGTATGTATTGTGTATACATGTACTGAAGTAGCGCAATAGGCCTATATGACTCATCGTTACGCTTGACTACCATTGTATTACATAATACATGTAGGTCAAGTACTTTGGAGGGAGGGGGCGGGGTATAAGGGGGGAGGGGTTGGCAACCAGGTAGTAGATATGATTGAAGGGAGGGGAATGAACTGTTTTTTATAAGTTTGAATAAGAAATTTCAAAAGTCAAAGCAATTTGTTTCCCTTTTTTGTGTATTGTTTGTACAAATTTTGTAATTATTTGCATACTAATTAGCCTTTTATTAGACCCTTGCTCCAGTTACAGCAACAACTGAGGTGCCAAATATGATGTGGATGAACAACAGCCTATACTTATCACTCCAGAAGAGCCCCTGACCAGCATGGAGACCATAACTTTGATATAAACCCTAAATTTGGTAGCCTGTAAAATAATTTATCCGCGAATGAAAATTTAACAAAATGTCAAAAAATCAGTCATATTCCTCGTATTCAAACATCAAATTATATTTAACTTATAAAATGACATGTCTTGAACTCATCAAACTATCAAAAGTCCAGCAGATTTCATCGAAATAATTTCAAATGGGCAAAGGAAAGTACAGTGTATGTATCATAACCTCATTTGCATATTTACATATCCAATTAGCTCAATTATAAACAAAAATTATAAAAATTAAAACCTCATTTCAATACCTATCTGTCAATACTTGGGTCCCTATTTACAAAATGAACAGATTTTAAGTAATTACAATGTGTAAATATTTTCCCCATGAACAATGATATTACGTGGAAATAGAGACATAAGGAGTTAAAGTACATTTATTAACTTAACCGGAGCTATGTATTAAAGACTCTCGATAAATTAAAACTAAGCTACCTATTTTTTTTTAAATAGATATATATGATATAAATAACCATTTTTACCTGCAGGATTTTTATGTAGGATCACACTGGCCTACCATCACTATGACATTCGCTGAACATTCCCTCACAGCAATGAACTAAACCAATCTTACATTGTAACAACATGGAATTGTTTTCAAATATTCTAAATAAAATATGATGTATCAGCATTGTTGCCGTAAAGCTAAATAATTAGTAACAAAATGAAAGAAAAAATCCAATATTAGCTGAATGGCAGTAAATATTTATTTGCTATTTTAAACTTGGATTTGGCTTGTTTGCTTATTGCTTCCAGTCTAGTATATTACTGACGTAGATGGTGGAATATCACTTATTATGATATCAATTATATCATCTCACAAGCCCTGTTTAATTGTTGCATTCACACAATATTATCACTATCACTAATGGCGTAATAGTACTCATCTCATTAATAATAAAATTCATGTACACACATTCTGTTATTTATATACTTATGGTGTAAGTCTGTCATACCTTGAATCAACGTCTGATATTAGGGAGTTTGTTTGAACAATGCAATACAAATACATCAATTTGTCATGTTTAATCAACAACATATGATCGCCACAGCACAGTAGAGTAGTTTAATATCATTGTGGTATAACAAGTGTTTGTTACATTACACAGTCTGTACTGTAACCAGTATACATGATATTGTAACATACTGTAGTGTTAGCCATACCTTGTATTGTAACATACTGTAGCGTTAGCCATACCTTGTAATGTAACATACTGTGATGTTAGCCATACCTTGTATTGTAACATACTGTAGTGTTAGCCATACCTTGTAATGTAACATACTGTAGTGTTAGCAATACCTTTTATTGTAACATAGTGATAGTGTTAGCCATACCTTTTATTGTAACATACTGTAGTGTTAGCCAGACCTTGTATTGTAACATATTGTAGTGTTATCCATACCTTGTATTGTAACATAATGTAGTGTTAGCCATACCTTGTATTGTAACATACTGTAGTGATAGCCATACCTTGTATTGTAACATACTGTAGTGTTAGCCAGGCCTTGTATTGTAACATACTGTAGTGTTAGCCATACCTTGTATTGTAACATACTGTACAAAGTGTTAGCCATACCTTGTATTGTAACATATTGTAGTGTTAGCCATACCTTGTATTGCAACATACTGTAGTGTTAGTCAGACCTTGTATTGTAACATATTGTAGTGTTAGCCATACCTTGTATTGTAACACACTGTAGTGTTAGTCAGACCTTGTATTGTAACATATTGTAGTGTTAGCCATATCTTTTACACACATAGCCTTACCTTGTACATTCTGTCTTTTTAATTCTTCTGGGATTTTCTCTGGTCTGATGGATGCAGGCAGTGTGCAGTTACCAAACCTGTGATATAAAAATAAATATATCAAATGATCTTGTGTTTCTCTTTAAATACTAACAAACAGCTGACCTTATTATAGCCAGGTAACCTAATAATAAACAGAGAATACCTCATTAATTGTATCAACAAAATACAAATATTTGCAATTAAGACAACAGAGTTCTATTGGATATACCAACGCATAAAATTAACGATTTTGATTACTTCATTTAAATGCTTGCACGGAATGGCACCTTCTTACCTGTCTGAGTTGATCACACCTCGAGTACCCAACACGCGCCCTTCGCCCTAAGCATATTACTCTCCTTCTATCCAGCACGGATAACAAGAAGCACTGTGCCCGCAGCTTATTCTGTCGCTGCACCTGATCTATGGAACGGACTTCCTTCCAAAATTCGCATAATCACAGACTTCACCCCCTTTAAATCACGCCTAAAAACGCATCTCTTTCATTATAATCTTTACCAACGCGCACGCCGTCTACATTTCACCATGTTCAGTGTATACTTAATATATGACATGTCAATCAATTGTAATACGACACATGGTTGAACACCTGCATAGCAAAGGTTCATATTCTGTTACATCTCTTAGTTACCGTGAATACATTAAACAAATATACCGCTGAAGGTCACCTTGACAATCGGTAAAGCTGTACCTCTGTTTTATACAATGTTAGCCAAGAACTAACAATGTAGTTTTCTTTCATTTAATTATTTAAAACTGAGAAAATTACTCCGATGTTTGGAGTTTCTTTGGCTTTTGATTTTTACTGTTCATCAAGGGACGAGACAATACATTTTACGATTGAAACCAACAATGTGTGCACGATTTACGCAACGACTCACTGATTATGTTGGCAAGCAACTAGTAATTAGTTATGGTTATCTTCTTGGAGTCATAATATATCGTTGACAATTTGTTGAATTATTTAGAGTGATTTGTTTTTAAGGATTTTTTCCTCTTGTAATTGCCTCTAAACGTTGATGGGAACGTAATGTCTAAAATGTGAAAAATGTGTAAAGAAAAAACCAGTTGTCAATACTTCTCTTACTTCTAATTCCATCTATGTAACTTACAATTATCTAGCATCATACTTTCAATTGTGTTACATTTTGTACTTTTCATTTGACTGCCAAGTATTGCTGACGAAGGTCCCAGGGGGGGAATTATATCGATATAGGATGGCAATGATCGTTGGTAATTTTCTTACAGCTTTATCAGATTCCTGTAAAGTTATATGATCTAACATGTTGAATTCAGATGACCTACAAATTCCAATTTACCCGGCTCAATCAACCTGTACCTATATGATGGCATCTCTGATGCTATTTGTTGTATATTACCTTTTGTCGATTACTTTGATTACATTATTCAATTATTGATTAATTTCTTAACGCTTCTGTAATTTTCCCAGACTTTCCTCTCCTCATATGCATTCTATATTGTAAGTTACTTACCAAAGTTTGCTGAATTTCTTAGACGGCAGTACATAGTTCAATAATCCTACAATGTCTTCCTCAGTAAGTTCTGGTTTTTCGTTCCCGGCATTAACCACTAACAACTCCAGTGATGAGAGGCTTGGTAGAACAATACCAGACCGGAGGATGATGGTATTGTTGTCAACCTTACTGAAGGACCACTCCAGGATTAGGTCAGATATTGGTATCTGAAGAAAGATTAATAAAGAATTAACTGTAGTTTAGCTGCATGACCTCATTGACAGTATATATTATTGCACTAGTAAAAGCGCGGATGTGAGTCCTAAATTTAAATTATGTACGTTCCCTCACGACACATATTAATTTTATTAATTATGTTTATGACATTTCAACTGTATTTTCTTTTAATTCTCTGAATCTACTCATTTGTACTACTCTTGCATGACAACATAGTAAAGGTAAGTTATAAAATATTATGTTGATAGTACCTGACAAGCCTAGTTGCAATTTCTATTATTTCCTCCCCCCACCCCCCCCCCCTCGTTCTCGATCCCTAATGTGTGCTGTTTAATTATAACACCTCAACCTACATACAGTAACAGTAAGAAAGAACCTCCCCTCCCGACACATACGGAGTAAACCTACACACGCCGGTGTATACCTTTAACAAGCAGCGTCACGTAAACGCTATTTCATATAATGATTGCGCAACACATTCCACGCCTATGAATTTGTCTATGTAATGTTTGTTGTTAGGCTAAATCTTTGTCGTGTCTACTCTAGAGCAGTACGGTAGTTCAGCTAGGCCTATTGTACATTACGTTACAACATAATCACCCCCACCCCCCACCCTCCTCTTCCCCGAACAAACTTGTCATAACAAACAAACAATAACTGTCACGGCTGGGAGATACCTATACCTGATAATAAAACCCATTCGCTATACCTAACAACTGGTATCAATGATTTGTAGCAAGTAAATTTAATCAGGCGCTTTAACATTTTCTTCATTAAAGCTTCACTTCAAACACAAACTATATCTTCCAGTCTTGAAAAATAGCATGCTAAGAAATAAATTACAAAATTGTAACAAAAGAAAAAACATTGTATTTGTGAAAGTTAAACTATCACGTCCGTACACTCATCGATCATCACACTAGTATAAGCGAATTTGTAAGACCTCGATCTACATAATGTAACCGCAAGAACGTACTTTCGCTCCCGACATATATCTTAATTGTTTATAACATTTATACTGTATTTTCTTTTATTGTTTTAATCTACTCATTTGTACCACTCTTGCATTATAACATAGTAAAGGAAAATGAGAACATATTATGTTGAGAGTACATGACAGGCCTAGTTGCGAAAAAGAAAAAAGTTTCTATTACTTTTACCCCCGTTTCTCCATCCCTAATATGTACTGTGTATAATGCCTCAACCTACATACACGACCGACACACGCCGGTGTATACCGCTAACAAGCAACGTCACGTAAACGCTATTTCATACAATGATTGTGCAACACATTCCACGCATATGGATTTGTCTATGCAATGTTTGTTGTAGGCTTATTCTTTGTCTTGTCTACTCTAAAGCAGTACTTCAGCTAGGCCTATTTTACATTACGTTACAGCATTATCCACCCCCCCCCCCTTTGCCCTGAACAAACTCTCCATAACAAACACACAATAACTGTCACGGCTGGGAGATATCTATACCTGATAATATAACCGATTCGCTACACCTTACTGCTGACATTAACGGTTTATAACATGTAAACAGTCGTTTGTTTGAATTCTCTTTATATCTTTCTGGGTGAACAGTACGAGCCTACACTCATCTGTAACAGTCTTTCTTGCATGAGAAAATCTTAGAGATAAGTTAGAAAATAGTGTGTTGACATTACATGATATTTGTGAAATAGAAGCTTATATTACTTTCCCCGTTTTTCGTTCCCTACTCTGTACACTCATCGATCATCACATTAGCATTAAAGCGGTTAGTTAATCAGACCTTAACCTATATACAGTCATTGCAAGAACTAACTGTTCGCCCGACACATGCAGAGTAAATACAACCGACACACTCCCGTATGAACCGCTTACAAGCTACCGCCACGTAAACTCTGGTCAGACACTAGTTTTAAATTATAATATTTTGTTTTTTAACAACTGTAAACAAATTCCATGCATTTTATATTCTCTCAAAAATGTTTGTTGTAGGCTCATACTTTGTCGTGTCTAAAGTACAGTAGTAGCCTATTGTGCAGCTGCAAATGTCACAATGTTACAGCATCATAACTGCTACAGTAAATATCTTTGCTAAACATGAGCGACATTCGTAATCCATGTACTACTACCACTCTCAATGTGACCGCACAACCAAATACATTATCACTACCAGTACAGGGCTAACTCGGCTATCGGAATGTCTGATTGGATTCGTGCCTAGTGATATGTCACTCGGTCTCTATACGTACGGATTAGTGTCGAATTAATAACTATTATAAAAAACAGTTATATTCCTTAACAAAAGCTATTTGTATTAGCATACAGCCATGTTTTACGGCCAGTGGTAAAGTCCTAGCATATCTTGACAGGAATAAACAAACCTGTTTATAGTACTAGGTCTAGCCTAACCATGCAGAATTGGTGTACCTTATTTGCAGTTTAGTAAAGGCTTCATAATTGACGCACCCCTGTAATTGACGCACCTTCAATTATTACTAGCAAAGATACAGAAGGCCACCTAAACTTTTTGCAGTCAAGCAGAATTACATATATTTCATGAGTTTGAATCCATTTCAGCTATTTGCTGACCAAATTGTGGTATTTATTAAGCTTTTAACACCCTCCCCCCAGTTTAACACATTTTTTGGACATTTGGAAATCTTACTCCCTAAAAATAACCAAAATTACTTCAATATGATACCACTACTCTCTGGGACCTGACCTGTCTAAGCTTAGAGGTTCAGAGCATAGCAAACAGCATCCAAAGTCAATGGATGTATACTTAGGCCTACACTACAGTTAGCTTATCGACGAATGTGTCAATTTAGGGGTATGAAAGAACTTGACACAGCAGACATTTTGTGTTCAAATTCTTCTCAATTGTTCATTGCGTAGGCACAGAACAATAAATATTTTGAGATCATTACATTTCTGAGGGACTAAACTTATGAAAAGTGCAGGCAGTTGAGTGATTTTGATTTTATGTTGACCGACATCGTCAATTCAATCCTTAAGTGCGTCAATTACGAGCCCACCATGCTACTATACTTAAACTTACCTTGAAAGCATGCAAGATTGTTTTAGTAGGAATATATCCTAATGGGTGATAAACGTATAGGCCTAGGCCTAGACTTGAGATATATCCTAACTGTGTGTGTCCAAATAAAAGCTCCGTTTTCAACACAGTCAAAACACATTTATGTTGCAATGGCCGATGCGCCTGCATTGCCGCGGCAGGCTGAATGGCTGACATACCAACACCTGCGTACATTATTGTAGTAGTGTAGTAGTGTGGAACAGGTGTTATATATATAAGATGTGCATATTCTACTGAGCGGTGAATAGGTTATCGTAACTCGTTCGATTTAACCTTTTGAGAACAAAATATTTAATAATAATGTAATACTGTATTAAGATAATGAATGAAAAACGTAACCTACGAATGCTGCTGACAGGAAGAAACGTCTACTAGAGATGAAAGCCAAATACTGTGAAGCCGATCCGATCAATTCAAACATCAACAACTGTTTGGATCGAGGACACAGTTAATATTTTGTGGGGGCGCACTCCAAAAATTTGTCTTAGAGATTGACCGGGAAATGTTAATATTCTAAACTAGATAGTGTGCGTCTCTGTTTAATATGTCATTGCTTAAAACTTACACACTCAGATAACAGAAAGAGGATTTACTAACCATGGTAGCAATTGAACAGAGCAAACACCCCAAAAATTGTGTTTCTTTTACATTAGTTCATGGCATTAATAAAATAGTACCTTTGTTCTATTTATCATTTAAAGTGCCCTGTTTTTTAGAGTGCCATTTCTGTTATGTAAACTGCTTCACCTTTTTTGGAAATATGAATACAGAAAATTCAATGAATAATTGTCCGCTTTAGTGCATCAATAGTTGTCGGGACGTTTTTATGTAGTGTGGTTAGCACAAATCCCACTGAACCTTGAATTTTGTGCACACCTACCCACTCCCCCCCCCCCACCCATGGATGCTTTTTTAATCACTGGAAGGAAGAGGAAAATGGTTGTATCGGAGTAGTGTGTGACTTACCATACCAGGAAATTCTACTTTAACAGTTGTGTTCGTCAATAATTATTTCAGAAAGAAATGTAGTACGTGTTTGTATACCGCCCTCCTTAAATTACAAGCTAGCTACGTAACACGAATGACTAAGCATATTACCTGCTTACTACAAATTACTTACGATTCGTCCACGGGAGAATACTGAGGTTCACTTACTTATACATTTAGTAAGTTCATTATAGAAATTACGATGAGTAGGAATACAAAAAAAAACTCGGTGAGCATAATACGTAAAGGTAACAGTATAACAAAAGTGACAGAAACAAACAAAGGAGACAATACCAATAGGAAACAGAAAGAGAGAAAAGTAAGCAGTCTGTAATATACAGAGAGTTATTATTAAGCAGTATTTACCAACCTTTTCGACATTTGATATGAGACCAGCAGAGTTTTATCCTGCAGTCCGTCTATAGCTTATGTTGTGCTGAGAGGGGATAAGCCTATTTGAGAGCAGTGGCGGAGCGTCCATACAGTCATGGGGGGCGGATGCCCCCCTGACGGACTCAGATGGACTGCTGGCGCCCTTTTCAGCTTTTTACTACTTTTTACTTACTCGCGATTATTTACTTTTTTGCGCTCTGATGAATATAAGAAAGTTCGTCAAGAATTCAACAAGACAATGATCAATCAAATAATGGTAACGAATGCGTATCCTCGATAATACTTACGTCATGACTTGATGCTATCTGTAGCAGCTGTACGGTAGACCTCTGTAGTAACTTGCTGTCATCTCTTCTGATGAGAACCTCTTTAAAACAGAGCTCTGTAACAGTCTTCCTGATCTCCTCAATGTCTCCATTTTGTTCCAAGATGCAGAGGATTGCAAACTTATCACAATCCTTTTTCTTCTTCAAATATTCGATGATGTTACGAGCAGCTGTACGACTTAGTCCACATGCGAATCGAAAGACATACTGGAGGTCTAATGGATCCATCTTACCCAGAGTTTGTTCTAATTCGGCTGAATTCTTCACACTAGCAGCTATATCCGCGACTCTAAATGCTGCAAACCACTCACAGAATAGTTTATGGTAGGAGCTTACTTCAATCTTGGTCTTAATGATATCACTAGGAGTTTCTCCATCGGAAATATCAACGACCTTTTCCTCTACTAAAGTACCAACACGGATATAGTGATCATAAAATGCTTGACCAACTCGTTTACAGAACGCATCTTTTCCCCACACAATCTGTTGATACTCTCTATTTAGCCCTTCAAACGCTACTTTATCAAGTTCACCATGGATAGCTTCAAACTCCACTTCATAGGTCATAACGTTACGTTCCGCTGCCTTGTTTTTGGTGTGACTGTGAAAACATTTCATCATGTAGATGAAAAACTCCGTAACAGACTTAAATTTCTGAAAGTCTCTTCTTTCATCAGTCATGTGAGCGAACGTAACGAAGAATAGAGGAACTTGGCAGAGATCGTCAAAAATTGGGTTTCCTTTCAATCCTTGTTTGATTTCATCAAAAGCCTTTTCATTTTTGTCTCCAGTGATGGCTTTGCGAATGTACTGATCACGCGCAGTTTCATCAAAACCTTTTAACTTGACTCGTTTGGTTTCTGATTTGTCAAAGTCTTTTGGTAGATACCTGGTCGTCAAGGTTACTTCAAATTTTCGAAACTTCTCTAATCTGACGATCTGATCTACGTCACTTCCTGTGGTTTGATCTCTTTCAGGATACTCGTCATAGCCATCGAGGAGAACTTTTACTCGATGGCAGCCTTCCAGAATAGCTCTAATGTCAGATTGTTTCACACGGGGCTCGTTTGGTAATAGAAACATTTTGATCGCCCTGTAAATGGACTTCACGTTACCCAGCTGTCTCAGTCGAAGAAGAATTAACACATCTGCATCAGACAAAGGGGATTCCTTCACGCCGTTACACCAGTCATAGGCTAACTGAAGGGTAAGGGTTGATTTACCGTACCCTGGTTCACCCTCTATAATACGACGTACTGATTTAATACGCGGATCAGTGAAAATATGATTATATGACGCCAAACGTTCCCATGATCCTTCGGTGGAGATGAAACCCTCAATGCTGCCCTCAACAAATACTTTATCTACACAGTAGAGTCTATCTTTGATATAAGGGATCGGCTGAACTGCGTCGTATCGTTCCTTGTACGTAGACTTCAGCTCTGTGAGAAAGATTTCTTTTTTTTCTGAATATAATGAAATTAAAAAGTGAACAATGAAGTAATTAGTAAGGTACTGTATTAACTACCATCAATGCAACAAGACTTCATATGAAAGTGTGATTGCTTTGCAGTTGAAAGACTATAGCCCCCCCCCCCCCTCCTTCTTTGCCACGTATGAAATTATATACAATTTTTATGGAAATTTAAGAAATGGCAAAACTTGAAAGACTTCAATAAAATATTAAGGAATCAAGGCCATTGTTGCTATTGATTTTTAATACAATGACCTAGCAGTAACGTAATTCGTTTTTAATTTGTCTTTGAAAGTATGATTGCATCAGAGCAAGCGCAACTATACGGACCTTCCAAAGTCAGTGCTTGTTGGGTTGATGGCTCAGCTCTTAAAGGAGTGGACTGGTTCGATCTGGTAGCCTGACGGGAAATATTTCTTGCCTGTCGTCTGATCAGATCCATACTTTCGTTGTTCTAGTCACCTCGAAGTATTAACATATTCTCGCTTGCATGATGTGCTTGCAAGTATGTAAATAAAACAGTGGCGTTTACACGCCCCATAGCCTTCGCACACCTTGTGCACTGTTAACTGCCTGTTAACGATAACAAATAAGCATGACAACCATATTAGAAGGAAAACACACGTTAACTAAATCCTGAAACCTAGAATAGGGTGTACTCCTTGTACATATATATAAAGTACCGTATACATCAACCTACCGATATATGCATTAGATCGCTGTCATTCAAAGAGGGGTCGAGACCCTTTTGTAAAGTCGCTAAAACATGAGAGAAGGACGCAAACAATTCGGAAGTAAGCAGTGGAAATATTAAGAACATACATTTCTTTCACCACTTTGCAAAGTTTGATCCTACCGTACACCCATTCCCATTGCCACAGCATCCATCACTGTCGCCACTTGACGAAGAAGGAAAGGGGTCAACAAGCAAAAACGCAGACTACTAGATCACATGTAGTTGTGGAATATACAAACGTTGCTCTTTGATATTCAACTTAATTAGTGTGAGGCCGAACTAGTTAATAAAAGAAATACATGCTGACATATGACTTGCTTGATGTTAACGCGATTTAACTGCAATTATTTACAAAGATTGCTACAACACAAGAGCGACTCGTTGAATATTCATATAAGGACACGGTTAATGCCATCTCAGAGTATACGGTCATATACTTGTATGTTGATAATTATAGATAAAAAAAATGGCTTCATCATCAGCGTATATAACAAACAGGTGCCGTATCAGCAAAATAATCAACAAAGTCCAACAAAAAAGCGAAAATAGCCATCAATGTAGATAATAACATATCACTCGAGATTGGTAAAACAAACACTTAATAAATTATATCAGTAGAATAAATTAAACATCACAAAGTTCAACAGAAACGAAACTTCCAAGCGATGTGAACAACTTGAAATGCTAACAGATCTACTGATATAACGACGTGTCAAGTGCGCATGTCTCGTCCTTCTAATATCTCGTGATATTCTCGCTTGAACATTCTGCCAACATTCTCGTTGCTTTTATTTCCATATGCATGGACATGTTACGTCGAAAGTTGAAGACTATGTTGAGTTCAATATGTGATTATCTTCTGAGAACTTGTTATGCATATATAGTAGAGTTTGTAAAATGATTTGAGTCTTATAGGCGAATCTCTAAATCTCCCTGTCCACCTCCCGAAAGCACATAAAGAATAAAAACGTTGATGTCCTCTGGCTGGTCATATCTTTTGATGGGTGTATATGGTTTGAATTAACTAAGTCACATACATGCTATAGACAGATGCTGCTGAGTTAAACCCAAGTTGGAATGTGTTCCCTGATTCTCTTATCAAAACACAAACATTATATACTTGATAACAAACAGATTATTATTATAATGTACTTCATATAAAAAATGATCCAAGAGCCTAGGAACGAAAACCAAACGCCTTCAGTTATCAACCCTCAGCCCCCTTACATTGAGACTGTGACCATGTTATCATGATGATGTTACGCCAAATGTGTATCGTGGGTCCCTTAGATAGGGAATAGATCTTAGCCGAAAAGGCGCCTCCCCTTTTCAGCCAGAGCAAGGAAGCTAGATACTGCACAGGTATCGGAATAATACTAACTAACTAATTACTAGCAGTTAAGTCGCACACAGACTATACACTTAGATGTTGCTGAATTTAATTCGTTTAAAGTAAGAGTTTGTTGTCTTAGCTGCTTCTCTTTGGAACACAAACGTTCCTGTGCACGAACATCAAACGACTTTACTTATCAACATTCAGTCCCCTTAAATTGAGATTGTGATCGTGTATGAACCGAAGGTCTAATCGATTTTCAAGCAACAAGCTTAAAAGTTGTAACTTTTTACTAGTATACGAAACATCTAACCGTATACATGTTTAAAATACAAAAATTATGGAAGTCATGGTACAAGTTCTTATCATTCCAATATTGTAATAGACAACACAGATACGATTTTATCAGCAGTGCTAACACAAGCAGGAGCTGAATCAGCAAAATAAACAACACGGTCCAACAAATATGAAACTACCCAAATGTGTGAATAATTACATGTCACGCTATATCGCACACCACATTTGCCGACAGATCTACTAGCATCTAATTAAATGATGTTTCATGTGCGCATGTGTCGAAAATCCCAACTCCATTCCCCTAACATTAAAATAGTGCCGGTGCATATGATTATGATGCTGTATGTCAAATGTGTATCACGATTCCCTCAGAAAGGGAATATATCTTAGCCATTGGTGATCGTGATTACCATGTTGATCAATGGAATGCTACTTTATGACTGTGGATAAGCCAGTTCACACGTTATAATACACATGTGTTTGATTTCACGTGCGTCAATAGTTTTCAAAAGGATATTGCCCAAGCGTATAATATCGACCATGACTAACATGTTTATCCATTTAATGTTTGTATCATGAGTTTTCTACTTTGTGTATGTAAATAAGCCAGTTTAAAGTTGATAATGCACATATACATATATGACTTCCGTCTGATCAGCTTGTGGGGAATACTTCATCAGGTATAACGCAAACCTCAGTAACAAACAGTGCAATAATGTAGCGATGATGCCAGGCAAAGTCAGTTTGTCGTGCTTTGTACACCTAACTTGCTAGATGTATGGTTAAATGTGCATGATAACTAAAAGAAAGCCTTACTGCATATGACTAAATTTGTCAGAATGATAAAAAATGTAATTTTGGATTAGTTATAACTGCGCTTGTTAAATCCTTGTATATTAATAACTAGTTAACGATTTGTTTACAGCAATCATGCTACATATGTATCTACTATCGTTTCGCCAATTAATATGTAAAGTCAGTCAGATAAATGAATAGAAAATGTTTTAAATATTTAAACACCCAGTCACTGATAGTCGTAAGTCATTAAGTTAATTATTCTACATTTACATAATTTAATTACTAACTAAGGTCAGGGAGTACTACGCATTCTATAGTTTAACCTTATGCTTGGCTAATAACTAATCATGAATAAGGACACTGCTCAAGACACATGAGGACAAATTGCTATTTACACTGTTAGTAACGAAACATTACACATGTAATGTATAGGCATACACGCAGTAGTAGCTTGAATGTTTTTACATGAGTTTGATATCAAGAAACTTACCGATAGCGTGGAATTCATTCGTCTGTAATGGATGTTATTTACGTCCCATGGGAGTGAGATAACATAACGTTCCTTAAAAATAAGACTGCACTATATAGCTGCATACAACTGATTAAGTTGAATACGCTGCAACTACTGATGGGCACTGGCTGGTACAATAAAGATAGTTAATCTAGTGTATACACATGCAATCTATTCATATTTACTTAATCTCTTTGTGATAGTTGATGGAATTGCTGGCGCAAAGTCCAATTATTTTCAAGTATCTTCTTGCGTTGACATTAATAAGTTGTTGCCGTACAATATGCTTTGAAATTTGTAAAGAATGACGTATTCCACGCCATCTTGATAGCCTGATCATGTGTTAAAGGTCAATCATATAACAAGGCTCAGTATTTAATGTTAGTACAGTAACTGAGTGTAACTGAGTTTCCAGATTCTGAAAGTCATTTACCAAACGTTTTCTAATATTAAATAAATAAAGATCAACACACAAGATCAATCACGACTTCACGACCGGTTTCTTCCTTTTGGGACTCATTAAAAGAAAGTGGGAATCGAGCCCTGGACCTCACAATGATGAAATCCTATCTATAACTAGGGATCATGACCATTATAAACGTGTGGCTCAAAAATCTGGAATGTCTAGTGACTGTGACTTTTTTCATCATCTCAAAAGTAAAACTAATAATATAATTAAACAGGCCAAAAATTCATACTATACTGATACCTTTGAACAAAATAATGGTAATAGCAAGCAGATGTGGAAGATCATTTAAATATATTCTTCCAACAAAAGATAAAGCTACTGTTAACAAGATTTTACTCAATGGCAAAGAAGTTGAGACTCCTAGTGGGATGAATGATGTTTTCAATGTTATTTTTTACAGACATTGGTTATGCATTTGCCCGGATGTTTGGGAAGTTAAAGTATGTTGACGAGTTTTTAAAATTTATTGAAATTAGTGAGGATTTTGTCAACAAACAACTTGCAAATCTTCAAATTGGTAAATCCACTGTTATTGATGGCATAAGTGCTACACTTTTGATAACAGGAAGCTATCAAACTTTTACTATTTGTAGAGCATCCATTCCTGCGGAGTGGAAACAGGCAGTTGTTTCCCCTATTTTTAACGATGGGCTGAGAACAGATTGTGGTAACTATAGGCCCATCTCAGTTTTGCCTGTTATTACTAAAAAACTTGAGAAAGCTATTCATGCCCAAGTTTATGGTCATCTTCAAAACAATGGGCTTCTAAGTTCGGCACAATCTCGATTCAGACAACAACATTCTACCTTTGCCGCTATTATTGGCGTTACTGACTACATTCTGGATAATATGGACAAGGGTCAGATCACTGGTGCTGTGTTTTTGGACCTAAAAAAGGCCCATCTGCAGTCAACCATGAGATGCTTCTGCATAAATTATCTTGTTATGGGATACGGGATAATGAGCTGGCCTGGATCTCTAATTATTTGTCAAATAGAGAACAAACTACTATTATTGGTGGGATTAAATCTGATGCAGGACCTGTTACAATTGGTGTACCCCAGGGATTAAGTAAACTCGTATTTATCATTTTATGAATGACCTTCCTACTGTTGTTTCGAATTGTAAGGTTTTTCTTTATGCCGATGATAGATATTGTAAGGGCCACCAATTTGGACCTGGAAGCTGTTTCTGATTGGATGAACACTAATAAGCTGACACTTAATGCTGCTAAAACCAAGGTTATGACATTTGGCTCTTCTCAACTTATAAAAAAATGTTAATCCACTCAATGTAAAGCTTGATAATGATATTCTTGAATCTCTGTATGTATTCAAATACCTTGGGATGTGGTTCGACCCGTTTCTCAAATGAGAAAAAAAAATATTGACAACATTACTCCAAAACTATCACAGAAACTGGGCATTCTAAAACTACTAATTCGTGTGTTGACCAGCATACACGTGATACTCTTTAAAACGCTCTAACTGTACCCGATATTGACTATTGTTCTGCCGTTTGGACTACGGCGACGAACAAATGTGTTGACCGGGTTCAGATTCTTCAAAATCGTGCAGCCAGATTACTCCTGGGGTGTGGACTTCGGGATGTGCATGTTACAGATTGATTTGCTGAATTGAAGTGTCTAAATGTCCGTCAACGTGCATTATATTTAAGGAATATTCTAATGTATAGATGTGTCCACGGCCTTACCTTACTGATACTACCATTCTACTGAGAGATAGCCATTCGTACAGAACTAGATCTAGTTGCTCTAAAAAGTGTTATGCTTGCTCCTGTTAGATCTGGAAATGGTAAAAAGTCCTTTGAATTTTCTGGGGGCAGGTCGTGGAACAGTCTTTCCCAAACTTGAAATGTTTGCCAAATGTTAATATTTTTAAACGCAATATGAAAACTGATATATTTTGTTTAGATGTCTGATATTTGTTTGTCTATCTTTATACCGTCCTTTGTGCTTTTGGATGTTACCGTTTTTCTACTTCATAATATTGTATATGTATTTTGTATTGAGGGCTCCTCTGTGCTTCCGCACCACTCTACTACGGTGATTCTACTAATGCTCAGTGTAACTTACGGAAGCATAGAAGGGACATTGCATTGACGAGTTACCAACTTGACAACACAACTGACAACACAACAATTATCTGCAAATTGACGAGTTGACGAGATGGTAACGTGACAAAATTCAGAAAATTGACGTTTTGACGAGATAACGGATTTAGTCAATGCATCAGTTTTCTGCAAATTGACGAGTTGCACACTTACTACCATCTCGACAAAATGACAAAAATCAGAAAATTGACGTTTTGACGAGATATCGGATCTCGTCAATGCATCAGTTTTCTGCAAATTGACGAGTTGCACACTTACTACCATCTCGACAAAATGACAAAAATCAGAAAATTGACGTTTCGACGAGATAACGGATCTCGTCAATGCAACCATTTTCTGCAAATTGATGAGTTGCACACTTACTACCATCTCGACAAAATGACAAAAATCAGAAAATTGACGAGTTGACGAGATAACGAATTTTGTCAACTTGTCGAGATGGTAGTAAGTGTGCAACTCGTCAATTTGCAGAAAATTGGGTGCGGGCAAGTGCCCTTCTTCCAAGCTGTAATCTCGCCATTTATCATGAGCACAGTAGATACGCAATGATATCAAGACTGCAATGGAAAATAATTGCATCCGATTTTCAGCCATGGTAAGTGGTTTTACTCTGACGATGGCATGCACTTATTATGCAGCTGCACGCTTTTTCATGTTGCAAAATGTCTAAATATTTGTATTTATACTTACTAAATGCAGGACATTAATAGTGCTGAGGTTTCTTACCCAGGGTCACATGATGTTGTGTATCGCCAGGACAGGAGGGATACTCATAATGGTATTGGTGGGTGAGTTTTACTGTATGTTAGGGATGATAGTGTAAGTGCTGAGAAGTCTCAGTTGCAACGTCTTTTCGTCAATTCTGTATGGTGCGATTTGTACACGGACAATTCAAAGAGGTCCAGTAGTGTTATTAAACATTGGTGTTTTTTACCGGTCTCCTAGCGGTGGAGAGATTTGCAATGGGATTTATCTTGTATTCTAAGTGTTAAAACAACTATCCAGTGACCTTCATTGACATATTATTTATTTATTTCTTGGATCTTAAAATGAAGGTAACATATGTAAAACCTCTAGTTAAATTGTGAGTAGCTGTGGATGTAACATGACACGTAGAGAAACACCTAACAAACCACTTGCCGATTTAAAAAAAAAAAACATATGTTTCCCTTCAGATATGAATCATGACATTTTCAGATTCGATAACAGAAGTTATAAAGAAAATGTACGATAACGATATTTGAATAATTGTATTATTATATAATTAGAGTAAAGGGTACTTTTAAAGTAATTGACAAGATAATTTTCACCATTTTCAAAACTATATCACAAACAGCTAATCAATATTACATACTATGTATTTGTTAACAAAATAATATATAACATCGCAACTGAAAACCGGGCCGAACCTTAGACGTTGCCCTCTTTCATTCATTCTAAAGGTGCCGGATCAGCCATGCGTTTTGAATGAAAGCCAATAAAACTATCAGTAAGTATCATTTATATTTCCCTATTAAAATTCGCCCCCCCCCCCCAACAATGATGCTTGTGGTAAACTATCCAATAGTAAACATAATGCAAACTAGCTTAGATTGTTGCTGCTCTCACAAATAGATGCACAGCAGCTTTTATGCACAAAACCTTTGTATTCTTCAACTTTTTAAAGGTAAAACTCATTAACCTTGAAATTGGAAGGAAAAACTGAAGAATAATTATTCAGTAAAACATCACTTCTACCACCAATCTCCTCATATATCTTACCTCCAGTCCATCAGACATACATGAGCATATCTACACAAATGACTATCATGATATTCAACCTTGAATGTAGAAAATGATACGATTCCCGTAGATTAGGCATCAAGTAGGATTGGTTTTTTGGGCAAAATATTCAAATTCTTCCAGAGTATGTAACTTTGTTACATCATTTGATGCATACTGATATGTTATTTTTATAATATATGTCTACTATGAGGAAGAACTGTGTGCTGAAGAATCCGTCAAAACTATGCTTTCTCCTCCCGTGCAAACTCAATATCTACACAAACAGTAGTTTGATTTATTTTTTGTTCATATTGTCAACCATAGTATTAGTCATCTCAAATATATGCAACCCAAGTGAACCAATATTACATTAAAATTAAGTCAAAATACCACGTGCAAGCAATACCAGTTGTGAGCCTTTGTCTGTCATGAAAATTGCCCTTGTAATTACATTCAATATTTTAAACAATATTTTAATATATTTGTTAAGATAAAGGAACATTTATTTTAATTTGATCTCCTACAGTCCCTTCCCTTATAAATGAACACAATATTTCCTCCTTCTCTTTTCCGTGGTAATAATCATATTAAAGCAACGTTTTAATAGCAGGTAAAACGGTTAGAAAGACTTGTTGTGTTATACTTCCTCATGTAAAGAGGTCGTTTCTAGAATATTTCATAACAACTTAAAAAAAATGCCGTTCTAGGTTGGTGATTCATTATACTCTAAACACAGTATTCTATAGAACACTTTAATACAAACTAACTTGACTCTTGACAATTTATCAACCATTTGGTTATCACTCAATGTGTATACAAAAAAAAGATGAGAAAACATTGTAGTCACAACTAGTATTTTTGCTACGTCATTATTGATCAATAGAGAGATGGTGATATTAGAAGTCTCTGTTAGATGGCCTAATCCATTGATAAACATGACCAAACGATCGTTACTAAATTAAATAATTCAGAAGGCCATTGGCTTCACATGACCGACTTCCACAGGACCTTGAGAGACTGAAAAATAAGCCTTTCGACAGAAACAAACTAGCTTAACATTTAACTACAAGCAGAACCCTCTCCAGCAAAACTATAAAAAAAAAAAAAAAAGTTTGTAACTTTTAGAAACATAACTGTTAACTCCAGCCACTCAAGACTTTGATTATGCATATCTAGTTTGTCTGGCAATTTACCAACATTACAATATGATCAATCTTTACAGACACTTTAAATTAAAAAGGTTTCATCAAGTTTGATTTCTTGCAGCTTTTAAAATATAACATTACTGAAAGTCCGTACAGATGGAATATAACCTCAAATCCGTATGCTGTGTATAACCATAAGTTTGCTCATCATAATCCTAGTAGGTCAGAATACACAAGACAACAGGAGAATTACACATAGTATAAGACATGTAAAAGACAGTAGCCATTTATCAAAGCATCCTCTTTCAGCAAACATGTGAGTTAACACAACAAGTGTTCATATAAATCAATCGTTGACAATATTTTGAGCGTTCTCTACGATACGTTGAATGCCACACTATTTAGTACTGTTTAATATAGAGCAGAAGTTTCTGCCTCTTCCTCAAGAACTGTGATCAATTCTCAGTCACTCTCATTTGCTTCATTGAAATCCTAGTGAGCAGAAAATATGGAAAATTTGTAAAAATGAAGATGGATCATAAAGATCTTTAAAGATGAAGAACTTCTTCAGGGAAATGACACTTACATTGTGTACTTTACAACCGATCATATCCATGCATTGGTGACGGTGAAAGGCTAAATACATACAGAGGTACATTGTACATATTGTTACTGCCAGACTAAGATGTTATGTCATCCAGAGAAGGATTCTAATTGTTCTAAATGATTTTAAGGAAAGGGTTCTAAACTTTTGGAGGGTATTTTTGTGAAATGGAGGGTGCTAAGATGGAAAAGGTTGGTACGTTTTATAATTTTTGATACAATGTAGAATTTACGCCTGTTTAGGTTGGATTTAACAACATGAGTAGCAATATCTTCGTCCTGTTATTGGAGTTTATCCATTCAACTGTTTGATATTCATAAGAATTATAATGATCAATGTAGATACCTGGGTGCCTTTCAAAAAAGACCTCCTGTAACTCCTCACCATTAAAATTGTTGATATACTTTTGGTTACTGCTACCAAAATGCATCACCTTGCATGTATCAATATTAAAAAGCATTTATCATCCCTGAGACCAGGAAAAATCCTTATTTAAAATCCGTTTGAAATTTCTCCGAATCGCTTCTGGAAGAGACCTCAAAATACAGTTTGGTGTCATCAGCAAACTTCTTATGCTGTACACAAAATATCTTCGTCAATGTCACTTATATAGGCAACAAACAACAAGGGACCCAAAAGAAACCCTTGTGATACCCCACTAGTAACTTCCTGCCAAGAAGAAGCACAGCCTTTTATTACCACCCTGTTTCCTATTACCAAGCCTTTCTCATCCAAGACAGTAAATTCATTGACACTCTGTTCCCAACTACACCCATACTCTTCGACCTAAGTAAAAGACATCGGTGGGGAACTTTATCAAAGGCCTTCTGAAAATCCAGGAACACAACATCTACAGACGTCTATGACAAGCCAATTGCTCAATAAATCGAAAAAAACATGAACTATCGGTCCAAAACCATGTTTATCGACCGATAAACCATGTTTTTCAATCAAAAACCATGTTTATCGACCGATAAACATAGATTGTCGGTTGATAGACGCGGTTTATCTGCTAAAATCCATGTTTATTGCTTGAAAAACATGGATTATCGCTTATAAACATGTTTTCCGGCGATAAACCAGTTGAAAAAACAACGTTTATCTGCCAAAAACTGTGTTTTCAAGCAATAAACATGGTTTATTTGTGACAATCCATGTTTATCTGCGATACTCCATGTATTTTAAGAGATAAACATGGTTTTTCGAGCGATAAACATGGTGTATCGCTGATAAACCATGTTTTCTGTCCCAAAAAAACATGTTTAAGTGCCGATAAACATGGTTTATTGCCAATAAACCATGTTTATCACGTAAAAACATAGCTACGGTCCCACACAATCCGCACATGGACAAGTGAGGAATAATAATGGGCTATAAGCTATAGTTGGGGTCTATACAGAAGACCTTTAAAGTCATAGGAAATAGATATAGAGCATAACAGGAGCTCCTTTTTACTCTATGGAATAGCCTAACTGCATCTTTACTTTCTGCTTTGAACTGACATCGGAAAAGAAGGCCTTTGGGTTATCCTTAATATTTAAGGTAATGTTATTTTCTAAAAGCTTTTGCTTGCTAACAGAATTTACTTCCTTGCAAACAACATCAATAGCTAGTATATCATGATCACTAGTCTCTAGTTTTCCTACACCCGTCAAATCAACGACATTGCTTGGATCAGAACTCAAGACAAGATCCATGAAGTTATCCCCCTAGTAGAAAAAGTAACATGCTGATGTAAAAAAAAAATCTTGCACAACATCTAAAAAGTTATTACCCTATCAACCACTGGAACTATCTATCCTATAAATGTCAGGAAAATTAAAGTCACCTATTATAACAACATCACCTTTAACAGCCTTTCTAATGGAATCAAACAGCAAGACATCGTTATCATCGCTGCTGTTAGGAGAACGGTAAACAACACCAATATTAATAACATCAACTGGACCTCTTGGAGTTGTTTGTGGACAACTCGCGCCAGACAGACAGAAGTTACAAAAGAACCTTGCAACTGAGACTTTTCAACACTTACAATATCGTCCCTAACATACAGTAACCCCGATCCGCCGATACCATTATGAGTATCCCTCCTGTCATGACGATTTAAAACATACCCTGGGTTAGAAACCCCAGCACTATCAATGTCCTCCCTTAACCAGGATTCTGTGAAACTAAACAGATCAGGTTACAGATCCTCAAAAAGAACAGTAAACTCAGCAAAACCTTTACGAAAACCTCTAGAATTGGTAAATACAATCTTCAGCTTATTCCTGCAACTCTGTACCTTAGGATACCTCCTGATAATGTTAGAACTATGACTATCACTTTCCTTGCTTTCAAAACGCCTATAAGCGCCTCCATTACAAACATAATCCTTATCAAAATTTATGCCTGCCCCCATCACCCCTCAATTTGTTTAAACATAGCTGTTCAACAGAGTAATTCACCATCCAACCAAACAATGAGGCCCCAGTATTAGCTTAGTGCACCCCATCCCTGACAAACAAATCCCTTCTACCCTGGAAACATGACCACATGTCAACAAATGTGAAGCCAAAGTCAGAAAACATACTACGCAAGTAACCATTCAAAGTTACCAACTTATGTGACTGAACCTTGTTGTCAAATCCTGGCAATAGACTACAGATGTTTTGGAACAAGATATTCTTAGCTTGTCATTTTACTCAACCAAATAAGATACATTGAACTCTGTCCCATTTCAACCATCCTTGAACCCCTCCTTGCCAGAAATAATATGAATGAATTTGAATGCTTTTTGCACTTTGCATTAAATAATGGAATGGTTGTAACAACTGAGCCAATTAGCCACTGACCTTTCCTGATATTAAGCATGAAAATGTTTTCAAACATTATTTGTCATCATAAACTTACCTGAAGACATCAGCAGCCTTGCTGTACTTCCCTTCCAGTAACTCGGGGGCTAGGTATTTGGCATCCCCCTCTCGAGCATTGATCAGCTCTCCCTGTAAACAGTGACAGTGAAAGTGAAAATCTTATTGAATCACAAGACTTCGGGTGCCAACAGAAGCTCATTTCAAATTCTATCCATGTGATGTTTGTCTATGAACACTCAAGCCTATTTAAAGCTGCATGACTTCGACCAGAGCTCAGAGAATTGGAAGGCAGGTCTGAAATTGTGGCACCCATTCCTGCTACCAGGACTGGAATTTAACATCCTGATCCTTTGACGAGAGTGTACTTCCATCATCTGACCACTTTCTCAAAAACTGAGGGCGGTGAAGGCAACACATTCACTGTAACCACAGTATAGCCATGGTAAACACAGTTGTTCGGTAACTCCTAGCTTCCAATTTGCAAACTAGAAATTCCAAATTCACAGAAGAACCTCTCAACAACAGCAGCAACTGTAAATAGGTTTTCTGTTTTATTTTTGTTTTGTTTTTTGCGCGGTTTTGAAACATGAACCTAGGAATTGTGGCAACACTCTCACCCCTACAACATGTAAACCTTACATATAGACTAAGATAGCAATAGCTAACTTGCTTTATGGTTGATTACACAGTTGATATACTGATGGCAAATGTTGCTATTTCATTCAGTACGATTTATCAGTGCTACTGCCAAGTTTAACACTCACCACCATATATTACACAGAGACGATGTGATGTGTGGTGTTGTGATGTCATGCAAGGTGATGGGGTGGGATGTGATGGGACATTTTTTGATGTGATATGATACAAGGTGATTGATGGGGTAGGATGTGATGTGTTCTGATGTGAGGTTAAGTGATACAAGGTGATGTGATGTGTATGATGCACGGTGATGGATGCGGTGGGATGTGATGTGTACAATACAAGGTGTAATATGATGTGATGTGTTTTGGTGTGATGTGACGCACGGCGATGGATGGGATGGGATGTGGCTGTCGTGATGTGATGCAAAGTAATGAGACATGATGAATAAAATGGGTGTGATGGGATTGTTATGCAATATGAAAGTATGAAATATGATGTCCTGATATCCACGTTGAATACCAGTTATGTGATGTGATGACATTGTATGTAACGTCATGTGATGATGGGTGGTGCAAAAAAAAATACAAATTTAACACTGACTGTCAACCCAAAGTCTCCCAGATTACAGAGGCTATCCATGCCAATGAAGATATTGTCCGGTTTAAAATCTAGATGAAAGTGGTCTTTGTCATGAAGATGCTTCAGTCCCTAAGTAATGTTTAAATGATAAAATATATCATAAAAATTGAATAGAAAACAATTTTTAATGAATATTTTGGGACTAGATATATTAACATTTCTAATAAATTTTACATCTAAGGTTACAGAGTTACAATGTACCTAAAATATTACCTCATTGCCTCCGCTCCCCCTTCCAGTTTCTATCAACATATGAAATCAAATATGCATGCTGTTAACACATTACATATCTTCATATGTATAAATATATGTTTCGAGTCTAAAGAGCGAAGAGTAAAGGAAAACAATGCAATTTGACCTTTGTATGACCTACCGTCTTTGCATAGACGAAAAATTTACCCACTTAAGTGGCATAAGAATATGTTGCTGAATATGTAATAGTCAAAACACACAACACGTTTCCTTTTCAAACCGTGTAAAAGGAAAATAAGGTTATACAAAAAAAAAATAATAGGGCGCCATTTATCTAGTTTGTCTACTTGAAGGGTATGTGGAAGATTGGAGATTTATCCCATGGGAACATTTGTGTTGAATACCAAGTTTACGTTTAGTTCTAGTAGACGCACGCATCCACGCTACAAAACAAATACGAGTACGAATTCTCTTCTGGTCACCCCTAAAGCGCTTCATTACAATATTTCATTACAAACATTATGAACAGTAAAGGAAAGTCAATTGGAAATGTTAATATCGCAAACCGGCCACACTGTTTGAGACACATATCTAGACTCGTGATAAACGTTATCAGTAAACCAAACAGTGTTAGATTGAATACAAGAAAGAGTAAAATATGTACTTAAGTCTATATCATTCTGATATAAGATATCTGTACAGACTCAGAGTGCAATAACTCTGTCTAACTTTCATAGGATATTGTAACGGAAATATATCCCTTTAAGTGATTTGTTAGTGTAATATTATCGTCATATGATTGAGCGTTCCCTCAGTTCTACCCGTCGATGGCCCCCAAAAGTCTGTAATTTTTATCTTTCCCAAAATAGGTGTAGGGCTGTTGCGAGTTGCAGATGGGGACAACCAATGAAAATCTTACCCCTGTTTTGTTTATAAACTTTGTTGAATGCGCACCCGAGTGTGGAGATGTTTCCCCCTTATTAGTGGTAGCACAGATTGTTTAATTAGTTTTAGCTCACCACGCTCACGAGGTATTCCGAGATTGGCCTCTGACAGAGAAAGAACTGAGCGAACCGCCTATTTTCTGTAAGTTGCTACCACTTAACTGGTATATTTGTTCTATCACACGATTATGTGCTTGGCATGACTTCTAGGTTTAATTGTTTGTCTTAGGAAAGGTAAAATCGGGTATCTTTGGGGTGACGGGGGATATTGGTCGTACACCTAGGAAATTCTGAGAAAACTATCGTTGCGCTACGTGCGTTTGAGTTACAAAAAAACGAGGGTGTATTTTTAAGAGGCATCATATTTGTTGTCACTTCCAATAGGGGTTTGATAATTGTGATTTCGACTCCACTGGGGGCTCACAAACTTTAGACCATATGTTTCTTGTGGGCGAATGTCTTGTACATATCTTTTATGTTTTCTTAGTCAAAGCAAGTAGTGAGAGAGAGTAGTCTCAACAAACGCTGATATTATCTGTACATACATTTACCCACGTACTGGTTCAGTTGTGATTCGAAAAGAGATGTTTCATTTAGTAAGCTATAGCTGAGACGATACAAATGTTTAAATCTCTAATCCTGTTGTTGAGTGAGTCCCAACAAAATATCTTGTATGCCTCCACGAGTTAGTGTAACTGCGTAAGTGCGTAGTTACGTATTTGCGTAACTACCTAAATGCGTAAGCGCGTAGTTGCGTAATTGCGTTACTACCTAACTGCGTGACTGCGTAACTACCTAACTGCGTAAGTGCGTAACTACGTAATTGCGTAACTGTGTTACCGCTTAAGTGTGCAGACAATTCCTGTACCGTTTCTATTAACTGTTTATCAAAGTCTCTGTAAAGTCTGCCAATGCCGTAATCTGTGGTAAATTCATATGCCAGTGAATCAAAGATCGACTGAATACATCAATAAATAAAAGATCAACCAGTCATCAACCTCTTCTCCGATTTTTGTCTTGATATATGTTAAAAAAATTATTAGTTCAAGCAGCTGGACTTCGGGAGACAACGTTACAATATAATATCTTATTGGGAAATTATGTAAATCTTTAATGACCATCAAGTCGTCAGAGAAACCAAGATACAACCGACATTTGGATGAGAGGGGATGGAGTTAATCGGAAAGCTTGCGATATGAGCAATACGATTGAATACCACACAATAATATAATGTTTAAGACGTATTAAGATTGTTCGTACGTTTTATAGAAACACACATGTAATTCCGAAAGTAAACTAGATAGATCGTCGTTAATATGCTTCCATGAATGTTTTAAAGACTGCGCGATTAATAATTATGTTACTTACCAAACTAATTCCCCCGATTGCACAGATGGAGTCCATATAACAGTGTTTTGATTTTTGTTATTGTGAAACTGGCACTTTTCCACCATTTCACACAATCAACCTAGTAATGGATAATATCTATATGCTTATCACCATAGCCTACATATATTAACATAACGTTTACATATACTCTGCAAAATCTGCCTACCCTCCCTCCCAACATGACAGTGGTTATTGTGGAATTAGGGGAGACACACACAAATGAGAGCAATATTTGGGGTCCATGGATTGGGTCTAGGATGTACTTTCTGAAGCTTTGTGATATGGTGCGGCGGGGGGAGGGGGAGGGGGAAGGCAACCCCATTGGCAAACAATTTCTAACACTAATCGCTATTAATGCTAAAAGTAAATAATAAAGCACATTTAAGAAACCAGTCAATGAACCATCAAACAACGATGGTCAATCAATATTGAATATAAAAATATCGCCTTTTGTGAAAGAATTACATAAAACTTGATGCAGTCAATGTTTTTCTGTTTGCATGTTGGCCCATTGCTAAGTTTGTAGTTCACACTATTTGGAATATGCTTTAAAGCATTGCTTAACTTTAAATCAATGATGCAATGAACTGAAAATAAACGTAGTTTATTTATTTTTTTTATTTTTTATTTTAACGCGCATTACCTGTCTTTCCATTTACAACTTTATCCAAGTATAACATAGTTCACTTATGAACGTCGCAAATCAAGGGAATTCAAAAGTTGTATATTGTCATGTCGAGTGAAGAGCAACAATTAATATCGCAACAAGTCATTCTATGCCATTGAACGCCATAATGTCACTAATGATGTAAAACTACAATTGTCTTTCTTAACGTATTAAGCCACGCAACATAAAGGTCAGATCGTGACAATAACTCCATCGTAGATTTATTATTATTAGCCACATTGTAACAAATATGCTACGTTCGACTCAACATAGACATATCACGTATATGGTGTAGAGGCTGACGAAAAGAATGATTTAATTTATAATTACGTAGCAAATAATGTGTTGATAGACTATTTTAGTCTATAAAGTATGTGGGCAATGTGACTTTTCATACATTAAATGTATAATGTCAGTTTTAACGAAGATGAAAATAACCGTACAGATTCCAGTCTGCTTTACATGGGTAAAAAAGAAGAAGCAAAACTATTCAAAAGACAAAAATTGTTAATAAATATTTTAATTTTGTTTAATTTATTCACTGAACGATAAATACACTCATGATTTTGATAAAAGTTAACTCTGATAAATTTTATAACTATTGGAATTTCATTTAATTTTAAATGTCAAAAAGTAACTTAGTTTTTTTTTTATGATTATATATGACTTAGAAGCTAAAGTATGTTTATATAATGTCGGAGTAAATGCTGAATGTTTCAATTTCTTGACAGAAAAAATCAATATGAAATTAAATTTAAGTTCAATTAAAGAAAATCAATAATATTAAGCACTTAAAAGGCAACAAACTAAAGCTAAAAAAGACAAATTTATTCTGAGATATTTCAACAAATGGATTATGTTGCATCATGATTTTATATTAAATAATTTCAAATTGTCTGATTCTGTAGCGCTCTGGATTAGCGTTATAACTATAAGGACTGAGAAATAAATGAGATATACATTTCTGGTTTACATTTCTAATTCTCTTCAGAAAGACAGTCCCTATTCATGAGCCTTGTCTTGTCAGTCATACTTTATGGATGCGAGACTTGGAAACTGACAAAGGAGAGGAAAAGAAACTTGACATCTTCCAGACCAAATGTCTAAGGAGGATTTACAAGATCAGATGGCAACAGCACGTCTCAAATAAGACAGTTCTAGAGATGGCAGGGGCAGAGAAGATCAGCGAGGAGGTGAGGAGACGGAGATGGAAATGGATCGGCCATGTGCTGAGAAAAGACCAAAACGACGACTGTGCTGTGGCCCTCGGATGGACACCTGAACGAAGAAGAAAAAGAGGCCGCCCGAAAACCACGTGGCGACAAATGGTGGAAGTGGAGCGGAACTGCGCAGGCTGGAGTACATGGAACTCAGTACGCCACGCAGCTGCAAACCGGACCCAGTGGAGGATTGATGTCTGGGACTTGTGTGCCTTCTGGCACAGAGAGATTTAAGGTTAAGGTAAGGTTCAGAAAGACAGTATGCAAAAAAAATGCAAAACTTAAGAAGCTTAGACGAGCAATGATAAGAAAAGTAATAAAAGTACGTAAGAATTCAAAAGAACATATGAGGCCTCACAAGGTATGTTCTATCGCTGAGATATCACCATGAAATAATTGTTATATGGATTTAATAAATGTTCGTTAATATTATTTATATAAAAAATATTTGTTTGATTCTCATGAATATGTCAAGAACTTTACCACATTGAATATGATAAATATATTAAATAATCTCTGATGCAGGAGGTTATTTTATATCACTTAAGTTTGATCACGAGAATTAATTTTTGGTATCATTTTCTCCACGCATTTAGACGTCTTACGTTTCTTAAGCTCTGTATCATATTTTCCTTTAAATTCAGAAAACCTCAGACATTTATTGTAGTTAAATAGTCACCAGCATACTTAAAACATCAAATATGATTTTCAGAAGAATTGTAAGATTGATATTTCTAGCAGCAAAAAAGTAGAAAAAATGTTGAGTCCGATATAACTTCCTGAATCTATTATTATTTGTTTTGTTGCAAGAAATAAACCCTATTCCCGTTTTCAGGAAGTTAACAATCATAATATGTTTGGAATGCTCTTTTGATAATAATTCGATGATGACGTCAATCTTCTTTATAAAAGAAAATTAATTTGTTAGTCCAATTTTAGATATCTAGATTATAACCCACCCATGTCAATATCATGCCCTAATTTAACGGAAATATGTTTCACATCAAACTGTTTGCCGTTGTAATTCTTTACGAACGTGTTACATGACACCATAGAAGATTTCTTATGTTTAAAAATGTAGACAAGCATTAACGACATAGAAAAAACAGTATTAGACTACGTAGTTTGATGTAGTCCCGACATATAAAGAACTTTGAAAAACAATATCACAATGGCGAAAAAAGAGCAAGGTGAAAACATATTTATTATCGAAAAGCAAGTAAAGTGTGAATTGGAACGAACACATTCATTACATATTGAGCTTCAAGGAGAATTGAGCTCATACCATAATTGAAGTCCCTATATTAATCTACCGTCGAATCAAATAGGTGAGTGGGTAATTTGTTTATTCAAATAATGAAATAAAAGATAAACATACTAGTAGGAACAGGTTCAAATGGACCGCTACCCCCATCACTTTGATAAATGGGGACAGGAGTGTCTCTGGCAATTTACATTTAACTTAGGGAATCGATGCACTCCATGACAGTCATACCTAATCTTTCAAACGGATCACTTATATTTTCAGAAAGGAGTGTCAAGCATCAAACTATTATTTTTAATTTCTTGTATACCTCAAAATGCTCTAGTATTCAATTTTCTCATTTTTTGAGAGGGGAAGGGGCAGGAAATGTCAAACTTGAAATGAAACACTGACACTCGTGTAGTCTAGGTAATGTAGTCATTTAGCCGTAATATATTTCTGGCAACCCGTCGCAGTCACTATATAATCTACATATGTCTACTAGTGGTGAATACTATAGTATTTTTCTGTCCCACACTTCTTTATAGCTTCCTAAGCCACTGTTACAACATTGGAAATTTGGCAGCTGACTATTGATATGTTATGACTATGGATCTGAGATCACGTGACATATAGTAGCTTCTGCTTTTTACACATGTATAAAGTACATGAGCATGTTGCCTCTTTTTGTTTAACAATGAATATTTATGTGACATTAAACGATGTTGAGGATCGATTATGTTAAATGACTGATCTTGTCCAATACGGAATTGTCTTAAGACCTTATCATATACCTAATTTATAATCTAAAAATAAACCTGCTCCATTTGTATTCTTAGTGTCTGTTTTTAAGGGAAGAACCTCACACGGTAGAAAGGAGGCGGATTAACGTTCACAGAGACACGACTCTTCCTTTGGTAAACGTTCTATCATAAAGGTTCTTGACCCTTCATATAACAGCCGAGAAAAGCTTATAACTATGATATGTTTATATTGTAGCAAATTCAATATAAATTGAGCAAACCTGATACCAAACTTAATATGATTCATTAGTTCTTCTCACATAGAACTCAGTTGAATAAAGGTGCCTGGCAACATACCAATAATATAACAATTAATAACCATTTTGTAATTGTGTTGTAAATGCTTCTTGTGATTCTCCAGTCATGCATACCATTTTCCAAGGGCGTGCGTTAAGTGTGGGGTGAATAGAGGTCAATGCCCCCTCATCTTCCGTCATGAAAGGGTTAATGGTTCAGTTGTGGATGTGCTTACATTCAGTCTTGGGAAATTAAGACATCTGTTAAGTGTTAGTTACATACCCTTTCAAACAATTATTTATTAACAAAGCCTTGCCCTTATACCTTATTATAGACTTAATTAATGTTCCAATGATGAGGTATTAATGCCCAATAAAACTTTAAACGGTTGCTTTTCAGGGACAAGGACCTCAAAATCCCCATACACGAGAAAAAAGTATCCCCACCTCTGGTATCTTATGCACTACATTCCGAAAGAAATCAAGAAAAGGAAACGAGGAAAACCGGGAGGTGTTAAAAGACGGATACGTAGACAGAAATGTAAGCCTTTTTTACCAACTATTATTATGGGTAACGTTCAATCCCTGAGCAATAAGATCGACGAGCTATGTGCCAATGTAAACTACCTAAATGAATTTCGGAATGCTAGTCTCATGTCATTCACGGAGACCTGGCTTACTGAACATCATAATGACGCTCATGTATCAGTCAATGGATTCAAGTTAATGCGAGGTGATCGGACTACTGATTCGGGGAAGGAGAAAGGGGGAGGTGTATGCTTATATGTCAACGAGAATTGGTGCCATCCCAACCATGCAACCATCAAGCATCATTCATGTTCTACAAACGTTGAGATTCTGACAGTCAGTTTGAGGCCGTACTATTTACCCAGGGAGTTCTCACATGTCATTGTTTGTACTGTTTATGTTCCTCATCGGAGTGCTGCGAAACTGGCTGCTTTGGAACTGTGTGACGTGATACATGAATTGGAAACGGCATCTCCCGACGCATTATTCATCGTCAATGGGGATTTCAATCATTGTAGCCTCCGGAAAAGTAATGTGCACTACTATCAACATGTGACTTGCACAACACGTGCTACTGCTACCCTGGATTTGCTCTATTCAAACGTAAAGGATGCCTACAACTCCATTCAATTGCCAGCCCTTGGTAATGCCGATCATAACCTCATCAACTTACTACCCAAGTACAGACCTATTGTTCAGAGGCAGAAACCGTCGACCGTGACTGTTCAACAATGGAACGAAGACAGCTTAGAACATCTTAGAGCTGAACTGGATGCTACTGATTGGAATGCCTTTATAGACGCTGCCGGGGACTTGGATGAATTGACGGAAACAGTAAGCGATTACATAAATTTTTGTGTTGAACTTACAATTACAACAAAGCAGATTAAAGTTTATCCTAACAACAAACCTTGGATTACGAAACGGGTAAAGGACGTCATCAATAGGAAGAAAGGGCTCTTCGGTAAAGGAGATCATGAGGGATTGAAGAAAATCCGGTCTAAACTGAAAAGGATTATTCGCGAGGAGAGGGCAGCGTACAAGGACAAAGTTGAAGGGCATTTTACTGGTGGCAACATGAAGCGCGTCTGGGAAGGCGTGCGCTTGATGAGTGGTTACAACAATAAACCAAAATCTTGCCTATTACCCAGAGTGGATGAAGACTATTGCTTTTTTTATTGCGAACTGAATTGCTTTTATAATCGTTTCGAACGACAGGATTTTTCAGCTGAACACGACGATTTTCAACAGCAGTTCGCAAATTCTGACTGTGACATCACGGTTACTGAAGATGAGGTTCGTCGTCATTTGTCAAGACTTCACTCATCGAAAGCTGCCGGACCAGACAAGCTCTCCCCGCGGGTCTTAAAACAATGTGCAATACAACTTTCGAACATTTTAACGTATATTTTCAATCAATCTTTCACAACCCGTGTTATACCTAACTTATGGAAGCAATCATGTATCATACCAGTACCTAAGACCAGTGCAATATCATGTTTGAATGACTTACGTCCTGTTGCCCTCACTGCTGTGCCCATGAAAGTTTGTGAACGTATATTTTTAGAACGCTTTAGACCATTCGTAACTCCATTTTTAGATCCTTTCCAGTTTGCATACCAATCAGATCGAAGTTGTGAAGATGCCATTCTTTTGATCCTCCATAAACTATATTCTCATTTAGAACATTCTTGCCGAGGACATTTTGCCCGTGTGACATTTTTCGACTTTTCGTCTGCTTTCAACACTATCCAACCACATATTTTAGTCAGTAAACTTAAGAATATGGACGTTCCCGGTGGTTTTATTCACTGGATTTTAAACTATTTAACTAACAGAACTCAGTTGGTGAAACTCAGCCATTCGTGTCTATCCGATGTTATTCTTTCAAATACAGGGGCACCCCAGGGAACAGTTCTAGCACCGTTCCTATTCACACTTTATACGTACGATGCCAGGTCATTAGAACAAGGTTGCTCACTCATCAAGTTTGCTGACGATACTGCCATGATTGGCTTAGTCAATGGTAATGGTGATGAAGCGTATTTACGTCAAATTCAGTCTTTTGTGAACTACTGTGACCTTAACTTCCTCCAATTAAATGTTGCTAAGACCAAAGAAATGATTATTGATTTTCGTCACAATACTAATCCTCCACCCCCTGTTGTTGTCAAAGGAAGTGTAATTGATCGTGTTACGTCATATAAGTATCTTGGGGTAGTGCTGAATGATCACTTGGCATGGGGAGATCATATTGATATATTGGTTAAAAAGTTGAATTCTAGATTGTACTGCCTCCGTAAGATGTCGAATTTTAATGTTCGTCATGACATCCTTGAAATGTTTTATAATTGTACCATTAGCGGGGTTTGGCGTTATTGCTTGGTTTGCTGGGGTGGGAATGTAAACAAACATGAAATAGATCGTATTAATAGCATCATTAAGAAAGCAGAGAGAGTAGTCGGGGAACCCTTGCCTTCCATTGACTCGGTCTACCACAGCCTTCTCGAGTCCAAACTGGAAGCGGTATGGAAGGACCATACCCACCCCCTCTATGAGCTACTTCATAATAGTCAGATGTCCAGAGGCAGTGGCAGGTTGAGACTTCCGTGTCTCAAAACCAATAGATACAGAGATTCTTTCATACCCCGTGCAATTAAGCTTTTTAATGAGGTTTTATTACGTTGACTTTCATATAATGACTTTTCTTATTATTCTTACTGTCTTATTGTACAATATACACATCTATTTTTGTAACTTTTTCACTGTTTTATGAGCGAGTGCCTGAATTTCCCTTTGGGATCAATAAAGTTTTACTTATCTTACTTATCTTATCTTATCACGCCACTGCAGCTTTCTGCAATGAAGTAATGTGGTGAAAAACTGTACTTTTTTTGTGACATCTGAGTTATTATTAACATAAATGTCTCCTGTGCTTGACAACGGATCGTAATCTTCTTATTCTGTTTCAAGATTTCGGTTTCCTCTCGAGGCTATCCAAGTCTGCTGCCATGGTTTATTGCTGTTGATAATAAAGTAAGATAAACTAGTAGATAATGATAACCGACAAACCTAAACACTCTTATATCATTTATAGTACATTAAATAGTCACCAGCCCTTCCAAGTTAATATATAAAATAGATTGACATTCTACGATCATATCAGCTATGTGTTTTTGCTTTCCGAGTTCTTTATTACCAGTGAGTGAATTACTATTTAATCTACGTTTTCTGCAATTGGCAGCTCCATGGTTAATGGAACTTAGAACCACAGTGGCTTTGACAAGGTAAATATATTCAAACAATCTCTTGAGAAGCATTAATGAGTTTCAGATTGAAGCTGTCACGAGAAGCCGAATGATACATTACTGTTTCGCCCTTCGTGGAGTGGTCTAAAGAGATAGGTATCGAATTCAGATTTGGGTATCAATTCTGTGTTTTAATTTATGTACAATAATTTTACACATTGTAAGCCAGTCTGGTCTATGTTAGCCTCGTTGATAAGGAAGCTTTATAAAAACCTATGACCAACCAAAACGTTCGTAAGTTGTATACATAACATACCGTATCCTTTCTGGCATTCTTTCAAAAATAAAATGAAAATGAATAGGCTACAAAATTGCAGAAACAGACTAAAACAACCCCTTTTACTCTCATGCTGTAATTTGGCATTGCTATTTGTTTACAACCTGAAATTCTTCATAATTGTAAATGACCTTGCCGTTACACCTGGATTTCTCATTAGAGCAGTAAAATAAGTGTTATTGAAATCAATCTAAGGAATAGTAGCAAAAACTACAATGATGAAGGTTTTTCTAACGTTTTTAGATATATCAACTTTTAATTGCAATTGTTGAACTATATTAAAGTAGATAATTGCTATGATCTAAACTTAACAAATAAACTTAATTAAAATGGCATACGCAACTACGCAATGTGTCTAAACAGTAAAGAAATCAATATATCAGTTTTAATTGATTGGTCTAAAGGGTCATCGCATGTTTATCATTGTTTCAAATATCAATAATGATCCATGTCATTAACAATATTCAGAGTCATCATTTCAAATTTGCATAAACATTAGTTAATGTTGTTTTAAATACAAATTCATACTTTAAACCTTGACATTTACTTAGATATACAACAGTTTCACACGAGTGACATTGTATTTTTTAGGTGCAATGCTGTAGATATAATGATACGTTCTATGTTTGGATGAAACAAAATCTTTCCATTTTTATGTTTGTTTGTAGTGTTTTGAACTTGCTCCCTATTAGTACTATTTCCTTACCTGTAGCGATGACGGAAGCTTTTCACCTGAAGAAAATCCAAAAAGATATAAAACAAGGTAAAAATGAGATCTCATTTTACCTACCATTCTTCCACCAACATTCTGATACGACTATAGAGTTGCTAATCTATATTATAATCATGTTTACAGTCAACAATAATGATATGCCCACATTAAGATTTTACTATTCACATACCACCTTCCAATCCTACAGTGTGCTAAAAGAAATCGGTAAAGGTTTTCATTTAAACGTTAAAATCCATAGTTTTTGCATTATAATTCTTTGGTATTAAATCAAATTTGATTACTTATTGACATCAACTTCCCAGAAACTAAAGTCACTACTGAAAATGGAAATGGATTGCCCACAAAAGCAAAAGGAAGCAGAGGGAAACCGCTCCCAGCTGCTATTTGCTTTCCTAAATAACATAACACACACCCACAACTTGTAGGCATAGTTTGTCTGCCTATAGCAAGTATACAAAACGTAGATTGAAAACAGAAAACTGTGAAGTTTCTTACTTTTATTTATTGATAAGGCGTATTTGATCATATGATACCGTATAGACGTCGTGTAAATCCACCAGATCTTATTGAACCTTTACAAACGCCCACTTGTGAAATGTATATTGTTGGAAGTAGCTTGCGTTTAACCAAATAATCAAGTATAAATGTTTAATATGGAACATGTGCTATGGCTTTAATTGATTTAATGATTGGCTATTAAATATGGAATGACACAGGTATCTCACTGTAAACATGTATATGTATGTATAATACTGACCGATTTACCAAACGAAGTAAAATATTCACTATTTGCATAACATTACCTCTTGACGATATTCTGCTTCCGTCAATTCTTCTCCAATGGATTTCGTCTGTCAATAAGGTAATATGAATGGAGATGAGAATAACAATGATTGTGACAAATACAAGACTTGCTGCTTTTAAAACATTCTAAATGATTTCCCCCGTAAAATGATAGTGTTGTCCAGTGGAAATACTATAGATATTGAAAGCAAATAAGCAGCTGTATAAGTTTGCGACAAAAAGAAATTTATAGTTAGCTATACCATAGCAAGTAGGAACTGCTTCTCCTCCTCACCAACACCAACACTCACACCACTACCGCCACCACCACCACTGCTTTTACAATACTGATCACCATAACCATCATCACGTACCACAATCGTCGTCATAATCATCACCATATTATCCCACGATTATCATCATATGCAACATGATCATTAATATCATCATCATCATCGTCATCGTCATCGTCATCGTCATCGTCATCGTCATCGTCATCGTCATCGTCATCGTCATCGTCATCGTCATCGTCATCGTCATCGTCATCGTCATCGTCATCGTCATCGTCATCGTCATCGTCATCGTCATCGTCATCGTCATCGTCATCATCATCATCATCATCATCATCATCATCATCATCATCATCATCATCATCATCATCACCATCATCGTCATCATCGACATCATCGTTGGCATCATCATCATTACCGGCATCATCGACACCATATCATCCCATCATCATCATCCATATGTTAAGCATCATGATTATTAACATCGTCATGACAACCGACACCATCATCGTCATCGGCATCATTATAACCTCCATTCTCTCCATCTATGTGACCATCATCACCATCACCTTCACAATCATCTCAATCACACTAATCAAACAACACCATCATCATCACCACCACCATCAACATCATCATCACCCACATCATCATCATCATCACCTTCAGCACCATCATCACCACCACCTTCACAATCCAAAACATGATAAGTATTAACATCATCACCATAATCTCCATTCTCTTCATCTATGTGACCATCATCACCATTAACATTACCATCATCTACATCACAATCATCACCATCACCATCATCATGATCATCAACACCACCATTTCATTATCACCATCATTACCACCACCTCTATCACCATTATCATCATCATTATTATCATCGATATCACCATAATCATTACATTCCTCATCCCAAACACTATCATCACAATCATCACCATCATTATCACCATCATTATTACCGCCATCTTCATCATAGTTTAGTAGTATATAGTTTAGTGGGTGCCAAAAAAATGTTAATCTCTAAATGCTCCCTTGGAAGGAACAGCATTGTTTTTAAAATAAACTTCCATTATTAAAATAAGCAACGAGAGACAATTACCGGGAAGAGTATAGAACGTTCAGATGCCTGCATCCAACGACCAGACTGGAGATGTAGTTTGTAGTACCGTTCGCTTGGTCCATAAGGAGACCAGAAAACTAAAATATAAATTAAAACAAAGCAGGATTAGGGTAGGTAATCAATAGCAATAAATAATAATAAATGAACTTATAAAGCGCTAAAATCTACGAATGATTCAATAGCGCTGTACAGCCCTAATAGAAAGCCAACTTAAAAAAATGAGTCTTCAAGCAAGACTTGAACTGAATGAGAGTGGGAGAACTCCGCACAGATATGGGCAGACCATTCCAGAGCTTGGGCCCGGCTGATGGAAAGGCACGGTCGCCATAGGTTTTCAGTTTAGTTCTGGGAACAGTGAGAGTGAGTGTATTGCTAGAACGCAAGGTATAACGAGTATTGACCTGGAAGGACAGATCGTCCGACAAATAGGCGGGTGCCATTCCATGAATGCACTTATACACAAGGAGCAGTACTTTGAACTTAATTCTGAATTCAACAGGCAACCAGTGCAAAGAATGGAGGATACTCAACGATGGTGTGTTGAAGTCATAGCAGTCTACAACAAGCCTGGCTGCGCTGTTCTGCAGACGTTGCAGTCTCTGAATCAGATACCTTGGAATACCATGGAGCAAACTATTACAATAATCCAAATGGCTGTGAATGAATGAATGAACCAATGTACTCATAGTTCTAGAAGACATATGTGTCCTAATCTTCTTTAAATTAAAAATATAATAGAAACCAGTCTTGCAAACTTTACTGATATGTTTATCCATTTTCATGTGTTTGTCGAAAATAACCCCGAGGTTGCGGACTTGATCACAAGAAGCAATGGAAGCACCACCAACCCTGATAGATTTATTGACGACCTTTGTGAGTGGACTGGAGTGCCGAGAATAATGAACTCAGTTTTACTATCGTTCAGCTTCAATTTATGAGCAGCCATCCAATCCCTTATCAGAGATACAATTTTGCATAAGATTGAAAGCATCGATTTCTGTGGTGTTATGCTGCGGTTTAAAGCTGTGAATCAACTGAGTATCATCAGCATAAGCAAAACCTGTGTCCAGATGTGTAGAAATGACATTAAATAGAGATGATGTGTACAGTGTGAAACACAGCGGACCTAGACACGAGCCTTGTGGAACTCCATGCTCGACAGGGATTTCCTCGGAATATACACCATCTAGCGAGACAAACTGTGACCTGGTCCCAAGGTAATTGATGAACCAGTTGAGAGCAGTGTTCTTAATACCAAAGTCATGTTCCAAAATGTTCACCAAAACAGAATGATCTACCGTATCAAAGGCGGAACTGAGGTCTAGAAGTACCATAAGCACAACATTTTGTTTATCAATAGACTGCATGATTTCTGAATGAATCTTGAGCAAGGCAGTATCAGTGGAATAGTGCTGTCTATATGCGGACTGGAATACAGGTAAAGGGCAATGACGATTACAATGTTGCAAAACTTGATTCGCTACAACTTTCTCCACAAGCTTGGAGATAAATTGGAGGTTACTCACCGGTCTGAGATTATTCAATTCCGGTGGGAGAGTAGGCTTCTTAAGAAGAGGACAAACTACAGCTCTCTTCCAAGACTCCAAAAACCCACCGGTTGTTATTGACAAATTAATAAGCCTAGTAATAGAAGGCAGAAGAGTAGCACTGACAGATTTAACAATCTTTGTGGGAATAGGGTCTAAGTCACAACTGGCCGACGAACAATTTTGCAGTAATTTCGAGACATACGATTCTGAAACCTCCGAAAATTGTTCCAGAGAGGCACTAGGAGGGTCGGAATTGCTATGAAAGCTGAAGGTGGTAGTCTCATCATCGAGCTCAGTACGAATATTCAGTACTTTGGAGTTGAAGTGTTGCAAAATTTCATTGGCCAGCTGTGACTTATCCGTATGTGGAGGGAAGGATGTATCCGTACTCTTACCAAAGAATGATTTAACCACGCCATATAACCTCCGAATAAACAAACATGATGATGCAATATAGAACCGCAGTCTATGTTATAATCTTTGTTTACATCAGGTCAAACTTCCATGGACTTAGCTACTGAGGCATACACAGTAAACAATTTTATTCCGTTTATTTTTCATAGAAAATGGCATCACTTTAAGCTGAATAATTCATATAGTATGATTATTAGACCGGTCAGTGAAACTCATTTGATAGTTTTCTTTGATTGTTTAACTCCATTAAGTTTCGTCTGAACATAGGACTGGTTACTTGAAAATTGAGGAAACGTGCAAGAAGAAAGACTAAGGGGAGCAATCAGTTTGTCTCAGTGTTTTTCTCCAAAGGTAAATGTGATACCGACATAATTATATCACATAACGATATCTATGAACTGGTTGCATAGCAACACTAAACTACTTTTTAATGTAGAATGGTCTAGTTACCATCATTCGAGACTTGAGAAGACTGTTAAAACATATTCGCAACTATTCAACATTTGTCTTCTAATGTGCATGAATTGTATATATGTTTATATCATAAAGCATACAAGAATTGTGTACAATGTTCATTTCAAACATTGTATGTGCGTTTGAAATCTAATTTATACCAAAGCTTACACGGATCGCTTCAAATATGTTTCAATTTCAGTTACTGAAATTGAGATAGCAGATATCTGTAAATGTATGTTTTCCAGTAATTTGAATATACGTTTTGAGATAATGTATATTAGAATTCTTTTTCCAGATATCTAAAGTTATAAAAACTGAAACGTCGTGTTTAATCTAACTTCATGTTTCAATTCTATCTCTGATAGTTATAACGTTGCTCATTAACTACTAAAAACAAAAATTGACGATTGGAAAGCAATCATATAACCTGAGCATTTGTCCTTAAAGCGTGAGGGTTGCATACAATCCATGATCCTTTATAGACAGATATCGGTAAATTGATCAGCGCTATGATGTGGAATATACAAATAAAATCATAAGAAAGCTACATTTTACTTGATTTGTATTCGCTTTTCACCTTTGTTCACAACCAGTGGTACCGCTTCCTTTATTTTACCGCTGGGAGAATTATTTCACGTGTCTACTCTGTATTATGTTGTTATTTTGATTTCTTCAATGCGATATCATTATGATAAACATGTTCAGCCCTGATCTTTTCCTCACTCTAACCAACCCATTTCACTCAGACAACCCCCCCCCCCCCCCCTTTCCCAACCTTCATACTGTTCAAACTTTCCATACAAATTTAAGAGGCATTCATAACACGTCATCATGTAATCTTATTTCAGAGAGAGAGAGAAAGAGATAAATGTCGTTAAGGTTAACATATTCAAGCTCCCCTCACTTTTATACCATGTAGTAGCCATTTGAGTGTACTATACATGTCTAGGCTTTATTGATGTATTAAATCCTTTGATATCTCTGCATTTTTTCTGTGCGAAAGTAAATGTACGCAACGCTCAGTACAATACAGTAATCTTAACTGATTTTTCAAAATTGTTACTAAGCATTTTCTCAGCTATGTCACTAATTTGTTAAATATCTTACTTCATCTGTGTAAATAGAAGAAATGGTCTTATTCTGGCCGGTTTTAACATAATCTAAACTGTATCTTTAATGTTATTGATTTACGAGAAGAAAAAAGAAACAACTATATGTACAGAAGAAGATAAGAGAAAATAATCAATCAATAACTAATCAATCAATCATTATTGTTACTTTTACCTTTAACGTTATTTGATATTAAATTGAACAAATCCTGTATCGGTGTATAAGGAGGCAGCATACAATACTGAAACCTGATGATTAAAGAAACAGAACATTTATCTAACAAAGAGACAGAATCAGAGACTCCATAATGATTAGACGCTTGATTAAAATGAACTTTAAAATGAATCATGTAACAAGAGATACAATTGTTAATCTCCATTCCCTACTACACAATGTACCAGCTACACGATGGCTTAGCTTCTTATTCAATTTATGTCATAGCTTCTTATTCAATTTATGTCATTAACGACGTGCGCTTACTCTCCGGTGATATACCGCATGTAATAACCAGCTGAACAATGTTTACGAGATAATTAAACAATTAATAATAACTATAAATATGCCCTTTTAATTTCTGTTCGACAACTAACATCATTAGTTTGATTGTTATTTTATGTCATGTGATACTTGGATAATTCACCCTCACCATCACCATCACCATTACCACCACCATTATTACCACCACCACCACCACCACCACCTAAATCATTAATACTATCATCACCATTGTCATCACAATCACCATCATCGTATTCACCATCATCGTCATCGTCATCGTCATCGTCATCGTCATCGTCATCGTCATCGTCATCGTCATCGTCATCGTCATCGTCATCGTCATCGTCATCGTCATCGTCATCGTCATCGTCATCGTCATCGTCATCGTCATCGTCATCGTCATCGTCATCATCATCATCATCATCATCATCATCATCATCATCATCATCAATATCACCACTATCACCATCTACATCATTGTCGCTAATCTGGTCATTTGTGTGACCACCATAACCACTTTTACCATCATGATCTCCATCACCATCATCACGTACCACCATCGTCGCCATCAGTATCACCATATGATCCCACGATCATCATCATATACATCATCATCAACATCATCATCACCATCATGGTCATCGTTGTCATCATCGTAAGTATCATCATCATCACCATATGATTCCACGATCATCATCATGATAATAATCATAATTATGAACATCACTATCACCACCAAAATCACAATCACCACCACCACCATCATCATCACCATCATCTTCATCACCATATGATTCCACGATCATCATCATGTTAATCACCATCACCATAACCACCACCATCAATATCACTATCAACACCATCATCACCACCATCATCAACATCATCATCAACACCATCATCAACACCATCACCATCATCATCATCATCATCATCATCATCATCATCATCATCATCATCATCATCATCATCATCATCATCATCATCATCATCATCATCATCATCATCATCATCACCAACACCACCAACATAATTACCACCACCACCATCAACAGTAACATCATCACCATCATCACCATCATCACAATCATCACCATCATCACCTATCATCATTGCCATCACCATCACCATCATCAACACCATCATTATTTTCAACACAAGTATCATAATCATCACCAGCATCACCATATCATCCAACCATCACCATCACGACCACCATCACGACCACCATATCATCATCACCATATGATTCCAAGATCATCACAATCACAACAACCATCAATATCACTATCAACACCAGCATCAACATCATCATCAACACCATCACCATCATCAACATCATCACAATCATCATCATCATCACCATCACCACCAACATAACTATCACCACCACCATCATCATCAACATTAACATCATCACCATCACACATCAGCATGATCGCCATCCTCACCATGATCACTATCATCATCGCATCGCCATCGCCATCACCATCATTACTGCATTGATCTTCATCATCATCAACATCATCATCATCATCATCATCATCACCATCATCACCACCATCAGTATCATCATCACCAGCCATATAATCATTACTATAATCACCATATGATCCAACCATCACCATCACGACCACCACCACCACCACCACATCATCATCATCGCCATATGATTCCAAGATCATCACAATCACAACAACCATCAATATCACTATCAACACCAGCATCAACATCATCATCAACACCATCACCATCATCAACACCATCACAATCATCATCATCACCATCACCACCAACATAACTATCACCACCACCATCATCAACATTAACATCATCACCATCACACATCATAATGATCGCCATCCTCACCATGATCACTATCATCATCGCCATCGCCATCACCATCACCATCACCATCACCATCACCATCACCATCACCATCACCATCACCACCATTACTGCATTGATCTTCATCATCCTCAACATTATCATCATCACCATCATCACCATCACCACCATCAGTATCATCATCACCAGCATTATAATCATCACTAGCATCACCATATGATCCAACCATCACCATCACGACCACCATCACGACGACCACCACCACCACCGCATCATCACCATATGATTCAAAGATCATCACAATCACAACCACCACCATCACCACAACCACCATCAATATTACTATAAACACCATTATCAACACCATCATCCACACCATCACAATCATCAACACCATATTGATCACCATCATCACCATCACCACCATCACCATCAATATCACTATCAACATCATCATCATCAACACCATCATCCACACAATCACAATCATCAACACCATATTGATCACCATCATCAACATCAACATAACTACCACCACCATCACCATCACCACCACCATCCTCATCATCATCACAATCATCACCATTATCTCCATCATCACTATCATCATCACCACAATCATCGTCATTCACCATCATCACATTACCACAATCACAATCACCTCCACCATCAATATCACCATCGCCATTGTGGTAATTTGTGTGACCACCATAACCATAATAAAAACTGTTACCATCATGATCACCAGCACCACCCTCGCCGTCATCATCATCATTACCATATGATCCCAAAATCATCATTATATGCATAATTATCCAAAATATTATGACAATCATCATCATATGATTCCACGATCGTCATGATTATTAACATCACTGTCACCACAAACATCACCATTATTACCGTCACCACCATCATTACTATCATCACCATCATTATGATCACCATCACCACCATCACTATTATCGCCATCACCACTATCACAATCATTATGACCACCATCACCATCATCATTATCACCATCGCTTTTCTGGTCATTTGTGTGACCACCATAACCATTGTCACCATTTTACCAGCATTATCGCCAGCAACACCATCACCATATGATTCCACGATCATCATGATTATTAACATCACCATCACCACCAACATCACCATCATCATCATCATCACCATCATCATCACCATCATCATCATCATCATCATCATCATCATCATCATCGTCATCATCACCATCATCATCATCATCCCCTTCATCGTCATCACCATCATCATTACCGCCATCATCATCACCACCATCAACATTATGAGACCATCATCACCACTTTTATTTTATCATATTTCCATCTTTACCACAATATTCATTACAATCACCGTTCCCATCATCATCACCACCACTATGTTCATTTTGTTTCCTTTTTTCTTGATCTATTCCTTCCATTGCCTTATCTTTTTTTTTCTTCTTTATCTATTACTTTCCAAAAAGGAAAAGAAAAATATTTAAAAAAAAATTCTTCTTCAAAACTCTTCACACATCACGTAGGCCTCCCAGCGATATCAAAGCAGACAGTGTCTAGGCGTATCCATGGCAACCTCGAGGTACTTGTTTGTCAGTAAATTCCAGGTGTTTTTATTTTGGACGCGCGCGTCTATTCCTTTGAATACAACTTCTTTTCGTTGTATTGTTCAAGTATTTGATTGACAGGTGTTGAACAAAAGAAACTGTTAAACTATTGAAAGTATCAGTACAGTCAGTGTACATCTTAAGCAAGAAAAACAAACTGATGAAATTAGTTTAATAGACTTTTAGGATTCCCAAAAAAAAACGTGTACTGTCTGAGTAGAAAAGTAGTTAACGTACAGATGTATGATATAATTGTGTACAGTGTAGGGTATGTATGACGAGATTATTTTTGCAACTGGGAATTTGGTGACAACACAGTGTACAGTATACAGAGATTATAGAAGGGTCGTAGGCCTTGTAGGTTTGGGAGAGGGAGGGTGTGTGTGTGTGTGGGAGGGTGGGGGCGGGTGGTGAGCAGAATACTGCAATGTTTGAAACGATCTACAGTAAACAAAATTAAGGAAATTTGGTAAGTGGTAAGGGGGTAGATTAGGGAAGCTTATGGTAATATAGTATGTGAATGGATGAAGAAATTTACGTTCAATTGTTATCATTGTTTGTTGTTTACTTAAACATCACTGTGCATTAATTATCAGTTTATTCATATATTAATTATAAAGTGAAAGAGTCCTGATAAAACATTGATCATTTTCCCCTATCTTTTAATATTTCATTTAATTTCCTTTGGTTAATCTAAATGCAGGGATGTAAGTGCAGCCCAAAAAAAAAACAACCGGAAAACTATTCGGAGAAACCGGGGGAATGCCGTTCTAACACATCCTACTCCTAGCTCTGAATACTTACGCACTATCGTTATGTTAGGCTAGCTCAAAAGTATTAGCGCTAACACATCCTACCACTAGTTCTGACTACTTACACACTATCGTTATGTTAGGCTAGCTCCAAGTAACGAATACGTCGCAGCGAAATCCGGAATAAAAAACAGTCTCACATTTGAAAGCGATCACGAATATCGACTATCATATGCGTATCCCGTAGATTTAGCCGCTCACAAATATCACAAGCGTTAATTCCGAAACTTATGTCGAGCACCAGCAGTTACGAATCAACGTGAATTAGGCAAGGTTTTTCAACGACAGAAATGAGCTATAGCGATTTGAAGTTCGCACGTACGCAACGATGTTCACATGGCACACACAATGTTGTACAGTGCAATGCAATGTGTAACAGGAAATGGTATTTTGGTTGATCGATGAGTGAAAATTGAAGTTAGCTTGCTGCAACGGGCCAGGCATTTTTGCCGCGTTGTGTCTTTGATATTTGTACAATTTTGTGGAACTTTATTGGAATTAAAAAAAAAAACCGGATTTAAGACTTACATCCCTGTAAATGATCGAAGTCTGTACATATTAACTTTGGACTGCTTTTGGCCAAAAAAAAAAGATTTTTTTACTTCTGCAGTAATGATGTCTCATATATTGATATAATTATATCCTACCTTTTTATTTTTATTATTATTTCAATGAGATATATTATTTTTAAGTGTAAGCTAGAGCCTCATATCTCTTTATATAAACAAATTTCATTCTTCTGAAGAATTTATAGGTCAATTCTACGTGTTTCTGTCTCATTTTGTCTTTATTTTACTCTCCCATTAATCATATTTCTTACCTGATTACTGTTCTTTCATTGTAAGTTTATTTTTTTATCCAATATCTTTTTCATTTGTATTATTTTACTTCTACATTTATCTAAACCTTTTAATAAAAAACCTTCAGTAACTATTAAATATAGCTATATCAATATTTTTCCATCTTGTTGACATCATTAGTATCAAATATTTATTTAATAAATGACTTACATTATATACATAACTATTACTTATACTTACTGAAGTTGCTTGAATCTTTGAGAGTGTTGTACATAGTTTAATATTCCATTAACTTCATGTATATTTATTTCTCTCCCTTGCTCTATCTGTATGGACATAATCTCTATTGATGTTATGATTGGTAGAGAGAGACCAGAGGAGAGGATAATGTTCCCATCTTCATCAATCTTACTAACGGACAAGACTAGATTCACACAGTGTATGGGAATCTGAAGAAAGGAAAATAATAAATAGAAATAATATCATCATGTTTGTTTACAGGACAAATACTTGAAAATAATAACATTATTATAAATAATTCAGGAATATTAACTTTATTATTGTTTTAAATTCATATTTTATTTATTTTAATCATATGTTGTTATTGTTTTGTTGATGATATAATAATTAGTGGTTTGAATTTGTTAAAAAATGAGTAATTTTATTTCTAAAGTTTGTTTAATCTTCGTTTCATTTATTTTTATTAGGTGATATTTGGTCGGGGTATTAGTAGGATGTCAAGTGCGTGGGAGGGCGTGGATATGGTTTACCATCGTAAATGTTATGTTGTTTTTGTCAAAGCGTGTGCAAGGGTGATAGATACATGGACCGATGGGTGTCGCACTGGGAAGGGATGGTTGTGGTAGGGGTAAGGAGGGGTGATTTGGGTGGGCGAGCATGTAGACCGCTTATACATATTAAATGTAATTTGTGTTGTACGGGGAGGTGGAAATCTGAAGAAGGAAAATAATAAATATAATGAATATAATATCGCTTTATTAGGGTTAAAATTAAACACACATTTTGTGTAAAACTATAATATTATTATCATTCAATATATTTATTTTGTTTATGTTTTTATCCTGATTGTGGTTTTATGGAGATATTAAATTCACAATCGGATCCTTTTTATGTTTACTGTTTTGTTTTTTGTTCCTTTTTTTTTTTTTTTGGGGGGGGGTGAAAGTAAATATTAACTTTATTATTTTTGATGATTTGTTTTTCAGGATAGCACAATAACTAAGACAAAGAACCACGCGACTGGACAAATATAAACAAATATAGCTTTTTTTAATTGATTCATTATTATTTATTAATTATATTTATTAATATACAAATTTAAACTTACAAGCTATTTTATAGTCATTTATTTATTAAGCATTTCAAAACAATTCGTAAATATTTCTTGTTTTTTTTTCTATTTACTTTGAAGACATAAAGTTTCCTTTAAGGCAGATGAAGGAAATCTAGTCATGGCAGCAACTGGTGTGACATATTTTACAGATATTCATATTTATTGTAAAAGAGGAGGGTGACATTGTATTTGTCTTTTGTTTTGATTTACAAACACTTGTTGTCATATATTTATTTTCAGTGAAATTTTATAATCAATATTTCTTTAATCTCTGTTCATCATCATTATCACAGACAGTAGTCGATTAGGAGTTACCATTGCATGACGAGGGTAAAATATAAGGGAATGGTGGGTTGGTTATTTAATTAAATTTATATCAGGGTTGGACTGTATGCTGGGTTACTGTTTAGTAAATACAAGTTGTGTTACAATTTAATATCGGGTGGAGGGGGGGGGGGGGGTGTTAGCAATGGGTTTTTAGTGTTGTAAATTTCTTGATGTACAGATCTTGAAAGTCTCATTTTATTCATTTTACAAACAATATTTACCATATTTAATGATTGGGGAGCATCGCGTTGTGTTTAATCTTACCTAATCATAGCCACGAATTAAGTAAGACGTTTAAACTGTGCCCTGTGACTGGAGGGGTGAAGTGGAGAGTTATGTATTTTATAAGTTTTAGCTAAGGGTTATATGGAGGTGAAAGTCTTTTTTTCAGAGGAAGGTGATTTGTGGTATTGACTGGTATTGACTTGTAATTATTTTTATATTTGCTGAATGTCTATGGTAAGACTTGATTGTTTTATTTGGTTACAATCACATTTTGTATAATGATCAAAGGTAAACGTTTTAAATTATGTTTTCTTCCTCACACTGAGGTGGGCGGGAAAATATTTGGTAATATTAGATTTCTACAAGTTCCGTATTCATGTGACCCATTGACGGTGTACTTACGTTTCGACTGGACCCTTTCACCAGGAGCTCTATGGCTGACCTCTGTACTGACACATTGTCTTTGTTACTGATGACTACAATTTGTGAGCACAACTCTGTAATAGTTTGAACGTCATCAGCCTATTAAACAAGATAAACATTGTTTTAGCAATAACATATGAGAAATGATAAGGTATAAAATAATGATTTATGAAAAGGATATATATTATCAAGTCCCACGTTACTAGTCTTTACAATACTAAATAATGAAGATTCCTGTAGTGTGTGATTAGGCACGATGGCAGTAACCTGTATGGACGCACTGTACAGTACATACAGAACTTGTGTAAGGACCCAACTCCTGAAATCCGATACCATACCGTATATAGCCACAATGACCAGTTGCTTTGTACGGGATGAATAAATGAGTGCAAGTATTGACCTTTCACAGACCCCCTCCCCCCCCCCCCCCCATTTCCACATAAACACCAACACACGTAAACACAACACATCCAAGAAAATTTAGCTAAAACAGAACAAACGTCTAACCAACCTTCTTCAATTTACCGGATTGGAGATCAAGATAACAGGCATTACTCGGCCACAAAACTAAAAAATAGAATAAAAATGAAATAAACAAAGTACATTTATTAATATAACCAGAGCTTTGTATTTATGACTCTCAATAAATTAAAACTAAGCTACCTATTGGCTAATATAGATATATTTTTATGATATATATATATATATATATATATATATATATATATATATATATATATATATATATATATATATATATGTATATATATATATATATATATATATATATATATATATATATATATATATATATATATGTCGTTTACCTCCATTGCATTAACATAAAGTCTGTTCAAAGTATCTCTTTCGAGATCCGGCTTTAGGAATCACAAATGATTTTCGAGTTGGATAGCATCATGTTTGATCTCTAGAGTAGGGCAAAATATGTCACCAAAAACAGAACTAGTATTGTTCGATATAGGTGACAAACGCCTACAGTGGAATTACGATCTTCCTTACCGGTTTCGAACCTCTGGACATACAATCAGCGTCCATAGCCTAGTGGTTAGGGTGTCCGCGTACAGAGCGGGAGGCCCGTGGTTCGAATCCCGGTGGAGGCTGAAAGTTTTTTCACTGTTCTTGATTTTCCAACTCATTACGATTTTCATTTATATATATTCATTTGCCTTTGTCGTTTACCTCCATTGCATTAACATAAAGTCTGTTCAAAGTATCTCTTTCGAGATCCGGCTTTAGGAATCACAAATGATTTTCGAGTTGGATAGCATCATGTTTGATCTCTAGAGTAGGGCAAAATATGTCACCAAAAACAGAACTAGTATTGTTCGATATAGGTGACAAACGCCTACAGTGGAATTACGATCTTCCTTACCGGTTTCGAACCTCTGGACATACAATCAGCGTCCATAGCCTAGTGGTTAGGGTGTCCGCGTACAGAGCGGGAGGCCCGTGGTTCGAATTCCGGTGGAGGCTGAAAGTTTTTTCACTGTTCTTGATTTTCCAACTCATTACGATTTTCATTTATATATATATATATATATATATATATATATATATATATATATATATATATATATATATATATATATATATATATATATATATATATAACCATTTTACCTGCAGTATTTTCATTTAGGATCACACTGACCTACCATCACTATGACATCCGCCGAACATTCCCTCATAGGAATGAGCTAAACATATCTTACACTTTAACGATTTGGAATTGTTTCAAATATTCTTAACCAAACATTATGTATCAGCATTGGTACCATAAAGCAAAACAATAAGTAACAAATATCAAAATGAAAGGAAGGATCACAGGACAAGCTGAATGGCAGTAAATATGTATTTACTTATTGTTTCCAGTCTAGTCTATTACTGACGTAGATTTTTGAATATCATTAATTATGATATATATTCTATTATCTCACCAGTCCTGTTTAATTGTTGCATATACTCAATATTATTACTATCACTAATGACGTCACAGTACTCATCTGATAATTGCCAACATTCATGTAACCCCAGTCTGTTTTTCTGGTGTTATCTTGCCCTACCCTGAATCACCCTCTGATATTAGGGAGTTTGTTTGATGCAATGCAATATAAATAAATCCATTTTAAATGTGTTATCAACAATGTATAATCGCCACAGCACAGTAGAGTAGTTTAATATCTGGTATAACAAATGTTTGTTAAATTACACAGTCTGTACCATTATACCATTATACATTGTATTGTAACATACTGTAGTGTTAGCCATACCTTGTATTGTAACATACTGTAGTGTTAGCCATACATTGTATTGTAACATACTGTAGTGTTAGCCATACATTGTATTGTAACATACTGTAGTGTTAGCCATACATTGTATTGTTACATACTGTAGAGTTAGCCATACCTTGTATTGAAACCTACTGTAGTGTAAGTCATACCTTGTATTGTAACATGTATGTGTTATTCATACTTTGTATTGTAACATACTGTAGTGTTAGCCATACCTTGTATTGTAACATACTGTAGTGTTAGCCATACATTGTATTGTAACATACTGTAGTGTTAGCCATACCTTGTATTGTACACATACTGTAGTGTTAGCCATACCTTGTATTGTAACATATTGTAGTGTTAGCCATACCTTGTATTGAAACCTACTGTAGTGTAAGTCATACCTTGTATTGTAACATGTATGTGTTATTCATACTTTGTATTGTAACATACTGTAGTGTTAGCCATACCTTGTATTTGTAACATATTGTAGTGTTAGCCATACCTTGTATAGTAACATACTTTAGTGTTAGCCATACCTTGTATTGGAACCTACTGTAGTGTAAGCCATACCTTGTATTGTAACATGTATGTGTTAGTCATACCTTGTATTGCAACCTACTGTAGTGTTAACCATATACCTTGTATTGCAACCTACTGCAGTGTTAGTCATACCTTGTATTGCAACCTATCGTAGTGTTAGCCATACCTTGTATTGTAACATACTGTAGTGTTAGCCATACCTTGTATTGGAACCTACTGTAGTGTAAGCCATACCTTGTATTGTAACATGTATGTGTTAGTCATACCTTGTATTGCAACCTACTGTAGTGTTAACCATATACCTTGTATTGCAACCTACTGCAGTGTTAGCCATACCTTGTATTGCAACCTATCGTAGTGTTAGCCATACCTTGTATTGTAACATACTGTAGTGTTAGCCATACCTTGTATTGTAACATACTGTAGTGTTAGCCATACATTGTATTGTAACATACTGTAGTGTTAGCCATACATTGTATTGTAACATACTGTAGTGTTAGCCATACATTGTATTGTTACATACTGTAGAGTTAGCCATACCTTGTATTGTACACATACTGTAGTGTTAGCCATACCTTGTATTGTAACATATTGTAGTGTTAGCCATACCTTGTATGGTAACATACTTTAGTGTTAGCCATACCTTGTATTGAAACCTACTGCAGTGTAAGTCATACCTTGTATTGTAACATGTATGTGTTATTCATACTTTGTATTGTAACATACTGTAGTGTTAGCCATACCTTGTATTTGTAACATATTGTAGTGTTAGCCATACCTTGTATTGTAACATACTGTAGTGTTAGCCATACCTTGTATTGGAACCTACTGTAGTGTAAGCCATACCTTGTATTGTAACATGTATGTGTTAGTCATACCTTGTATTGCAACCTACTGTAGTGTTAACCATATACCTTGTATTGCAACCTACTGCAGTGTTAGCCATACCTTGTATTGCAACCTATCGTAGTGTTAGCCATACCTTGTATTGTAACATACTGTAGTGTTAGCCATACCTTGTATTGTAACATACTGTAGTGTTAGCCATACCTTGTATTGTACACATACTGTAGAGTTAGCCATACCTTGTACACATACTGTAGTGTTAGCCATACCTTGTATTGTACACATACTGTAGTGTTAGCCATACCTTGTTTTGTAACATTCTGTTAGTCATGCCTTGTATTGTAACATAATGTAGTGTTAGCCATACCTTACCTGGAACATACTGTAGTGTTAGCCATACCTTGTACACACATAGCCATACCTTGTACATTCTTTCTCTTTAATTCTTCTGGGATTTTCTCTGGTCTGATAGATGCAGGTAGTGTGCAGTTAGTAAACCTGTGATATAAAAATAAATATATCAAATGATCGTGTGTTTGTCTTGAAGTACTGGCAGCCAGCTGACCTCATTACAGCCATGTAACCTAATAATAAACAGAGAATACCTCATTATATTGTATCAAAAAAATGCAAATATTTGCAATTAAGACAACAGGGTTCTATTGAATATACCAACGCATACAATACAATATTGTAATTACTGCATGTTAATGCTTGCACGAAATGGCACCTTCTTACTTGTCTGAGTTGATCACACCTCGAGAGCACCCTTCGCCCTAAGCCTATTACTCTCGTTCTAGGCAGCACGAATAACAAAAAGCACTATGGGCCCGCAGCTTTTTCTGTCGCTGCACCTGATCTATGGAACGGGATTCCTTCCAAAATTCGCATAATCACAGACTTCACCTCCTTTAAATCACGCCTAAAAACGGATCTCTTTCATTATAATCTTGAACAACACGCACTTCGTCTACATATCACAATGTCCATTGTATCCTTTATATATGACCTGTCAATCATATTGTAATACGTCACGTGGTTGAACACCTGTACAGCTAAAGTACATATTTTGTTTGGTTACCGTGAATGCATCAAACAAATGTAGCGCTGAAGGTCACCTTGACAATCGGTAAACCGGTACCTCTGGTTTACTACAATGTTAGGCAACAAATAACAATGTAGTTTTCTTTCATTTAATTATTTAAAACAAATAAAACCGTCTTGTTTAGTTGTTAAGGTTTTTCTTCATACATATTTTAACACTCAACATGACTGTATCTTAGGTCATAAATTCCTAAAAACTCCTTACTCCGATGTTCGGAGTTTAATTGGCTTTTGATTTTAAATGTTCATCAAGGAACAACACAATTTACGATTGAAACCAAAATTGTGTGCACGATTTACGCAATGACTCACTGATTTTATTGGCAATCAACTAGTTATAAGTAATGGTGACTTCTTGGAGTCAAAATATATCGTTGACATTTCGCTGAATTATTTAGGGTGATATGTTTTTAAGGATTTTTTCTCTTGCAATTGCCTCTAAACGTTGTTGGGAAATGTCATGTATAAAATGTGTAAAGAAGAAAAACAGCCGGTTGCCAACGCTACTTTTATTTTCACTTATATTTGTCATAATTTACGCCATGTTTGAATTGAAACTAGGCGTGGTATATGATACTACGGTATATATCGCGATATCTGTTTGAAGAATTTACTGCACTCCACTCATACGTATCTCTATTCTAAAGATACACTCTCTAATCAGCCTGGCTAACAAAACATTTTGCGGAAATCCAAGCATTTTTATACAAGGACAATCTCGTATAGCAACAGTCTTACTGGAAGTTCAATCCCCCCCCCCCCCCTCGGCCGCGATACAAAATATTTAACAAAATAAAGCTTTCTAAACAAGCCTATGTTATTGATTGCATTTAGATGACCTTGAACTTCCAATTTACCCAGCCAAACCAACCTGTTCCTGTATGACGGCATCTTTGATGCTATTTGTTGTCTATTACCTTTTGTCGGTTCCTTTGATTACATTATTAAATTATTGAATAATTTCTTAAATCTTTTGTAATTATCACAGACTTTCCTCTCCTCATATTCATTCTATCTGTAAGTTACTTACCAAAGTTTCCTGAATTTCTTAGACGGCAGTACACAGTTCAATAATCCTACAAAGTCTTCCTCCGTAAGTTCTGGTTTTTCTCTTCCTGCATTCACCAATAACGTCTCCAGTGATGAGAGGCTTGGTAGAGCAATACCGGACCGGAGGATGATGTTATTGTTGTCAACCTTACTGAAGGACCACTCCAGCCTTAGATCAGATATTGGTATCTGAAGAAAGATGGATAAAAGATTAAACTGTATTTTAGCTGCATGACCTCATTAACAGTAAATATTATTGACCGTACTTACCATCATTAACAGGGTATTATCCCAGCAAACACAAAACATTATCATAACATTTTGAAAAGAGCCTCTAAAATATGTTTTTATAACGTTAAATGTGGTGTTATAAAAATATCGGAATAACGTTATTATGAGATTTTAATGTTATATTAATGTTTTAAGGAAAAAATGTTTTGAAATAATAGCCTGAAAATGTTTTCGTGACATATTTATTACACCACAAATAACGTTATCAAAACAAAAGACGAAACGTTTTAATAACGTTTTAAAAACGTTTTTGTGTTTGCTGGGTTATAGCTTATATAGAATTCCAAAGAAAAGCAATACTAATGCCCCCGGTCCCTCCCGAAAAGGACTGCGAAATTATTTTAGAAAGAAAAATCTACAAACTATAATGAAAAAAGTCTGCTTTCCCTAGAAATATATACAAATAGCCTCAAGTATGTATTAAAACAAGTGATTGTTGATCTCGACTTCAGTCATTTAGGCTAAGTTATTGTCATCTGCCATACAAACCGACCCCCCCCCCCCCTCCCCTCGCCCTTTTGAGGCAAACTCGACATAACAACACTTCTGCCGGCTGGGTGATGACAATGTAAGTGGTAATAAACATATTCGCTATACCTAGCAACTGATATCAATGATTAGTAGCAAGTAAATTAAATCAGGCGCTTTAATATTTTTTTCATCAAAGCTTGGTCTTTAAACACAAACTTATCTACCAGTCTTGAAAAATAACATGCTAACAAATAACTTACAAAATTGTAAAAAAAAAATGTATTTGTGAAAGTTAAACTATCACGTCTGTACACTCACCGATCATCACACTAGTAAAAGTGCAGTTGTAATGCCTACACAATGTAACCACACGATCGTACTTTCCCTTCCGGCATATCTCAATTGTCTACTTATCTGTACCACTCTTGCATGACAACATATATAGTCAAGGTAAGTTAGAAAATATTATGTTGGTAGTACATGACAGGCCTCGTTGCAAAAATGAAAGTTTCTATTGTTTTTACCCGTTTCTTGATCCCTAATATGTACTGTTTATAACGCCTCGACCTATATACAGTAAACAGTAAGAAAGAACCTCCCGTCCCGACACATACAGAGTAAACACGACTGACACTCGGTGGATACCGCTAACAAGCAACGTCACGTAAACGCTATTTCATATAAGGGATTGTGCAACACATTCCACACATATAAATCTGTCTATGCAATGTTTGTTGTAGGCTAATTCTAATTCTTTGTCGTGTCTACTCTAAAGCAGTAGTACAGCCAGGCCTATTATACATTACGTTACAGCATTATCCACCTCCTCACCCCCCCCCCCCCCTCCTTCGCTCTGAACAAACTCTCCATAACAAACACACAATAACTGTCACGGCTGGGAGATATCTATACCTGATAATATAACCCATTCGCTACACGTTATAAGGTGATTACAGCTGATGTAAATGGTTTATAACATGCACAAAGTATTTTTTATTTAATTCCCTGCATATTTCGAGCGACGAACATTCATATTTACCAATCGTGCACGATAACATGGTAAGAGATAAAATATTATGATGATATTACATGATAGTTGCAAAATGAATGTTTCTATTATTATTATTTCCCGTTTCTCGTTCCCTACCCTGTACACTCATCGATCATGACATTAGCATTAGCGTGGTTAATCATGCCTTAACCTACATGCAGTAGTCGCAAGAATGAACTTTTATTCCCGACGCAAGCAGAGTAAATACAACCGACACACGCCCTTATGTACCGCTTACATGCTACCGTCACGTAAACTCTAGTCAGACACTAGTTTATATTATATTTTGTTTTCTATAATTGTAAAACAAATTTCATGCATATGATATTCTCTCAACAATGTTTGTTGTAGGCTCATTCTTTGCCGTGTCTAAAGTAGTAGCCCACTGTGCAGCTGCAAATGTTACAATATGTTACAGCATCATAACTGCTACAGTAAATATATTTGCTAAAGTGAGCGACATTATCTTAATCCAGCACCACTACCACTCTCAATGTGACCGCACATTTAAATCATATCCATTATCACTCCCAGTAGCAGGATTAACTCGGCTATTGGAATGTCTGATTGTATTAGGGCTTACTGATATGCTACTCGGTCTCTTTACGTACGGATTAGTGTCGAATTAATAACTATTATAAAAACAGTTATATTCCTTAACGCAAGCTATTTAAATTAGTATACAGCCATGTTTTACGGCCAGTGGTAAAGTCCTAGCCTATCTTGACAGAAATAAACAAACCTGTTACTAGTAGCATGGACACTTCGAAGTTCGGACACCTAAGCCTTAAAACACCCCAAAACTATATCTTCTGGTATAAATCACCTGAACATATACTTGATATGGTGGGAGAAGTGTGTTATATTACGATACACGGCCAAAATTTCTTTCCTGCAAACTGTTTTCACGTTGTATTCCAAGAAAATTCTTCGTGATTGTGGAACTGGTATTTCTTTGCTAGAGTATTGCGAAGTTCGGACACCCGGTCCCACAGTGTGGCGCTGGTGATAAAATTGGTGGCGCAGTTGCTCTTTCAGTAATTATAACAGACTTCATAGATCTCCGTCATTTTATTGACAACTATGTAAGTACTTACTTGCACACGGGTCATTTTGGAGAGAAAATAACTGTAGCTTTGTCCTTTTTGGTGAAATTTGGCTATTCCTGTAGGTTGTCATGGTGAAATTTCTTAGGGCTGTCCGAACTTAGCAGTGTTCCGAACTTCGCAATACTGACTTATACTAGGTCTAGACTAACCATCCATAATTCGTCTACATAATTTGCAGTACTGTAATCAAGCTTACCTGGCTTAAAAGCAAGATTGTTTTGGTAGGGTTATATCCTAAAGCGGTGATAAACTTATAGGCCTAGGCCTAGTAGACTTGGCATATCCTAACTGCGTATACATTCCAAATAAAAGCTGCGTTTTTAAAACAGTCAAAACACCGTTATATTGTAATGGTCGATGCGTGCATTTGACGCGGCAGGCTGAATGGGCCTCATTGAAGGTAGCAGCCACTAACAGCAGCCACTAAGAGAAAAGGACAGTAAGACATTACACACAGTTCTACCACTGCGGTCGTGTGTGTGTTTGTAATAACTGACGCTGCGGTCGTGTGTGTTGTTCAATTAGTGCATAAATAAGAAGGTAGTTTTTCTTCAAAATCAATTAAGTTTAGTTATGGAACCTATTGAGATGTCCGGTTAGCACCACATTAAAGTAAAAAGGTTTTTCTTTTACGTGGTATATCTCTACTATCGGAAACAAAACCGATCTTGAACAAAAGTGGCCTTAAACTTTTAATCAACCCCGATACGAACATCTCTTAACGCGCTGTATATACGTAATGTGTAATGATCCCCCAAAAAATTGTTTAATTTTATTTTTATTTTAAATCGATTAATCTTAGATATGAAGCCTATATTGAGATGTCCGGTTAGCACCACATTCAGAATTATACCACATGAAAGAGCAACATCACATCTCTCTTATGGTGCAATTTTTGGCATTTTACAGTATGCATAGCGTTAATTATTATCGTATTAAAATAGGTAAGACAAAGAAAACAGTCTTGTTATTGTCCGCAAATTTAGCTGCCCTTAGTGGCTGCTGGGGATCCACTTTTTTCCGTCACAGCGTACCCAGCGCTGGCTCGTCACAGTGTACAAACATCAGTGGCCAACGGCTTGTGACGTCGATGTATACACTATTGGCTGCTGTTAGTGGCTGCTCTTAATGGCTGCTACGTTCAAACAGGTGCTTTTTTTTTAAGGAATAGTAAGTAATACAAACAGGTGCTGAATGGCTGAATTACCAACACCTGCGTACATTACTGTAGTAGTTGTTATGCTTCAATTGAACAGGTGTTATATATAAGCTGTGAATAGTCTACTGAGCGGTGAATAGGTTATCGTAACTTGTCCGAGTTAACCTTTTGAGAACGAAATATTTATGAATAATGTAATATTGAATTAAGATAATCATTGAGAAAGGTAAACTACGAATGCTGGTGACAGGATGTAACATCTACTAGAGATGAAAGCCGTATACTGTGTAGCAGATCCGATCAATTCAAACATAACAACAGTGTTTGGATCGAGGTAACAGTTAATATTTTATGGGGGCACACTCCCAAAATTTGTCTAAGAGATTGACCGGAAATTTTAATATTTTAAACTAGATAGTGTGCGTCTCTGTTTGTTTCCAGCTATTTCTACCCCTCGTTATGTATGACATTGATTGGTTTACAGACTCAGATAACAGAAAGAGGTCAATCTAACCATGGTAGCAACTGAACAGAGCAAATACCCTAAAAGTTGTGTTTCGTTTACATTATACATTATAGTTATAGGATTAATGTAATATTACCTTTAGTTCTAATTTGACATTTAAAGTATACCCTGTTTTTGAGAGAGTCATTTCTGTTATGTAAACTGCATCACTCTTTTTAAATATGAATAGACAGAAAATTCAATGAATAATTGTCCGCTATTTTCTTATCCTAGAATTTGTGGTAAAGAATCCTTTGTGCATCAATCAATAGTTGTAGGGACGTTTTTATGTAGTGTGGTTAGCCACAAATCCCACTGAATCTTGAATTGTGCTTTTTGAATCCCTGGAAGGAAGAGGAAAATGGTTGCATCGGAGTAATGTGTGGCTGACCATACCAGTGAAGACTACTTTAACTGTTATGTTCGTCAATAATTATTTCAGAAAGAACTGTAGTACTTTGTATACCGCCCTCCTTAAATGACAAGCTACGTAACACGAATGACCAAGCAGAGTATTGCTTACTACACATTACTTACGATTTGTCCACGGGAGAATACTGAGGTTCACTTTCTTATACATTTAGTAAGTTCAATATAGAAATTACAATGTGTAGGAACACAAAAGAAGCTCGGTTGATCATAATACGTAAGGACAACAATATAACAAAAGTGACAGAAAAAAACAAAGGAGACAATACCAATAGGAAAGAGAAAGAGAGAAAAGTAAGCAGCCTGTAATTATACAAAGAGTTATTATTAAGCAGTCTTTACCGAAGCTTTTGACATTTGATATGAGAGCAGCAGAGTTTTATCCTGCAGTACGTATATACTTTATGTTGTGCTGAGAGGGGATAAGCCTATTTTGAGGTTACATATAGACAGTGTTGCGCGGGAACGAGTACATATTAAGAGTACGTATAGTACAGTGAAAAAAAAATATATATATATAAAAAAAAAAAAAAAAAAAAAAAAAAAAAATATATATATATATATATATATATATATATATATATATATATATATATATATATATATATATATATATATATATAAATGAAAATCGTAATGAGTTGGAAAATCAAGAACAGTGAAAAAACTTTCAGCCTCCACCGGGATTCGAACCACATATATATATATATATATATATATATATATATATATATATATATATATATATATATATATATATATATATATATATATATATATATATATATATATATATATATATATATATATATATATATATATATATATATATATATATATATATATATATATATATATATATATATATATATATATATATATATATATATATATATATATATATATATATGTTCAAGGGAATTGGAATGGAGTCACATACTGGGTAAAACATGAAAACAACAACTTGATAGCCATAGATGTCAAAGAAAGTTTTTAAGTTGGCAAAGATCAGTAACGAATGATGATGAAACAGTGTTTATGTAAATTAGACGAATGACTCTTTTCTGTTAGACGAATAAAGGTTAACTCTAACTGTGTTATTAGGGGCCTATCAATTTTCGAGGCAAAATATCAGTATGTTTTTATCTTTCTTCTTTCTTGGAGAATATAACAAAGTGCGAGTTAATTACACAATTACGGAGACGAAAGAAACAACCTTCCATAGATATCTTAAGGCAGGCAAATGGATTATCAATGAATTGAGTTAGACGGGTAACATGTAATTCAGTCATAACTTACTTATAGCGACACAGCAAGCAGATTGCATTATATAACAAACACGAACCGTAAATAATACTGTAATATGCTAAAAGTGCCAACAAGTGACGAATTCTAAACAATCTACATACTATGTTACAATCATTATAACATTTTATTTATATTTATACTACATTATATTGCACCGGTAGTATGCATAAGGGAAATCATTACTACTTTATTATGGTGGGGTTTGTAGTTAGATTGTAGCTGATATCATAGAAATGAGGTATATAAGGAAGTTCGTCAAGAATTAAAGAAAAAGACAATAATAAATCATATAATAGTAACGAATGCGTATCCTCTATAATACTTACGTCATGACTTGATGCTATCTGTAGCAGCTGTACGGTAGACCTCTGTAGTAACTTGCTATCATCTCTTCCGATGAAAACCTTCTCAGCACAGAGCTCTGTAACAGTCTTCCTGATCTCCTCAATGTCTCCATTTTGTTCCAAGATGCAGAGGATTGCAAACTTATCACAACCCTTTCTCTTTTTCAAATATTTGATGATGTTGCGAGCAGCTGAACGGCTTAGTCCACATGCGAATCGAAAGACATACTGGAGGTCTAATGGATCCATCTTACCCAGAGTTTGTTCTAATTCAGCTGAATTCTTCACACTAGCAGCGATATCCGCGACCCTAAATGATGCAAACCACTCACAGAATAGTTTATGGTAGAAGCTTACTTCAATCTTGGTATTAATGCTATCACCAGGAGTGTCTCCATCGGAAATATCAACGACCTTTTCCTCTACTAAAATACCAACACGGATATAGTGATCATAAAATGCTTGACCAACTCGTTTACAGAACGCTTCTTTTTCCCACACAATCTGTTGATTCTCTCTATTGAGAGCTTCAAATGCTATTTTATCAAGTTCACCGTGTTTAGACTCAAACTCCACTTCATAGGTAGTAACGTTACATTCCGCTGCCTTGTTTCTGGCGTGACTGTGAAAACATTTCATCATGTAGATGAAAAACTCCGTAACAGACTTAAATTTCTGGAAGTCTTTTCTTTCATCAGTCATGTGAGCGAACGTAACGAAGAACAGAGGAACTTGGCAGAGATCGTCAAGAATTGGATTTCCTTTCAAACCTTGTTTAATTTTATCAAAAGCCTTTTCATTTTTGTCTCCAGTGATGGCTTTGCGAATGTACTGATCACGCGCAGTTTCATCAAAACCTTTTAACTTGACTCGTTTAGTTTTTGACTTGTCAAAGTCTTTTGGTAGATACCTGGTCGTCAAGGTTACTTCAAATTTACGAAACTTCTCTAATCTGACGATTTGATCGACGTCACTTCCTGTGGTTTGATCTCTTTCAGGATACTCGTCATAACCATCCAGGAGAACTTTAACTCTATGGCAGCCTTTTAGAATAGCTCTTATGTCAGATTGTTTCACACGGTGCTCGTTTGGTAGTAGAAAAATTTTGATCGCTCTGTAAATGGACTTCACGTTACCCAGCTGTCTCAGTCGGAGAAGAATTAACACATCTGCATCAGAGAAAGGGGATTCTTTCACACCGTTACACCAGTCATAGGCTAACTGAAGGGTAAGGGTTGATTTTCCGTACCCTGGTTCACCCTCTATAATACGACGTACTGATTTAATACGCGGATCAGTGAAAATATGATTATATGACGCCAAACGTTCCCATGATCCTTCAGTGGAGAAAGGGGTTCGTCTCTCGATGAAACCCTCAATGCTGCCCTCAACAAATACCTTATCTACACAGTAGAGTCTATCTTTGATATAAGGGATTGGTTGAACTGCGTCATATCGTTTCTTGTACGTCGACTTCAGTTCTGTGAGAAGGATTTCTTTCTTTTCTGAATAAAATGGAATTACACAGTAGACAATTATTGCATTCGTCAGGTACGTTATTAACACTACGATCGATATCCAAAGACTTCATCCTAAAGTATAATTTGCTTTACAGACATAATAATGTATCCCCCTCCCCCCCCCAACCCACCCCCTGCTCCACGTTTAACCCCTAATTCGCCTGACAAATAAACTTATGACGTGATAATTGAGAGGAAGTGACATTTGTTATCCTTTACAGAGATAGTTAATTCTCCAGATTCATGTATAATTCTGCTATTATCTAATATTTTGAAGAACATACCAACAATTTGAAGGACAACAAAACCAGTGAGTGGTTTCAAATTTCTTCGTGTGTGAATTTTTTCAATCTCGTATGATTACTACGGAAATTGAAAAGCTGAATCAAGTTGGCAGAGTTAAATGAACAATTAAGAAAGGCGATGGATACTTCAAATAATGCGACTGACTGAAAAATACGAAGAAGTATTCAGTTTGTTTTTTAGAGAAAGACTGTATCAGAACGAGAATATACGGACCTTCCAAAGTCAGTGGTGGTTGTGTTGATGTCTCAGCTCTTACATGACTGGATTGGTTTGATCTGGTAGGCTGACTGTTCCGATCCATACTTCCATTGTCACCTCGGAATTATTAAAAGAAGATACTCTCTTGATGTGCTTGTCGTCTTTCAAATATAACAGCGGCGTCTACACCCCCCATATCATTCGCACAACTTGTGCACCGTGAACTGTCTGTTAACGATGTCAAATAAAGATGAAAATCATGTTAGAGGGAAAAGAAAAACAAACGTTAACTAAATCCTGAAACCTAGAGTAGTGTCTACTCATTATGCAGATATAAAGTAATGTATACAGCCACCTACCGATATATGGCTTTCTAGTCACTTCGCCCAACAACCATTTCGCCCAACTGCCATTTCGCCCAACCAGCCTGGTCATTTCGCCCAACCAGCCTGGTCATTTCGCCCAACTAGCATGGTCATTTCGCCCAACCATCATAGTCATTTCGCCCAACCAGCATGGTCATTTCGCCCAACCGTGTTGGTCATTTCGCCCAACCTTGATTTTACTAATATTCAGTCAGAATAATATTACTTTTTCTATTCCACTAGTTCAATTTGATTTATTTTGGGTTAGGTTACTTCGTAATAGGTAAATAAAGTGAGGTTCGCTCGATATCGATCGAAGTCTGAGCAGTTATTTCGGGTATAATGGGAGGATTACACTACTTTAGGCGTTTACGCATACAATGGAAGTTAGACTATTATACAAACAAATGGGAATCGGTGTGGAATAATATAACCGTTTCTATTTCACTAGTTCAATTTGATTTATTTTGGGTTATATTATTGGAAGTTATATTATGATTATATGTTTGTTCAAAGAAAAAAAAATATCGTTATCGCAGTGTATTAGCAGTGTAATAATGATTTATAGTAGATAGCTGAACGTTTACTATCAAACCTATCAAACCTAACCCCTAAAACACTGATCCATCCTCAAGATTCCTTAATATTCTGTTCGTATCCTGTAACGTTAAAAATTCCCGAACGTTTCCTTGCTAAAGTTATACAAAGTAAAGGACTTCAAGTTTCCTTAATATTCCTTAATATTCGAACGTTTACTATCAAACCTAACCCCTAACACACTGATCCATTCTCAAGTTTCCTTAATATTCGGTTCATATCCTGTAACGTTAACAATTCCCGAACGTTTCCTTTTGAAGTATCATATTTAATCAAGGTTGGGCGAAATGACCAGGCTGGTTGGGCGAAATGACCAGGCTGGTTGGGCGAAATGACCAGGCTGGTTGGGCGAAATGACCAGGCTGGTTGGGCGAAATGACCAGGCAGGTTGGGCGAAATGGTAAGGTTGGGCGAAATGGCAGTTGGGCGAAATGGCTGTTGGGCGAAGTGTCCTGCTTCCGATATATGCATTAGATCGCTGTCACTCGAAGAGGGGTCGCGACCTTTTTTAGAATCGCTAAAACATGAGAGAAGGCCGCCAAAAACTCCGGAAGTAAGCAGTGGAAATATTAGGAACATAAATTTCTTTCACCACTATGCAAAGTTTGTTCCTGCCGTACACCCATTCCTGTCCATCACTGTCGCCAGTTGACGAAGAAGAAAATGGGGTCAACAAGCAAAACCGCTTTAAACCAGACCACTAGATTACACGTAGTTGTGGAATATACAAACGTTGCCCTCTTATGATACAACTATAGTAAATTCTTCGTGAATGGTGTTTGCGATGAGATTGCAATATCTTTGAATCGTGTAGTATAAAACGTTTCATTGCTGACATAACACGAACTATATCGATGAGCAAAATGCTGCCTCTAAATGTAGTCCCACATGACTAATCATTTTTTAAGTACTGTGATATTAAAATTAATTAGTATGAGACTGAAATATTCAATACAAGATACACATGCTGACATACGACTGGCTTGATATTGACGCGATTTAACTGCAAGCATATACATGGATTGCTGCAACACAAGCGCGACTCGTCGATTATCATTAAGTAAACGGTTTATGCCATCTCAGAGTAAACGGTCGTATGTGGTGTATGACTTTATCACCAATGTAAAGCAGAGACAGGTGCTTTATCAGCAAAATAAACAACAAAGTCCAACAAAAAAACGAAAATAGCCATTGATGTAAATAAAACATATTACCCAAGATGGTTAAACAAACACTCATTTTTATAAGATCAGTAGAATATATTAAAGAACCACAAGGTTCCACAAAAAAGAAACTACCAAGTGATGTCAACACGTTTATACAGTAACAGATCTTCTGATATAACGATGTGTCAAGTGCGCATGTCTCGTCCTTTTAATATCTCGTGTTCTTCCTCGCTTGAACATTCTGCCAACATTTTCTTTGCTTTTATTTCCATATTCTTGGCCATGTTACGTCGAAAGTTGAAGACTATGTTGAGTTCAATATGTGATTATCTTCTGAGAAATGTACATGCATATAGTGTACAGTTTTAAACTGATATTATCCTATAGGCGATTCTCTAAATCTCCCTGTCCATCTTTCGAAAGCACAGTAACAATACAAACATCGATGTCCTCTGGTTGGTCATATCCTCTGATGGGTGTAGATGATTTGAATTTCCTAAGTCACATACATGCTATAGACAGATGCTGCTAAGTTAAATCCAAGTAGGAATTTGTTCCCTGATTCTCTTATCAAAACACAAACATTATATACTTGATATCAAACATAATATTATTATAATGTACTTCATATAAAAATGACCCAGGAGCCTAGGAACAAAACAAATCGACTAGAGTTATCAACTCTCAGCACCAGTCCCTTTACATCCAGCTGACTGTGACCAAATGTGTATCGCAATCCTTTTTGAAAGGGAATATATCTTAGCCAAAACGGCGACTCATCTACTAGGTACTACACACGTATCGGAACAATACTAACTTCACATCCAAGAAAAATGTAACCACGAATATCAAATATGGGATGTGATACGCTTAAGTCGAATCATGAAAATAACAGATAAAGAACATTAAATGAACAAGTGTCTAATAACCAATGTTCAAGCAACAAGCTTAAAATGTGTAACCTTTTACTTATATACGAAATATCTCACCGTATACATGTTTAAAATTCAACCACATGGAATTATCGTGCCAGGACCAGAGGGGCATGTTGAATATTTATAACGACATGGTTTATACAACGTCAGGGTACAAGTTCATATCATTCCAAGTTAAAGGTTATGGATAAAGTATATACGATTTTATCAGCAGTGCTAGCACAAGCAGGAGCTGTATCAGCAAAATAAACAACACGGTCCAACAAATATGAAACTACCCAAATGTGTGAATAATTACATGTTACGCTATATCGCACACCATATTTGCCGACAGATCTACTGGCATCTAATTAAATGATGTTTCATGTGCGCATGTGTCGTAAAGCCCAACTCCACTCCCCTTACATTAAAATTGTGCCGGTGCATATGATTATGATGCTGTTATGTCGAATGTGTATCACGATTCCCTCAGAAAGGGAATATATCTTAGCCATTAGTGATCGTGATTACCATGTCGATCAATGGAATGCTAACATAATGACTGGTCTACCTCATGACTGTGGATAAGCCAGTTCAGACGTACACATGTGCTTGATTTCATGTGCGTCAATAGTTTACAATAGGATATTGCCCGAGCTTATAATATCGACTATGACTAACATGTTTATCCATGTAATGTTTGTATCATGAGTTATCTACTTTGTGTATGTGAATAAAGTTTAAAGTTGATAATGCACATATACATATATGATATCCGTCTGATCAGCTTGTGGGGAATACTTCATCAGGTATAACACAAACCTCAGTAACAAACAGTGCAATAATGTAGCGATGATGCCAGGCAAAGTCAGTTTGTCGTGCTTTGTACACCTAACTTGCTAGATGTATGGTTAAATGTGCATGATAACTAAAAGCAAGCCTTACTGCATATGACTAAATTTGTCAGAATGATAAAAAAATGTAATTTTGGATTAGTTAGAACTGCGCTTGTCAAATCCTTGTATATTAATAACTAGATAACGATTTGTTTACAGCAATCATACTGCATATGTATATACTATCGTTTCGCCAATTAATATGTAAAGTCAGTCTGATAAATGAATAGAACATGTTTGACATACTTAAACACCCAGTCACTGATAGTCGTAAGTCATTAAGTTATTTATTCTACATTTACATAATTTAATTACTAACTAAGGTCAGGGAGTAGCACATTCTATAGTTTAACCTTATGCTTGGCTAATAACTAATCATGAATAAGGACACTGCCCAAGACACATGAGGACAAATTGCTATTTACACTGTTAGTAACGAAACATTACACGTATAATGTATAGGCATACACGCAGTAGTAGCTTGAATGTTTTCACATGAGTTTGATATCAAGAAACTTACCGATAGCGTGGAATTCATTCGTCTGTAATGGATGTTATTTACGTCCCATGGGAGTGAGATAACATAATGTTCCTTAAAAATAAGACTGCACTATATAGCTGCATCCAACTGATTAAGTTGAATACTCTGCAACTACTGATGGACACTGGCTGGTACAATGAAGATAGTTAATCTAGTGTATACACATGCAATCTATTCATATTTACTTAATCTCTTTGCGATAGTTGATGGAATTGCTGGCGCAAAGTCCAATTATTTTCAAGTATCTTCTTGCGTTGACATTATTAAGTTGTTGCCATACAATATGCTTTGAAATTCGATTTGTAAAGAATGATGTATTGCACGCTATCTTGATAGCCTGATCATGTGTTAAAGGTCAATCATATAACAAGGCTCAGTATTTAATGTTAGTACAGTAACTGAGTGTAACTGAGTTTCCAGATTCTGAAAGTCATTTACCAAACGTTTTCTAATACTAAATAAATAAAGATCAACACACCAGATCAATCACGACTTCACGACCGGTTTCTTCCTTTTGGGACTCATTAAAAGAAGGTGGGAATCGAACCCTGGACCTCATAATGATGAAATCATTTCTATAATTAGGGATTATGACCAATATAAACGTGTTGCTCAAAAATATGGAAAGTCTAGTGACTGGGACTTTTTTCATCATCTCAAAAATAAAACTAATAATCTAATTAAACAAGCCAAAAAGTCATACTAAACTGATACCTTTGAACAAAATAAGGGTAATAGCAAGCAGATGTGAAAGACAATTTAAATTTATTCTTCCAACAAATGATGAAGCTACTGTTTATAAGATTTTAATCAATGGCAAAGAAGTTGAGACTCCGAGTGGGATGGTTTATGCTTTCAAATTTCTTTTTCACAGTGATTGGTAATACACTAGCCCGGAAGTTTGTAAATGGTGGTGTCGGGAAGTTAAAGTATGTTGACGAGTCTTTAAAGTTTATTGAAATTAGTGAGAATTTTGTCTACAAACAACTCGCAAATCTTCATATTGGTAAATCTTCTGGTATTGATGGCATAAGTGCTGGACATTTAAAACAGGAAGTTATCAAATTTCCAAAAAAACAATTGCCTTTATTCTTTATCTTTACTATTTGTAGAGCATCCATTCCTGCTGAGTGGAAACAGGCAGTTGTTTCCCCTATTTTTAAAGATGGGCTGAGAACAGATTGTGGTAACTATAGGCCCATCTCAGTTTTGCCTGTTATTACTAAAAATCTTGAGAAAGCTATTCATGCACAAGTTTATGGTCATCTTCAAAACAATGGGTTTCTAAGTTCGGCACAATCTGGATTCAGACAACAACATTCTACCTTTGCCGCTATTATTGGCGTTACTGACTACATTCTTGATAATAGGGACAAGGGTCAGATCACTGGTGCTGTGTTTTTGGACCTAAAAAGGCCTATCTGCAGTCAACCATGAGATGCTTCTGCATAAATTATCTTGTTATGGGATACGGGATAATGAGCTGGCCTGGTTCTCTAATTATTTGTCAAATAGAGAACAAACTACTATTATTGGTGGGATTAAATCTGATGCAGGACCTGTTACAAATGGCGTACCCAGGGATTAAGTAAACTCGTATTTATCATTTTATTAATGACCTTCCTACTGTAGTTTCGAATTGCAAGGTTTTTCTTTATGCCGATGATAAATATTGTAAGGGCCACCAATTTGGACCTGGAAGCTGTTTCTGATTGGATGAACACTAATAAGCTGACACTTAATGCTGCTAAAACCAAGGTTATGACATTTGGCTATTCTCAACTTATAAAAAAAATGTTAATCCCCTCAATGTAAAGCTTGATAATGATATTCTTGAATCTCTGTATGTATTCAAATACCTTGGGATTTGGTTCGACCCGTTTCTCAAATGGGAAAAAATATTGACAAAATTACTCCAAAACTATCACAGAAACTGGGCATTCTAAAACTACTAATTCGTGTGTTGACCAGCATACAAGTAATACTAACGCTCTAACTGTATCCCATATTGATTATTGTTCTGCCGTTTTGACTACGGCGACGAACAAATGTGTTGACCGGGTTCAGATTCTTCAAAATCGTGCAGCTAGATTAGTCCTGGGGTGTGGGCTTCGGGATGTGCATGTTACAGATATTTTTGCTGAATTGAAGTGGCTAAATGTCCGTCAACGTGCATTATATTTAAGGAATATTGAAATGTATTGATGTGTCCACGGCCTTGCTCCAGGTTACCTAAATGATACTACCATTCTACTGAGAGATAGCCATTCGTACAGAACTAGATCTAGTTGCTCTAAAAAATGTTATGCTTGCTCCTGTTAGATCTGGGAATGGTAAAAAGTCCTTTCAATTTTCGGGAGGCAGGTCGTCGAACAGTTTCATATAACTACTGTACGTCTGAGTGTCTCTTACCCAGGGACTTTAGAGTATACATTTAACATGGTGAAATTGCCTTTAGAGCGGTAGTTTGAGTGTACTGCTAAAAATTAATGTTACATGAATCGCACAAACTAGGCTATAATACTTTTGTTGGGTTGAGCATTTTGGGAATGTTTCCAACAAAGTATTGTCCAAAACCTCCGGTATAACGTATCTTTAATTGTCGTGATATATGGTTGTGGTCATAACAACTCCTGGTTATTGTGTGTAAACGGTTGAAAAGGGCGGGGTTGAGGAGTTACACCATGAGGAATTGACAATAGGGTGTGGTGTAAACAGTCCCGACTGAACAAATTCACCCTACCCTCTCACGTTCGAGGTGGGAGTATTCCCCTACCACTCAGTTTCTTTTTGCGCACGTTACTACTTAGAATTACATGTGTTGCATACGTGTGATCAAGCCAAGCGATAATGGCGGGATAAGCTATTGGAGAGGCCTTTACAGCTCTGTTAGTCTCGGGGTCTATATCTACAAATCAAGGTTCATATTTACATTTTGATATTGATTGTAGTAATATATATATATATATATATATATATATATATATATATATATATATATATATATATATATATATATATATATATATATATATATATTGTAACGCTGGCCGACCGTGTCGTGTCGTGCGGGAGCGTGTGAGCGTTTGGTAACGCTGGGGCTTTGTTTTGAGACACCTGAGCCGGCTATGCGCACGTGGATCACCATATTAGGCTTTGTCCCCATGGGGAGGAACTTCCGCCAGGTGTAGCCTAGTGTTGCATTCGTGGCGGCGGTTGTTTTCTCTCCATGGTGACAGGCGCCATTGTATGCTCTCTTATCACTATGCATCTGAATGGGAGCTGTGGGGAAATCTCTTTTGAATAGTAACGAATTTACATGTATATCCTATCAATACGGTTTAGCAGTTTACATGAATGCCCCATGCATTCCAACCTATTGTTCGGGGGCATAGTTATAAGGAGGAGCGATGTGCACGTCGTTCAGTACAGAGTTGTAGTTTGAGTAGTACACAGAGTTGTAGTTTGAGTAGTGAGGTTATGTTGTTTTTAGGAGTAGGTTGTTTCGTTGGTTAGATGTTAATTTGTAGTTGTTTTAGTTCGAGGTTTTTTTTATATCGTTTGCTTTTGATACAGTCGACTGTAGCTCTGTACTCAGAGGGCTAATAAGAGATTTCCCCACAGCTTATATATATATATATATATATATATATATATATATATATATATATATATATATATATATATATATATATATATATATATATATATATATATATATATATATATATATATATATATATATATATATATATATATATATATATATATATATATATATATATATATATATATATATATATATATATATATATATATATATATATATATATATATATATATATATATATATATATAGATATATATAGATATATATAGATATATATAGATATATATAGATATATATAGATATATATAGATATATAGATAGATATATATATATAGATAGATATAGATATATATAGATATATATAGATATATATAGATATATATATATATATATATATATATATATATATATATATATATATATATATATATATATATATATATATATATATATATATATATATATATATATATATATATATATATATATATATATATATATATATATATATATATATATATATATATATATATATATATATATATATATATATATATATATATATATATATATATATATATATATATATATATATATATATATATATATATATATATATATGTGGTATGTGTGAAACTAGCGATAACACAGGACAGTTCATCGTCGATATCATCAACAGCCGGTGGTAAGTTTTTGTCAACGCAGGGATCACGATCGCAGGTGTTGCTAACATCAAGTTGTCAGCAGTTTAGTAGTGTAGTTAATTACACATGGTGGATATCACAATACGGTTTAACAAAAGGAAACTACCAAGCGATGTGTACAACTATATCTGCAGATTAACAGATCTACTTGCGTCTGACATAACTATTTGTCAATTGCCTCGTCCTATTAACATCTCGTGATCTTACTGGCTTGAACGTTCCACTAACCTTCTTGTTGCTGTTATTACCATAGTGATGGGCAGGTTACGTCTAAATTGGCAGACTAAGTTACTTACAATGTGGGATTATCTTCCGAGAAATTGCTATGTATAATACATGTTGGACTGTAAAAAAGATGTTTTGACCCCTTTAAAAAGAAAGAAACGGCCCCAAACACACAATACGCGTTCTGGACAAACTACAGGAATACCCGACAAAAATAGGCTGTTATGATACTGCAAGAACATTGGAATGAGATATTTTAAGCTGCATTTAATGATAAAGATAAGTTACGACTATAATATGCAATGGTGACTTATTGATTGCTGCAATTGTTATTTCAGTGGGTAGTTTATCTCATGATATTAATATAGAATATATCACTTTATACGGTCAAATGATCACAAAAAATTACAAGTCATGAAGATATCATAAATCAAATGGAGTACAAACACATATGGTTATATATTACATATAGTTATATATATATATATATATATATATATTTATATAAAGTGCACATTAGGTGCCCATTGCATATTGAAAAATGCTACCTTAGAGGGACAGTAACGTTAGGGGAACATATTCGTGTTCCCCTAATGTTTAAGGGTATGTTCATTCTGTTATGAGGGCTTCGGTTTACAGGTAATTAGTACCCATTGATCGTGGATGCTGCCCTCTACACCCCTTTATTTTGATTGGACGATTATACATCTGAATGGATATTTATAGCTTGGCAATTTTTGTAGTAGTATATGTGACCTGTGCAAAATTTAGCTATTAGGGACCCATCAAGATATATCTCGTTTATTTTATCGTCATATCGGTATATGTTTTACTATCGATGCTCTTTTAATGCTGGTAAAACTGACCAATGGAACTGTGACCTTGGAAGTCACAATTTCGATCCCTATCCCTTTCGGTTATACATATACTGATATCCATGTTCATAATGACGCATTTTCATTTGGTATACAAACCTTGTGACGTCATCACCGCGCAATGTCGCTAAGTGTAATGTAGAGCTCATATGTACGTATGTACAGTGTGGTAAACGTGTTGTCCGTATGGCCGCAAGTGTTCACACTGTATGCAAGCAAGAACGGTAAACCTAACTTATGTTCGCGAATCGGCGCGGTATCCATGTTGCACTATCAAAATGAGAGCCGTCGAGATTGACTTTGGAAGCCTAGGTAATACCGTAATACTTTCTTGCAATTGCTAGATATTAATTCCTTTACCTTTTTAATGCTCTATTGGCTAGCCCAGGATTAGTAATAGTGTAAAGTAGGCCTCAGTTCCCTGTGCAGCTGGCTGATTACCAATCACAATTTGTGCAAATTATAGCTCAGCTCTCACTTGTCTCACTCAGTGTAAGCCTAACATTAACAAGATCTAGCCTAAGTTACAGTAATGTTAGTTTTGCCCTAGATAGGCTAAACTTCATTTTAATAACATGACCTCTGTCCCAAAAACTCTACAAAAACATAAATAGTGATGAATGATGCTTACATAGCACCGTTTTTTGATACAAATGATACAGTAACATGGGCGTCAGCAGGTTTCAGAAAGTGGGGGGACACTATACTATCTAAGCGGAGCGCCACCATTGGTTGGCGCGTAGCGTACCAGAAAATTTTGGGTACATAAGACCCCCTAGATCGCAGGAGACGGCCTTCCTGAGTCGTTTTTAGTTACATCAGAACCAGATCTGTGAGGAGAAATTTTGTGTCACAAAACTAAATTCCGACAGAAAGTACTGGTAGAAAGATGCCGTTCTGACACCAAGGGAAACGAATTACACAGCGTCCATCTCAAACGAAATATTTTCGGTAGTTTGGTATCATATAATACCCTGCATACAGGCAGAATACTGTCTGTAGGGCCTAAAATATATGATATTACCTTCCTGGTGGGGTCTTCTCTGATTCACAGTGTAGGGCAAGGGGAATTCCATTTCTGGCGAGAAGGGGTGCTTCCACAAAACACTCTAAAACATCGTTCAAACATCGCACAAACTTTTATCAGAGGTCTCGGGCGAAGCGGGGAGGGTGAATATCGGAGGAAGGGGGATAAAGGGCCAAGCACTGTTCTAATTTCCAGTGCAATTTATTGATAATGATTCTTAAGTTAGATTCTACTTGAATCAGCTCAGCAATTGTGATAGAAAATCGCGCATATGCATGTGATTTTTTTAATAACTGCTCTGAAAAGTGGGGGGGACAAATGATATGATATCCCCTCCACTTTTGAAAGTGGGGGGGACATGTCCCCCCCCCGTCCCCCACCTGTTGACGCCCATGTACAGTAAATATACCCTAGGCCTAAGTTAAGCCTTAGCCAACAGTAGCCTATTGCTGAAGACAGGCAAGGCTGGACAATGCTTAGCCTACATTAGTAAAATGCCTTATTGTCTAGAGCTATTGTGATTTTGTTGCCCACAATTAACTTAAAATACAAAGCCAATTTTCAATTCTGCCCAAAAATTTAATTTATAACAGCTAGCCTTAACCAGGGTAGGAATTAATATTTGGCTTTAGGGGACTAGTTTGGATATAGAAAAGTTGAAACGCCCCCTTAATGTATTTAGGAGGGTTTTTTTAAGGTTTAGGGGGGCTCTTTTCCAAAGTTCAATATATGCTGTTTACAGAAATGGTTGTAAGCATTCAACAGGATAAAGTCAGCACAATTACCCTATTACTGGTGCTGCAATTTACTGTATAGCAAGTTTATTAAAAGTTTGATAGCAAAAATTTGCGAGCATTTAGCAAATAATGTCAATCCACCGAATACATGACGAAAACCAATAACCCATCAACTGAAATAGAAAACACAGGTTTACTTCCGCTGGTGACTTTTCCTAAGGCATGTATGTTTTTTTGTGTGGATAAAATCACATACTGTACCTTCCAAACAACTGCCAATTTCCAGCAAATTTAAAGTTGTAAACAAAGCTATGCAGTTTTTGTTTTGTTTTTGCAAACTGATGGTTAGGCTACATTTCCCATTGACTTAGTGTGGTTGTTAGGCTAATATTTGGTTAAAGATTGCAAGTTTAATGGATATATTTAATTTTTATTTTCAACACAACTTGAGCGAGTAAACAGATGGATAGGTAAGATTACCATGTTGACCTACTTCACCTGTGAAGTTAGGCTACCATGTGGTCTGATATTTGTGGGGATTATAGGTTATTGGCACTGAAATTGCTTAGTGGAGGCCGTAACCGCAGTAACTATGCGGAGATTGTGCGTGACCCTCCGGCACTGCTTCAAATTTTATGCGGGATTGTGAGAACTGTTTGCGCGATTCGCGATGCTACTGCAATGCCTAGCTAAAACAAAAGCATGTCACAATTAATTTTACACAGACACCTGATATAACGAGGGCGATTTTCTTAAGGGCGAATCGCCCTTCGCCCTGCTTATTTCCGACCCTGGCCTTGACATTTCACTTCCATGCTGTGCACGTAGAGGTGGGCAAATGTACGCACAAAGTTAGGAGGGGCACATTATTAGAATAATCCAGTATCATAGTGGGCTTGTTATTGAGGATTTTAAGGATTAGATCAATGATCCTAATGAAAGATAATCCACAACAATCATCTGCAAGCATTTTTCATGTTAGACCAAATAGTATTTCCTCCAAATAATTGTTCACTACATAAATAATGTGTAGAATTGGGCGAACTTTGACCCCAAGATGTCTTTTTTCCATCACAAAATTGCCCATGTGCTAGGCCGATACAGATATTCATGATTGACAAATTTGGCATCAGTTTGTCCAGTTTTAAATTGCATTTTTTTCTTTTAATAGATTATACAAACAGTCAAGGCTTATTCATCTTTCATTGTAAATCAAACAAATTCTTTTTAATGGTATGTACCTGTAAAGGTTCAAGGTTAAGGAGTACATATTTCTGCTTTCTTTAACAGGGTTAGCTAAGCTGGCCTACTGTTCCTGGGGTGGTACTCTGATAAATATGGAGGCACCTCAATCAAGGTTCCAAGTCAATGATGGGCCTAAGCCTGTTACTATAAACCAAGGATAGTTAGGACACAAGTGCTTATTAACATGCGGGAGGGGAACGGTTGACCAAAAATTAGGAGTCAGAGCTGTTTCTTTGATGAGGTGTTTGTGGTGCAATTTTCAGCAACATTTTGCTTATTTGACCTGTGGCCTCCTGACCTTTGACCCTTTAGCTAACTTTTAAAAAATTTCTGTCTTATATAGGCTACTTCATATATATGCTATATTGTGAAGTCAAAATTGACCCCCACACATACACAGACATCAAACATTTTTTTATTCCCCCACCCCAGTTGGTACTTGCCAGCCAATGGCATAAGGTTATCATAAGGTACCCCATTAAGTTCCCACTAGCCCACCAGCTTACAGTTCTATACCACAAGGGATGGAAATTAGGCTACTTGTCTGTTTACAGACCATTGGTTTGTTCAAAAACAGGTGACCCAATGGAATAAAACATCCCCCTGTCTCTAAATGTATACAAGGATGAGATAATAAAGTTACAACACAAAAAGTGACAACTATTTTAGCTCCTTGTGAGAGTTTGGTATTAAGGTGGTGATAAATTTATTAAACAGATCATGGAACATACTTCTTTCTAAAATTTTACAGGGCAGGTTGCGAATGAAGACCGAGAAGAGGCAATGGGTAAGATAAAAAATTATACTTGTAAGAGAAAGGAAACCATTTCATTGTGTTTTGGATAAAAGCTTTGTCAATTGAATGATGGAAACAAAAGGACCCAGTAATGGCGCAATTGAAAAACTTCATGTAAGAAATTTTAGAGGCTCATCCGTAAGTGTTTGTTTTGTGGATATACTATTTGGTGGCCTTAATAGCTAGGTAATAGCTAAGAAAGTGCAATCACACAACTTTTCATGTGGATTTTGCGATTATTCCTCCATGTTTTCCTCTGGGCACATGCATGCAATGGTAGACAACCTTCACTGAATCGTATTCCTCATGGAAAACAACCCCAGCCAAGTTGTAACCACCTAAAATATTATTAGTGTTTGGATGCACCATTGACCACCATAGAGTGGAGGACTGGTAGTCCTTTGGGAGGGGTGAGGGGTGATGGTTCGAATATCCTATCTAAGCCTCAGTTTCTTTGTATACTTCAAATTTCATAGAAGTTTCTCCCAGCCAGTCAGTAGTTATAATATGGTGACTCATGTATTAATGCTGTTAGTTAATTTCTTGCTGTGTCCAGCAGAACAGGAGGCTGATGTTCAACAGAGAAAAAAAAGAGCAAGAGGAGAATCCCCATCCATGACCAACAAGTCACCTGTATGTAAGTATGACAGTTTATTATACTGGATATGTAGGGGCACCAAGAATTATGGGAAGAGGGATAAATGGCAAGAATGATGTCGAAAAATATAAAATGTTATCGGATTAATCTTCAGCAAATTGAGAATAAAGTGAGACTTAAATGAGGGAAGTCAATCAGCTCCTTTACATTTTGCAGACTAGATCATTGCCTAATAAATAAAGTGATGTTATTGAAGTTTGTTATCAAGTCAGTTTAAACATAACATAACTGATTTTGTCGAAAAAAAATAGATATTAGAGGGACACAGAAAAAGTTATTAATCTTAACTGAGACAATTACCTGCACTGACCTATAATATACTGAAGTAGAACATGGTAGAACTAGATGTATTAATGTAATAACTGGTAAGGCTTATATTCCTCTAGCTATGCTGTAGATTTTGAACGCTACATAAGTAATGTTCCATGTGAGAAACAGTTATCAGCTTGACATTGTATTAAAACTTTCGTATTTTGTATCTGATTTAGCTGTTCATTACCCTCAAGACTCAAACATCTGCATTATATCCTTTATGAAATACATTTCCTACCTCGAAACAAAGAACTACAGAACTGTAGTAAACTTACCAGACCCTATAATAAAATACCTATGCTACATCATTAACCTACTCGATATCAAAAGAGGTATTAGTTAACAGTAACAACTGGCTGTTTGACTTTTGTCATGCAGTCTTACCAAAACTATAAATCAGCAATCAAATTGAAGAATATAGAGTATAACTTAATAACTAATAAATATACCCCAAATATTTATTTCTTGTACAGAAGGACTCTCATATGCATGTGGCATACAAGTCAGAACTATGTTTTCCCTAATTCCAGTTCCTTTTCTTTCTCAGGCAAATGTAATTGCATTCCAAATGAATTATACTGACAGTCTTAATCTCCCTGACACATGCAATGGTTAACAAGTGGTTACTTTACACAGTAACAGAAGGAAGATAACCCTGCAGACTTTGTGACCTCATAATGCTTGTGTTTTGTAAATTTGGTTGGATGGATCATTCAATTGATATGAATTATCATTATGAGAGCAATTGGGCAACTAAATTCAATAAGCTACAGTAATGTACTGTAATTTTACATGTAATTACTAGTTGAGTCAAGGGATGGATATAATTTGGTGCCATCAGTTCTAGTTATTACCTGGTGTCTGTTATCATTTGGTTGAATATGATAAAGTAGTTGCATGTTTTAGGAGAGATGAAAAATCTGTGACATTTGCTTCAAGATGACTATGCAGCTACTGGAATTATCAATTAGTCTTGAAGCATAGAAATTTTAAAGGCATTGAACACTCGCCCCAAACCGCGTGCGGCCATCTGAAAAAGTTAACTTTCTGTTGCTTGTAAGTGACCTTTTGTTCGTGTGACTACAAAATGCAGACAGTACAGTAATGAAATGCGATACCTTGTTATCTTTAGCTGGACCTGAGATGTCCATCGCTGTATTGGTTTTTACACTGTGCTGTGGGTATTGACCGCAGCATGAACTGACTGTACACTAGTGTCTAAATACCGATGGTAGCAAGCTGTGTGTGTGTATTTTCTGGGATCGATGGTGATGTCTAAAACACCTCATTCGAAACTAGGTCAGATTACCGGCATTAGACTTTCTTTTTGAGCGAGTCTTGACACCCTTAAACTAACAACATGCTGTCATTATCTTATTTGTATTGATTTGTGTATCCTCATCAAACTCAATTGTTTTAACGGTCTTCATTTAATTTCTTGCTGTGTCCAGCAGTGCGGAGGGCTGATGTACAACAGAGAAGAAAAAGAGCAAGAGGAGATTCCCGATCCATGACCAACAAGTCACCTGTATGTAAGTATGACAGTGTGCGAAGATCTTTATGACGGAATGTCAAAAAGTGTGTTTACAAAATGTTACAAAATCTTTAAGGAGTAACAAGTTTATGAAAATAAAGGAACTAGGATAATGGGCGGCTCAATTTTTCACACTTTCACTAGGGAGAGGTTTTTGTTTGCATCATGTTTACATGATTGCCTTGTAACTATCAAATTTGATTTAAGTTTTTTCATCGGCTGTTATGTCGTTTTCTTCACTAAGCATGTCAATTTGGCCTGCATTCAGGCAAAAGGAATATACCAATCACTGCAGTATTGGAATGGTGACAAAATGCTGATCAAATAAGAATTAATATTTACTTTTCTTCACAATACAACTTGATCGCCCTTGTGCGTGGGATCAGATCCTCCTTGCATACTCACAAGGATCGGCAGGAAGCAGCTAGGGTGAACTGATTTCAGTAGACAGGACACACTTGGTTATATATGCTCCATTAGTTTACTTTTGGGCAAGAATTAATCAGTTGCAGTTAAAGGTGGCAATTGCTCTTATTGTGCTATGGAAATCTGTTTAAAACAATAATATTGGTTATGCTTTAGTTTTTTATTTTTTATTTTGGGTAAATGCAATAATCAAATCATGTGGAAATCTGGCAAATGAGTCAAAGCAAGGAAGGACAGCTATTTTGAAAGAAACACCATTAGATGAGCTCCTTTGGCATGCAAACAGCTGGAGTTTATTTGAAAAAAAAAGTAAAATCAAGAAAAGTGTACAATTCTTTGTGGGAATCAACTCAACCAAGGAAATGTTTGCAGAAGTGCTCCCATAATAAAGAAGATGTTTTTATGCTTTGTCTACACAGATGACTTTAGGCCTTGCTTGTATAAATATTACTTGAGCATCATCATGCACCTTAGTAAGAAAGCAGACTAAATTTAGTTGGCTCTTTTTTCTGGATTTGAAATGACAGAGTAAAATTTTATTTAAGGACTGGAGACACTCTTCCAGTACCTTGTTTTTAGCAATTCGTATGTGATGAAAGGAAGGTTGTTATTGGTGCACCTTTATATAATGAAGAAAAGGTTTAATCCTATTAACAATTTATACAACTTCACATACCCTGACCAGAATAAGGTACATGGGGAGGATTCCCAAGTTTCCCAATTGCCTCTACAGCTAGTTGCTGCAGCAATCATTTCTAACACCAGACAAATTGGGTATTAGATGTTTATTGTACACATATGTTCAGACATTATGACTGCAATAGTTTCAAATCTGCTGAATATTAATGAGCATTCGCAAGACAACACTTCCTCTGGTTGCTTTACCTAGTGTTGTATGTCAGGCGTCAGGTACCTTCCATGGTGTATAACTGTATCATCAAACATGATTTCATATATAGTTCTTTCTAATTTTTGAAGTCATGTTCAAGCTCAATTAACATGGATTTCACTTTTTATTTTCCTCATTTGTTTCAGGTAGGAAATACATTAAATGGAGTGAAAGTGCTTCAAAGTGTGTGGTGGAAAATTTTGAATGTTACACCAAAGGACTTGCAGAAAAGAAGCTCCCAAGTAAGTATGCATGCCTAAGTTAAGGCCTGATTAAATTATATAATACATGTTTGCTTTATCTCATGAATATTAATGAGATCAAAACACTTAATGTTAATATCTTTAAATTGGGAAATCAGGCAACTGTAAGGTGTAATTTCTTCAAACATATTCCAATTGCAAAAGTACAGCTACCAAATGTTGGAGGTTCTTCAAACTTTGTTATGTTGACATTGGCAGATATTTGGAAACCTGCTGATATGTGCTGTACAACTGATATCAAGCATGAGGGACAAGTTTTAGCATTATTTGCAAACACAAATTTTGCTCTTGTTTCCATAGAGCTTTTTGAAAAAATCCCTATGAAACTAATCAGTGAACATCAGCAAGGAACTGTGTTTTCATTCTGGTTGTGTTCCTATCAAAAAGTACCACTGGAGTTACCTTTCATGATCCTGACCCTCATAAAATTTTATAAGCAAAACAAAATCATTTCTAATTCGTAGAGTTATTTGTTTTTCCAACTAGGTCGCAATGAGATTGAAGATTCTCTGGAGGAAGGAGCAATAGACCATATGTTTGATTGGTAGACCGTCAGAACAACAATTTTCAACGAGACTAATAAACATAGATTTAGGGAAAGGGTGAGATCAGTAGAGATGAAGATGTTATAGAATAAGTGTGTTCTAATTTTACTGTGTTGACTGTAATGGATATAATAAACACTGACCAGGGACGTAGCTAAGGCCTGATGATTAGGGGGGGGGGGGCTACTCACATGAACAATTTTTCAATTGTTCACTTTATTCCAACTGAGTATTTGGAATGAAGTGAACAATTAAACATTTTGCAGAAAGATGTTGAGTTGACCAGATACAATAAGTTGTCAATTAAACATTTTGAAGAACATTTTTCAATTGCTCTGATGGAATGAAGTGAGCAATTGAACATTTTGCGGCAAATGTCCAATTGACAAGATATGATAAGTTGTCAATGAAACAAGTTGCAGAAAAATGTCCAATTGACGAGATATGATAAGTTGTCAATTAAACATTTTGCAGAAAATTTTTCAATTGCTCAGTTAAAGCAACTGAGCAATCCAACATTTTCCTGATTTTATCTTGTTATCTAAACAGTTTACTAAATATGCCAACTTATGGGGCAAAGGTTTTCTTATGTTGATGGCACTTTAAAGCTTCTGTAGATTATCATTTGAGCATTTCATTGTATTCCATAGAGACTATATATCCTGAACTTACTTGAAGGGTCAACCCACCCAATAGCAAAATTAGTACATATATAAACCGAATTGAAGCTGGCGAACCTTGTACAGTTGTTCTATTAGGCATTTGTTTTTAGAGCATTCAGAATCATACAAAGTTTTGTACGGTGGAGTATAAGGATCGCGAGATACAATTTCTCAAAGTGGCAAGGAAAATGTGGACTGATTAAAGGTCAATTTTAACCGAAATATTTAGGTCATTCACAATCACAAGAATATATGAATAGGCCTAGGTAAATTGGAGTGCGACAGTCAGAAATTCTGATTGTCGCACTCAAATTTCCCAATGTCAGTTTTACCAAGATTGGGGGGGGGGGTTGAGACACTCCCACACCCCCTCTCTAGCAAGGTCCCTGCCACTGCAGTGTGGGCACATATGTTTAGTTCTAGTGTTATAAAAAAGTAGAGAGAAGGAAGAGAAACCTGCTAATGAAGAGCTTATGTGTTCCAACTTGATCTCATTTTCTCTATTTTCTCATAACTTGGGTAGCTAGGCTACTGAAAGTGTTCTAATTTAAACTTTAAGTGTTTACAATTGATGGGTATGCTATTTGCATTATTGAAACACAACGTAATGGTAAAAGAAAAGATACTTAGAAAGTTGTAAACAAGAATAACAAACTGAAGGAGCTTCAAAGATTAAAGGGATAAAGTCCTTGATTATTTGTTTGTTTTTTTAAGTCAAATCATGTACTATATAAGATTATTGATTGTTATATAGCATAATAAAGGTAATCTGATCCATTGAAGGAATATTCTTTGATGGTAAGGCACTTTCCATAGAGATCAAGCATACCTCTATATGTATGTTTTTAACTTTTTATGAGTGATATGAATATTAACCTGTTCAAGTTTATATTGAGTGGTATCAATGTTCAGCTGTTCAAGTGTATTAAAACAAAGACAGAAGTGAGAAGAGGCTGCAAATTAAGAGTTTGTTCCAGTTTTATGTTTACCAAATCTTGTTTAGAATTGTGTTTTATTTCTGTTCACCTGTGTAGTACATAAGGACACACGGTAGACAACAAACTTCAAGCAGAGGTTTCAAAATGAAAACAAAGGATTCAATTTTTTGTAAGTGAATACATATTTTTTTAAATGAGTGGTTAAACATCTTATATGTGCCATTTTAAATTAAAGTAATGTACAAGAGGTTACATCACTTAATAAACTCTCAGAGTTATGTGCAGTGAGCATTACCAATGTGTTGCTGATACTTAATATCATGAACTCATGTGATTCAATCTGCAAAAATCTTTACCTGCATTAGCGGGAAGAGAACAAGTTATAGCAACACCTGTGACAGTGATTTGCCAAATTAGCATTTTTTGGTGTTTTCTGCCTAAATGAGCACTTTGAATGCACAATGATAGAAGTTAATACTAAAAACAAAATTTGCCTGTTTAAAAAGGGTTCTCAGTTGACAGCCAAGTTATGAGAAGGAGGTTATGGTTGGCTGTATGTTTGATAACATAGACAAACTTAAAATACTAGGTTGAACACCAATTACATTTTCATTAATATGTTCTTATGCGAATGTACTTCTTTGCTCAAATAGTTTGATGCATAAATTGCTAGTTTGCATACAGGGAAAATGTAAATAAACAGTACCTTGTTTCGCAAAGGGAACCTCTTTGAAGTGAATGCAGAGGTCAACATGTTTAAAAGCTGTATGTAATGGTGCATTTTCACTGCAGCTTAATCAGTATTGACAGCCCAGTATCTGTTGCCTCGTGTTTATGACATGGCTAATTTTCCTTTTTTTCATCAAGATAGGTCAAGTTTTCCTTCTATAGATCTGTTCATGTGATTATTAAATGTTAGTTCACTGTTTAAAATATTTGAGAGATGTTGAGGTAGTTGTACCTTTCTTTTGCTGTATATTAAAAGCACTTCTGGTCACCTGTCTATTCTATTCTTTTTTATCTCATCCTGATAAAGCATGCTAATACTTACTAAAGATCACTCACTGATCTGCTTTAAGTCAATCATTGGTATAAACCAACACACATGCAGACAAGGATACATTGCTTGTGAGAACCTGTACACAAAGCTCTCAACAAGATACAAGCAAGCAGGTGTAGTTCCAGCAAGTAACTCAAGAATTATACCACAATTGACAATCGATTACGTAATCACAGAAACTTTTTTTTTTTTTCAATTCAGCAGATTTTCAAGCTTATTGTATTGTGTTTTGTTTTTCAAAAATACTATGTAATTTTATTGGTCATTGAAACTTCTCACGGAGCACTCACAAAGAATTCACATAAGATATGAATACTTTGCTATACTATGACTCTTGTCAACACTACTGCTAAAATCTAGTTTACTATGTATGTTTTATTCAAGATTTCAAGGCCTTATGTTTCCTTCATTGAATAACCAGCAATGTTAACAGAAAGGGATCCACACTTCTCTTGTGGTGTACTTTTGTATTATGTTCTCATTCCAAATGTTCACAAGTTGACTAGTATAGTGTACTCCTGTAAACAACACAAAATATGCATTTAACTTGTATTTTCAAGAGTGTGTATGAGTAATTGATGGCTTTGGAATGGTTCATACTATGGAGATAGTGTCAATTGCATAGTATACTCTGCACCCAGTGATCAGTTTTAATCTACATTAATTTCAAAGCTGCTGATTTTCATTTATTTTTGTTGTTCACGTGCCATAAGTTTTTTATTAAAATTAAATTAAAAATATCTTTGTGCTTGAATGTTTCCTTTCTTAGTATTTATGCTTTCTGGCTTGGATTGTGAAGTACTGTGATCATATGTATTGTGTTCCTGGTAACATTGAAAAAGGCTTAGGGAACATAGGCTGTGATGGGGGAGGGAAAGGATGTATGATTGATGAATTGCTGACCAATGTCATTGAATATGCTAGACATGGATCTTCCAACTAGCCAAATGGATTAAAGCCATATCCGTCAAGATAGTCACAAGTCTGCCCCCCACCCCCACTCACACAACAACCCCAACATTTTACTCCCTATGCACGCTAGTGGTTCAACAATAGAGCCAAGAGTTTACTGAATAAAATCCGTGGCAAAAAAACCTTCACACCCATAAATACAGCCGCCCACACCCCCACCCCCCTCACCAACAAAAGAATGCCTCTTATAATGCAACTCGTACCCTAATTTAATGTCATGTGGTGACCACAGTATGCCTGAAGTATACTGGCTTTGTAAAAGACCAAGCTAATTAGGTTTTCCTCGGTGGAAAAATCTGAGCAAGCTATGTTTGAGGTTAAAGCTACACAGATCAGAGAGGTAGAAGTGTGCCATGAACACTACAAACAGATTGCTAAGACTAGAACTTCGAAAAGGACGAGAAGGAAAGCACCGTACTTATCAAAATAGCTACTCCGAGGGAATCTGACCAACTTTTGCTAATTAAACATTGACAGCATTTTCTGATCAAGAAGAGTGTTCGACCGATAATAGGTTAGATAATCTGCATCGGGCCGATTATCAGACAATCGGTAACCGGCATCGGCAAAATCCATTGCGCTACCGATTATTTGGAACCGATTATTAAGTTCCACATCAAGGATTGTATTTTTACGCGCTTTTGATTCACCACAACTACAACGGGAGAAGTTCGATTCAGCGCTATTCATAGCCGGGGAAGGTGCGCTAATCTACCGTGAAGGGGTATCGCAAGTCTCTCACGCGAGTTTGTACTAATGCTGTTCGATATACTATCCAGTTTTAGCAGTTAACATCATACAGTATACTCGCGATAAGCTTAGAGGGACGACGTTATCATTATTTTTTTCACTTCGCTTCTTGCATCTAACGAAACCTCCTGTTATCAGGTTTAACGATTGATATGAAAGATTATTTGTTTCGAGTAAATGTAAAACCAAATCAATATACTTTTAAACCACTTTGGCCATTTCACCGTAGGTGAAAACTGGAAAGTGAGAGTGACATAACGCTTTGTTCATTGTGAGTTCTAGGCACATTAGGCTAGTCTGGTTAGAGAACTGTTGAGCTAAATAACTGTTTAGTTTGAAAATACGCCCAATTTTCTACAAATGCCATAAAATTATGCAATCAAGGCGCCAAATACTCCTAAAATTCCCTAGAAATGTTTGGCGACAGTCCTCGGTAGTTCTACTGCATTACCATTTGTGATTAATATTCTTAAGCATATTTTTGCGAAAAACCCGAAGCAACTTTTTCCCCCTGACCTAATGTACTATACGTGCTAAAATATCACCTTTGCAGTAATTAAACTCACCGACTAAAGCATGTCTGATTTCCAGCGACAACGTCAATGGGACTTTAGTGTGGTTTTCCCACGTGTAGTAATGTCAATGGAGAAGCGCAATTGACTTACTGTGTATGATCGTTTAAACAACGTTCCATCGGAAGGTTTCCCTTGCATATGGCAAAACTTGAAGCAAACGTTCGGGATTGTGTTATCTTTTTCAATAAAATATTAAAATAAAACTGCTTATCCACTAAAGGTAATAGGCATCGGCCCGATTGTCACAGAAACTAATCGGTACTAGGTAAAGCTGATTATCATTTAATAGGTCGAACTCTAATCAAGAAATCTTTACCATAATTTGTGTTTTTGTCACACCGTAACATTGGAAAATAGTGTTGTTATAATCTAATAAAATGTGTATACTGACAATTGAAAGTTCTACATTAGCTGGTTATATTTTGAGCAAATTTATTGCTTAAAATTGCCGATAATGCAGTCAACTTTTTTATATAAGATTCTTTCCTATGACATGCAATGAATGAATGACACACACACTTAAACCGTATACCGATCGGAGAGTTGTATAAATGCACACATTATGTGAACATATGTACTGTACCCTTAACTGTGAATAGGGGGACATATGCAAGTGTCCCTCTATCGTACTAAAAATTGTTTGATGTACGTAAAGAAGACACAGTTACTATCGCTTTTCTGATATATCTGTCAATGAGTTGCATAATAGATGCGATCCGAGTTCCATGCACTGCTATCAATCCCTCCAGTCTGCGGTGAATTTATCCTTAACGACGCATTTGCATTAAGACTTATATGTGGCTTTAAATGGAAAGTCCATCCAAGGTGGGTTTTTTGACCGTGTCCTGGTACTGTACACTTTAGGGTTATATATATATATATATATATATATATATATATATATATATATATATATATATATATGGTTTTAACAATTGTCTTAGAAGCAATTTGCAAGCAAGACAAGAGCGGCATGTTGAATATCGCAAGGGCACAGTTTATACAATATGACATGACACACAGTCATATCATTTCAAGTAAAACATAATAGATAACACAGATACGATGCTCTCAACAGTGTATAACACAAACGGGGGCCTTATCAGCAAAATAAACAACAAAATGTATTAAATAATGCTACCGCAATATGTCAACAATATAGTCCTCGATATCACACATCGTATTTGGCAACAGATCTACTAGCGTCATATATCATGATAATTCTAGTGCGCACATGTCGTCTTGTTAACATCTCGTAATTTTCCTCGCTTCAATATGCTGCCAACATTCCCGTTGCTTTTATTTTCATAGTCAGGAACAGATTACGTCGAAAGTAGAAGGATTATGTTGAGTTTAATATGGGTGTATCTTCCGAGAAATTGTTATGTGTATGAAGTAGACTTTGTAATATGATTTTCAATTCTTCTTATATATCTGTCTCTGCCTGTCTCTGCTTCTCACTGCCAAACTCCTGAACGTATATTAAAAGTGCAAATATTGATGGTATCCCGTTGTGTTCTAGTATTTTTTCGGAGTTAATGACTTATACGACTATATACAGATGCTGCTGAGTTAAACCCAAGTAGGACTTTCTTTGCTTAGCTTATTCTACTGTAACAACACAAACTTATATACTTCGTAACAAACATAATGCCATTATTATGTACTTTTGAAAAAAAATTGTTCATCTAGAGCATGGGAAGAAACACCTAACGACTTAGGTTATCAAATTTCAATCCCAGTCCACTTACATCGAGATTGTGATCATGACGATGTTACTACAACTTTTTTTTATAATGAGTCCATTTGAGAGAATATATCTTTTAGCCTCTGAATATGATCCTGGTAGGATCGAAACGTCAGGCCAACTTACTTTTATACAGAATACATCTTAGCCAAAGAGGCGTCTCCTCTAAGTTAAGTGTAATTACATAGCAAGAAAGCTAGGCATATTGCAGACGTATCGCAATAAATACTTATTTTTAGCTGACTAGCAAGAAACATGAAGACAACTATTTATGGACGATGTTAGTAAAGAAAATATGACAGTCTAATATCAAAAAACTTACCGATAGCGTGGAATTACTTCTTCTGTTATAGATGTTAACTACTTCAAAGAGAAGCGAGTTATAACGTTCCTTAAAAAATAAGACTGCACTATGTAGCTGCATCCAAATGATGAAGTCAAACATTCTGACCTAGTAATGGGTGGGGTCTGGTACAATATACGGATACTTACACTAGTCTATCCATGCAGGCTATTCATATTTACTTAATCTCTTTACAATAATAAACCAAAGTTCAATCATTTTACAATCTTTTTCCGTGAACATACCTTTTTTAAGCTGCCTATTGGCAGACATTATACACTGAAATTGGATTTGTAAAGAAGAATAGATTGTACGCTAGCCTGATAGTCTGGTAACGTGTTAAGGTCCATCATATTGTGCTTACATTATATAATGAGACTCAGTATATGATGTAGCACAGTAACGGAGTGAAAAGTTCCCAGATTCTGAAAAATTATTTTCAAAAAGTTGTTCTAATATTAAAAGTTATATATTAATTAAATGAAGATCAACACACTATAACAACCCCCACTTTATAACCGATTTCGTTGTTTTGGGACTCATTAGACGAAGGTAGGAATCAAACAATTTCACAAACTTAACTTCGTACCACTCAACCACATAGATTCTACTTGTGCTTGAATTCGTATTAATGGTTTGTTGTATATGGGCGTTAAGTATACGGTTTGTTGGGCCGTTTAGTTAGTACATTACGAATAACAGGTGGAACGAGTTCAAGTAGACCATCCACAATTAGTTACGAGTATGAATTATATGCTAGTCACTCTAAAACACTTCATTACAATAGTTGGTTACATAAATAATGAAGAGAAAAAAGGAAGACCGATGGGAAAAAAAATTATCGCAAACCACTTACCCTGTTTGAGAACTATACCGACAATCGTGATCAAAGTTATTAATAAACCAGTATCAGTATTCGATGGAATAAAACTGCTTCGATTTCATAGCATATATTATATAACTAGGTAAATTATCATATTTAGACAAACAACTATGTTCATGATAAGATTTAAAACAAGGTTATGCTAATAAACATTCTTGATTATGTGTGTGATGTTGAGATCATTGGGGGAGATGAATGTAATGACCAAACTATTTCCTTCGACTGACGACACAGGTGGGGTCCATGTACTAGTGTATACCATTTGTTTATTGTAAAACAGACACTTTTTCACCATCTCTCTTAATCAAAAATAATAATGCAACTATGAATATATCACAGTGAAATCATGAACCAGGACAATATACCATGCGGAATCACGGGACAACAGGAACTACATGCAATATTTTAACACAGCTCGTGTACAAACACGTGCATCACATCAACAAAAAACCACATGTATCAACCCATAAATAAATATTCTCTTTATGTTTATCCCTTTAGTCTACTCATATTAACATAAAGCTCAGATATACTCTGCAACCTCAGCCTAGTCCCCTCCCCACCTCTCCGACCCTCCCGAGCGAACAGTGGTTATTTTTGGTCAACAACACTGTTAACCCATGTTCGAGTCACTCAAAGAATAATGTATGTCGTCCAATTACAGAGTTGTTGACAATTGACAATTCATAATCATGGACGTTAAATATGAATGTAAGAGACTGACTTCGGTCAGCTTGCGGCTTTGATAAGCCAATGAGGCTTCTTCGTGAGTTCCTGCTTACAGGAGGATCTAAAATGCATACACACATACCGTGACATACATATACAACTGAGCAACAAGTAGTATCACAGCAAGTCATTCTATGTCATGGAACACAATATTGTCACATTATGAGATAAAACTCCCAACATTATTTTAAACATATTAAGCCACGTTACATCAAGGTAAGATCATGGAGCGTCGCAATAACTCCATCGTAGATCTTTTTGTATTCATCAGTATTAGCAACATTGCCACAAATATGTCACGTTCGACACAACAGGGCCATAACGTATATGGTGTAGAGACTGACGAAAAGAATAATTACTATTTATAATTACGCAGCAAACATTGTGTTGATAGAGTAGTTTAATATATTACATGGGTATGTGTGTAACGTGGGTTTAATTCATTTATTGTCTTAATGTCAATTTTAACGAACTGCATTATATGCGTAAAAAGAAACAGAAGCAAAACTATTCAAAAGATACAAAATGTAATTAAATATGTAAATTCTGTTTAATTTATTTACTGATCGATAAAATTAATACACTCATAATATTGATAAAAAGTTAACTCTTATTATTTTTATAATTTCTGATATTCCATTTGATTTCAAATTGCAAATATGAAGTTATATATTGTTTTTTGTATGATTCATTACTTAGAAGCTAAAGTAAGGTTATATAATGTCGCGGTAAAAACTACATGTTTCCATTTCTTTACAGGAAAGCAATATCAAATACAATCAAAGCTAAATAAAGAAACACTAATATTTATCATTTACAAAGCAACAAATAAAAGCTCAAAAGAATTGATTCTGATATAATTTACCAAATGGATCATATTGCATATTGACTTTATATCAAATGTTAACGTCTCATTACTTTTTTTTTTAATTTAACAAAAATCATTTAAATTGTCTGATTCTGTAGCTTTTCTTGTTTATTGTTATAATAAAAATTCTTAGAAATAATGAGATATATATTCTCAGTGTACATGTTTAGTTCTCTTCAGGAAGACACTAAAAAGGAAGAGGCAAAATTTGAGAAACAAAGACGGAAAATAATAAGAAAGCTAATAAAAATTCATAAGAATTTAAAAGAACATATAAGGTCTTATCACTTGATATCTAAACGAAAACAAAATGTGACTTGAAACGAACGAACGAACACAGTCATTTAACATTGATCTCCAAAGGGAGAATTGAGCTCATTTCATAATTGCAGAATTATGCTAATCTCGAACAGTCGAATCAAATAGGTGAGTAGGTAATTTGCTTATGCAAATAATGAAATAATAGTTAAACTTACGAGTAGGAACAAGTTCAAATGGACCGTTACTCAATCTTCCTCACTTTGATAAATGGGGGCAAGATTATCTCTGGCCCTTCACACTCAACTTATGGATCGGTGCTTACACAGCCATGCCTAAGCTTTCAAACGGATCACTTATATTTACAGAAATGAGTGTCAAGCATCAAACTATTGTTTTTCATTTCTTGTACTTCTAAATGCTCTGATACTTGATAGGGGGGGGGGGGGAGGGGCAGGAAATGACAAACTTGAAATGATACACTGCCGCTCGTGTAGTTTAGGTAATGTAGTCATTTATGCATAAGATATTTCTAGCAACCCGTCGCAGTTACTATATATTTTAAACATTTCTTCTAATGGTGAATACGACAGTAGTTTTTGGTCCCACACTTCTTGATAGCTTCCTAAGCCACTGTTAAAACATTGCAATTTTTGCACTGACTATTGATATCTGATGACCATGGGTCTGAGATCACGTGACAAATAGTATCTTCTGCTTTTAACACATAAATAAAGTACATGAGTATGTTGCATCTTTCTTTTTTACAATGAATAGTGATGTGACAGTTAACGATGTTGAGGATCGATTATATTAAATAACTGATTTTGTTCAATACTTTGGGTTGTAGGGACTTTTCTTCATACCTTATTATATACCTAATTTATAAACTAGAAATAACCCTGCTCCATTTTACTCTAAGTGTCTGTTTTTAAGGGAAGGACCCCGCACCTAGAAAGGAAGCGAATTAACGTTCACAGAGACAAGACTTTTCCTTTGCTAGACGTTCTATCCTAAAGGTTCTTGACCCTTCATATAACAGCCGAGAAAAGCCTAAAACTATGCTAGGGTAATATTGTAGCAAATTCAACATAAATTGAGCAAACCTGATACCAAACTTAATATGATTCATTAGTTCTTCTCACATAGAACTCAGTTTAATAAAGGTGCCTGGCAACATACCAATAATATAACAATCAATAACCATTTTGTAATTGTGCTGTAAATGCTTCTTGTGATTCTCCAGTCACTCATACCACTTCCCAGTGGTGTGCGTAAAGGGTGGGGTGAATATAGGTCAATACCCTTCCTCTTCCATCATGCGAGGGTAAATGGTTCAGTTGTGGATGTGCTTACATTCAGTCTTGGGAAAATAAGACCTCTGTTATGTGTTAGTTACACACCCTTTCAACCAATTATTTATTAGCAAAACCTAGCCATTATACCTTATTATAGACTTAATTAATATTGCAATGATGAGGTATTAATGCCCAATTGAACTTTAAGCGGTTGCTGTTCAGGGACAAAACCCACTTACATGAGAAACAATTTACCACCACCTCTGATATCTTATGCACGCCACTGCAGCTTTCTGCAATGAAGTAATGTGGTGAAAAACTGAACTTTTTTGGGGTGACACCTTAGTGTAATATTTACACCAATGTCTTCTGTACTTGACAACGTATCGTCATCTTCTTATTCTGTTTCAAGATTTCGGTTTCCTCTCGAGACTATCCAGGTCTGCTGCCATGGGGAATCTCTGTTAAGAATAAAGTAAGATCAACTAGTGCAAATTATAACCGACATTGCTAAGCACTCCAATATCAAATACAGTACATAAAATAGTCACCAGCACTTCCAAGTTAACATATATACAACAGATTGACATTTTAAGATCGTATAAGGTATGAATTTCTGCTTTCCATGTTCTTTATTACCAGTGAGTGAATTAACAGTTATCCTACGTTTTCTGTAATTTGCAGCTACATGGTCAATGGAACTTAGAACCACAGTGGCTTTGAGAAGGTAAACATATTCAAATCAATTTCTTAAGAAGCATTAATGAGTTTCAGATTGAAGCTGTCACGAGAAGCCGAATGATACATTACTGTTTCGTCCGTAGTGGAGTGGTCTAAAGAGAGAGATATCGACTTCTCATTTGGGTATCAATTCTGTGTTTTAATTTATGTACAATAATTTTACACATTGTAAGTTAGTCTGGTCGATGTTAGCCTCGTTGATAATGAAGCTTCATAAGAACCTATGATTGACCAAAACGTTCGTAAGTTGTAAACATGACATGCCGTACCCTTTCTGACATTCTTTCAAAATTAAAAATTAAATATACTGGCTACAAAATTGTAGAAACAGAGTAAAACAACCCCTTTTACTTTCATGCTGTAATTTGGCATTGCTATTTTTTTACAACCTAAAATTTTTCATCATTGTAAATGACCTTGCCGCTACACCTGGATTTCTCATTAGAGCAGTAAAATAAGTGTTATTGAAATCAATCTAAGGAATAGTAAAATGGCATACACAACTACAGCAATGTGTCTAAACAGTAAAGGCATCAATATCTCAATTTTAATTGATTGGTCTAAAGGGTCATCACATGTTTATCATTGTTTCAAAAAACAATAATGATCCACTGAGATGTCATTAACAATATTCAGAGTCACCATTTCAAATTTGCATAAACATTAGTTAATGTTGTTTTAAATACAAATTCATACTTTAAACCTTGACATTTACTTAGATATACAACAGTTTCCAACGAGTGATATTGTAATTATTTAGGTGCAATGCTGTGGATATAATGATACGTTTTATGTTTGGATGAAAGAAAACCTTTCTATGTTTGTTTGTAGTGTTTTGAACTTGTTCCCTATTAGTACTATTTCCTTACCTGTAGCGATGACGGAAGCTTTTCACCTGAAGAAAATCCAAAAAGAAAGAAACCAAGGTAAAAATGAGATAACACATCCAAATGCCCTCGCCGTCAATCCTGCCCGCCAGCAGAAATTGTATTTATCCCAAGACTGCTCTAAGCGATGAATGCAATGCCTCTTTTTAACTGCGACTCCTTCTCTCACAACACATAAAGTAATATATAAATATAATGAATAGCATCAATTTTGAATCGACTTCCTATCACCATAATTAGCCTTTAACTTACATAAGGTAGTTTGTAATCACACAAAAATTAGGCATTCAAACCTCTCGAACGAAACCGTCTCATTTATATAAACAACATACTATAGTCCGCTGTAACATATAGCCACATTTTGATGCCAAGATAAGAACCTCAAACAATTAAATTAAACTTATTATTTCACTGGTCTGCTGCTCTTTTAACCTGCCATTCTTCCACCAACATTCTGATACGACTATAGACTTGTTAACCTAGTCTTAATAATGTTTACAGTCAACAATAATGATATACCCATATTCAGATTTTACTATTCACATACCACCCTATCCATCCTACAGTGTGCATAAAAAACACCTTCAAAATAATGAATTACAATAGAATTAAAATGTCGATATCTTATAGTTGTACGAAAGAGGGATATTTTAGAGCTAGTACTGTTTCAGTTGTTCATATTTAAGATATTTAGCTTGAAAGTCTGATACGAAATATTTGAATCACACCGCTAAGGCAAAATGAATGATCAGTTCAGTTCCTCGGTACAGTTTTTCATTTCAACGTTTAAATCCATCGTTTGTGCATTATAATTCTTTGATATTTAATAAATTTGATTACTTCCTGACAACAATAAATGAATAATTAAGATTGTAATGGATTGCCCAAAAACAAAAACAAAATAAGCAGCGAAAAACCACTCCCAGCTGTTAGTTGCCTCTTAAATAACATTACACACACCCACCCAAAGTGCCTGCATAGTTTATTTGTCTGCCTAAAGCAAGTGAACAAAATTTAAATTGAAAACAGAAAACTTTGAATGTTAAGGAATTTGTTTAAAATATATTTTGTTCTTACTTGTATTTATTAATAAGGCGTATTTGATTATATGATACCGTAAAGACGTCGTGTTAATTGACCAGATCTTGTTGAACATGTACCAACGCCTACATGTAAACAGTGTATTGTTGGAAGTATTTTGTGTTTAACAAAATAATAAAGTATAAATGTTTACTATGGAACACGTTCTATGGCTTTAATTGATTTTATATGTGGCTATTAAAGCTGGAATGACACAGGTATATCACTGTACACATGTATATGTATGTGTCATACTGACCGATTTACCAAATGAAGTATAATATTCACTATTTGCATAATATTACCTCTTGACGATATTCTGCTTCTGTCAATTCATCCCCAATGGATTTCGTCTGTAAATAAGGTAATATGAATGGAGATGAGAACAAATACAAGAAACTTTCAATTATTTTCCCAGCAAAATGACAGTGTTGTCTAGTAGGAATAATATAGATATAGATAGCGAAATAAGCAACTGTAAAAGTTTGCGAAAAATGAAATATATCGTTAGCTATACCATAGCAAGCAGGAACAGTTTCTTGCCCTCCTCCTGCTCCTCCTCCTCCTCCTCCTCACCAACACCACCACCATCAATACTTCTACATGAAATCCATCAACATCATCACCTACCACAATCGTTGTCATCCTCATCATCACCTTGTGATCCCACGATCATCATCATATGCATCATGATCAGTTACATCATCATCGTCATCACATATGATCCCATCATTATCATGATGATAAGCAGCATGAGTATTAACATCAACAACATCATCACCAACATCATCACCACCATCACCATCATCATTATCACCATGATCATGATCATCATCATCACCATCATCACAATCACCATCACCATCATCGAAACCATCATCCTTACCATCATTAGCAACAAGATCCTTACGACCATCACCACCAAATCATCCCCTTCACCACCACCATCATCGTGATTTACCATCATCATCCCCATCCCCATTACTACCAACATCATCACAACCACCACCATCATCATCATTAATATTATCAACACCATAACCATAATCACCAACATCATCACCATAATCACCAACAGCATCACCGACATCACCACCACCATCACAATAATCACCATCATCAACATCACGATCACGGTCAACATCATCACTATCATCATCGCCATCAACGTCATCGCAGTCATCATCATCACCATAAGATTCCACAGTGATCATCATGATAATCATCATGATTGATAACATTACCTTCACCATTACCACAATCATCACCATCATCACACAATTATCATCACCATGCACCAACAAAATCATCATCACTATCATCACGACCAACAACATTACCACCAGAAATATCATCACCCCACCATCAACATCACCATTCCCATCACCATTATCACAATAACTACCACCATCATCACCTTCACCATTACCACCGCCGTTATCACACTCACCACCACCAACATCATCTTCAACTTTATCACCTTCATCACCATCACTAACACCTTTACCGTCACCACCACCATCAGGATAACCATCACTGTCACCATCATCATCATCATAACCATCACCATCACCATCATCATAATCACCATCATCACCATCACCGTTGAAATCACCATCACAATCGCCATCGCCATCATCATCCTCCTCCTCAACATACCCATGATCATTATCATCATCAACAACATCATTATCATCATCATCACCATCATCATCGACCCCCATTATCATCACGACCGCCACGAACATCACGACCACTGCGACGATAACCACCACAATCACTACCACCATGATCACCACAGAAACGGCCACCGCCAACGTCATCGTAATAATAACCGTTACCGTCTACGTCACCGTATTCGTCATCGCCATCACCATCATCACCATCCATCATCATCGTCATCATCGTCATCAACGTCATCAACGTCATCATCGTCATCATCGTCATCATCATGATCCCATCACAAAGACCATAATCACCATCAACATCATTATCATCACCACCATCATCATCATAATCTTCATCCCCATTATCTCCATCATCGACCTCCACGATCATCACAGAAACGGACACCACCAACCCAACGTCATCGTAATAATCACCATCATTATCATCACCATCATTATCATCACCATCATTATCATTATCATTATCATCATTATCATTATCATCACCATCATCATTATCATTATCATCACCACCATCACCACCATCACCACCACCATCATCATCATCATCATCACCACCATCACCATCATCACCACCACCACCACCACCACCATTACCACCATCACCACCATCATCATCATCATCACCATCATCACCACCACCACCACCATCTTCATCATCATCATCATCATCATCATCATCATCAACATCACTACCATCATCATTAGCGTCACTATCACTATCACATTCATCACCATTCGCACCATCATCATCATAACCATCATCATCATCATCATCACCATCACCATCACCATCACCATCACCATCACCATCACCATCACCATCACCATCACCATCATCACCATCACCATCACCACCACCACCACTACCATCATCATCACCATCACCATCACTATCACCATCATCATCATCACCACCACCACCACCACCATCACCACCATCACCATCATCACCATCACCATCACCATCACCATCATCATCATCATCACCATCATCACCATCATCACCATCATCATCATCATCATCATCATCATCATCATCATCATCACCATCTCCATTATCTTCATCACAATTATCACTACCATTATCATTATCATCATCACCATCATTATCATTACGACCGTCGTCATCATCAACATCTTCATCACCATGTTCATCACAATCATCACCAGCATCACCATTTGTTCAAACCATCATCATCATGATTGGCATCATGATTGTTAACATCATCACTATCATCAACACCATCATCGTCATCGTCATGATCATGATCTCCATTCTCTTCATCTATATGACCACCATCATCATCATCATCACCATCTCCATTATCTTCATCACAATCATCACCATCATTATCATTATCATCATTACCATCATAATCATGATCATGATCATGATCATGATCATGATCATCATCATCATCATCATCATCATCATCATGATCATCATGATCATCATCATCATCATCATCATCATGATCATCATCATCATCATCATCATGATCATCATCATCATCATCATCATCATCATCATCATCATCATCATCATCATCATCATCATCATCATCATCTTCATCACCATCTTCTTCACCTTCACCACCATCATCACCGCCACCACCACCATCACAACCATCACCACCACCATCATCATCACTACCATGATCACAACCACCATCATCATCATCACCATTACCACCATCACCACCACCACATTCATCACCATCATCACCTTCACCATCACCAACATCATAATCATCAGATACAACCACATATTTTAACGCCCTTTCAAAAGCATTGTAAAGCGGTACTGTTTATCTATGACCACACGTTCGTATACTTCATAGCCCCTTGTACCTGTCACGGATCACATAACACACTGTGAAGTTAATTCACATGTTTTATTATGTATTAGCTTGATGTTACTTCTGCGTCACTGAAATGTCAGAGCACAAACAAATCTGAGATGTTTCTGTCATTGTATAGTTTAGCGGGTGCAAACAAATATTCTTTTCTAAATGTTCCTTTGGCATGAGCAGCATTGTTTCAAAATAAACTTCCATTCGGTGGGTTTCTTTTAGTAAGTTGAACCATAAGGGTTCTAATTAAAATATACAATGAGAGACAATTACCGGGAAGAGTAAAGAACGTCCAGATGTCAGCTCCCAACGACCAGACTGGAGATTTAGTATGTAGTGCCCTTCGCTTGATCCATAGGGATACCAGAAAACTAAGATATAAATGAAAACCAAGCAGAATTAGGGTAGGTAAACAACATCAACAAACAAACATGAAAATACAATATAAAACGGCAGTCAATGATATAATCTATGTTTAAATCAGATCAAACTTTCACAGACTTAGCTACTGAAGCATACACAGTAAACAGTTGAATTCCGTTTATAATTCATGAAAAGTCAACAATTTGAATTGAGTAATCCATACAGTATGCTTATCAGACCGGTCAGTGAAACTAATTTGATATTTTTGTTTGATTGTGCCAGTCCATTAAGTTTCGTATGAACACAAGACTGGTTACTAGAAGATTGAGAACACGTGCAAGAAGAAAGACCAATGGGAGCAATCAGTTTGTCTCAGTGTTTTTCTCCAAAGCTAAATTTGTGATACCGACATAATTATATCCGGGACTATTTTTATTACCGGTCTGGTTGCATAGCAACACTAAAATATGTTAAAAGTGGAAGGGTCAAGTTGCCATTATTCGATAATTGAGAAGACTGTTAAAACATATTTGCAAATATTTAGCATCTGTCCTCCAATTTGCATAAATTTGATATATGTTTATATTATAAAGCAAACATAAATTGTGTGCAATTTTCATTTCAAACATTTTGTGTTCGTTTGGAATGTAATGTATACAAAAC